>NC_133333.1:150687334-150999834 GCF_042186555.1 Aquarana catesbeiana
CTAAGCTCCATCTCTCTCCAGTGATATCCATGAGTGTCTAAGCTGTCCGTGACACTCCTCCTGATTGGCTAAGACACAGCAGTGGCACCATTGGCTCCCTTGGCTGTCAATCAAAGCTAGTCAGCCAATCAGGCAATCAGGGGAGCTGGGGGCGGGGGCATGGTCGAGTGGGGGCTCCGTGTCTGAATGGACACAGAGAGCTGTGACTCGGCTCCAGTGCCCCCATAGGAAGCTGCTGGCTGTGGGGGCACTCAATAGGAGGGATGGGCCAGGAGCAGCAAAGAGGGACCCGAGAAAAGGAGGATCCGGGCTGCTCTGTGCAAAACCAACTTCACAGAGGAGGTAAGTATAATATGTTTGTTATTTAAAAAAAAACAAAAAAACGAGACATTACAATCACTTTAAAGTCATATAAAACTATTTACCACAGTATATATTCCAGACTGCCTTGTTAACTTAGCAATCATGTGTCGTGTTAAACACAATGAATATGATAAAAGTGTTTAAATATCCTGTAACATGGAATATTCACAATGACCCGTTATAAAATCCTTCAATAAAAAGGTTCTAAAAAATCTAAAGAACACTGGTAATTGGTTTTGCAGCCTGTTTGCTAATTTTGCCCAGTATGGATTCTTTTCTTTTTAGATAACTGACATGGGGGGGGTGGGACGGGGGTTAATTTTTTTTAATTCTCCTAATTGGTGCCTGTAAACTGGGTTGAGAATTAGCAAGACCTAAAGCCAGTTGCAACTTGTAGTGTTCTTTGATTTTGTGTACATTGTCAAGTACACAACATGCCACACCTATGATTGCTGGTATTTTTTTTTTTTTACTATGAAATGTGGCAACCCTAATGTCAGAATGTGAGAAGTGGGGCATAATAGGGCTGAAATGTAGGTGATTTTAAATGTTACAGCTCCAACCCACATGCTGTAATTCCGTACTCTATACTCACAAAGACCTTATAACAATTTAACAATAAACAGAAGTTACTCCTTATGTACATACTCCCTCAGGGGTAGCTAACCTTTCAGGGGTTGAGATTTACCTGACGACATGGAGGAAATCAAAGATCCCCTGGGGGAAAAGGGGAGGGGTTGGCACCCTTTCAAATAAATAATTATCAATAACTACCAAAAAAAAAATCACAACATGAAGAATGCATAGTGCAGGGATATGTAACTGGCGGACCTGCAGCTGTTGCAAAACTACAAGTCCCATCATGCCTCTGCCTCTGGGTTTCATTCTTGTGGCTGTCAGAGTCTTGCTATGCCTCATGGGACTTGTAGTTCTGCAACAGCTGGAGGTCCGCTAATTGCGGCATAGTGTGTCACAGTAGTGTCCTCTGCCCCCTTCACATCACACCACATCACCCCCCCACAGTAGTGTCCTGTGTCCCCCTTCACATCATCCCCCCCACAGTAATGTACTCTGCCCCCCACAGTAGTGTCCTCTGCCCCTTTCCCCCTAACACACAGTAGTGTCCTCTGCCCCTCTACCCCCTCATGCAGTAGTGTCCTCTGCCTCCCTTCACATTACCACTCCCACTGTAGTGTCCTCTGCCTATCTACACCCCCATATAGTAGTGTCCTCTGCCTCCTTCACATCACCCCCCACCCACTGTAGTGTCCTCTGCCGCCATAGCAATGTCCTCTGCCCCCTCCCTCCCACAGAAGTGTCCTGTGCCCCCTTCACATCACCCCTCATTAACCTTGTTGTCTGACTGTAGATCTAACCTTGTTGTCTGACTGTAGATCTATGTTTATCCCAAGCATGTTTGAAGCCATTTATTCCAATCATTATCTACCCTTTCAGTAAAATAATACTTTCTAAGATTTGTTTTGAACTTTCTTCCAGTTAGTTTGAGGTCATGTGCCCATGTTCTTGATTTTGGTTGCATGTTGAAAAGACTGCCTTCCTGAACTTTATTCACCCCCTTGATGTATTTAACCACTTCAAACTCGGAAGGTCTTACCCCCTTCCTGACCAAAGAACTTTTTACAATTTGGCACTGTGCTGCTTTAACTGGTGATTGCGCGGTCATGCAATGCAAAATTTGTGTCCTCTTTTTCCCAGAAATAAAGCTTTCTTTTGGTGGTATTTGATCACCTCTGTGGTTTTAATTTTTGCAATATAGACAAAAAAAGACCAAAAATTTTGAAAAAAAAATTATATTTTCTACTTTTTGCTATAAAAGAAATACAATAAACTCAATTTTAGTTAGACATTTTAGGCCAAAAAGCATTCAGCCACATATCTCAGGTAAAAAAAAATAAATAAATAATAATAATAATAATTTATTTAAGTGATTGAAAAATGACAAAAAAAAAAATTTACACAAAGTTGTCACTAAAATTATATATTGCTCATGGGCATATGTGAAATGACACCCCAAAATACATTCTGCTGCTCCTTCTGAATATGGGGATACCACATGTGTGGTGCTTTTTGGCAGTCTAGCCACGTACAGGACCCTGAAATCCAAGCACCGCCTTCAGGCTTTCTAAGGGCGTAAATTCTTGATTCCACTCCTCACTACCTATCACAGTTTCGGAGGCCATGAAATGCCCAGATAGCACAAAACCAACCAAATGGCCAAAATTAAGTTTGGAAAGTAGACACCCCAAGCTATTTGCTGAGAGGCATGTTGAGTATTTTGCAGATCTCGCTTTTTCACAAAGTTTTGACAATTGAAAAAAGAAAAAAAATAAATTTCCCTTTTCTTTCTTCATTTTTCAAAACAAATGAGAGCTGCAAAATACCATGCCTCTTAACAAATACCTTGGGGTGTCTACTTTCCAAAATGGGGTCATTTGGGGGATTTCGTGCTATATTGACATTTCAGGGCCTCTGAAACTGTGATAGGTAGTGAGGAGTGAAATCACCATTTTACGCCCTTAGAAAGCCTGAAGGCGGTGATTAGATTTCGGGGTCCTGTACGCGGCTAGTCTTCCAAAAAGTCCTATACATGTGTTATCCCCGTACTCAGTAGAAGCAGCAGAATGTATTTTGGAGTGTAATTTCACATATGCTCATGGCATGTTTGAGCAATATATCATTTAGTGACAACTTTGTGAAAAAAAAAGAAATATATTGTCATTTTCCCGAAACTTGTGGCAAAATATAAAATATTCCATGGACTCAACATGCCTCTAGCAGCTAATTACCTGCTAGGATTGCTTTTACATGAAAGCTGACCGCTGGCTGAAAAGAATGATACCAAGATGATACCTAAACCTGTAGGCATCATTCTGGTATAATCATTTTCCCGAAACTTGTGGCAAAATATAAAATATTCCATGGACTCAACATGCCTCTCAGCAAGTACATTGGGGTGTCTACTTTCTCAAATGGGGTCATTTGGGGGGGGGGGGTTGTGCTATCTGGGCATTTCATGACCTCCGAAACTGTGATAGGTAGTGAGGAGTGAAAGCAAAAAATTACGCCCTTAGAAAGCCTGAATTCGGTGATTGGTTTTCAGGGTCCTGTACGCATCTAGGTTCCTAAAAAGTCTCACACATGTGGTATCCCCATACTCAGGGGAAGCAGCAGAATGTATTTTGGAGTGTAATTTCACATATGCCCATGGCATGTTTGAGCAATATATCATTTAGTGACAACTTTGTTAAAAAAAAACAAAAAAACATTTTTTTTGCAATTTTCCCGAAATTTGTGGCAAAATATAAAATGTTCCATGGACTCAACATGCCTCTCAGCAAATAGCTTGGGGTGTCTACTTTCCAAAATGGGGTCATTTGGGGGGGTTAAACTACCCTGGTATTTTATGAACAACATTAGAAGCTTATGCCACACATCACCCACTCTTCTAACCACTTGAAGACAAACCCCTTTCTGACACTTTTTGTTTACATGAAAAAATATTTTTTTCTTGCTGGAAAATTACTCTGAACCCCCAAACTTTATATATTTTTACATAAAGCAAAGGCCCTACAGATTAAAATGGTGGATTTTGCCATTTTTTCACACAGTATTTGCGCAGCAAATTTTTTTGAAAAAAAACACTTTTATGCCCCGTACACACAGTCGGATTTTCCGATGGAAAATGTCTGATCGGAGCATGTTGTCGGAAATTCTGACTGTGTGTGGGCTCCATCGGACATTTTCCATCGGATTTTCCGACACACAAAGTTGGAGAGCAGGAGATAAAATTTTCCGACAACAAAATCCGTTGTCGGAAATTCCGATCGTGTGTACACAAATCCGACGGACAAAGTGCCACGCATGCTCAGAATAAATAAAGAGATGAAAGCTATTGGCCACTGCCCCGTTTATAGTCCCGACGTACGTGTTTTACGTCACCGCGTTTAGAACGATCGGATTTTCCGACAACTTTGTGTGACCGTGTGTATGCAAGACAAGTTTGAGCCAACATCCGTCGGAAAAAATCCTAGGATTTTGTTGTCGGAATGTCCGAACAAAGTCCGACCGTGTGTACGGGGCATTAGAATTTTAATGCACTAAAACACATTATATTGCCCAACTGTTTGGTAAAATATAAAAGATGATCTTATACCGAGTACATGGATACCAAACACGGCATGCTTTAAAATTGCGCACAACCGTGCAGCGGCTACAAACTACATACATTTTTAAAAGCCTTTAAAATCCTTTACAAGTTAACACTTTAGATTTACAGAGAAGGTCTACTGCTAAAATTACTGCCCTCGGTCTGATGTTCACTGTGATACCTCACATGCATGGTGTAATTGCTGTTTACATATGACACAAGACCGATGCTTGCGTTCGCCTTTACACGCGAGCACGGGGGGGGGGGCAGGGGTGCTTTTTTTTTATATTATTCATTTTGCTTTTTAATTTTATTTTTACACTGTTCATTTAATTTTTTTTTAATAAGTTTTATTGTTATCACAGAGAATGTAAATATCCCCTATGATAGCAATAGGTAGTATCCTATAATAGGCGCTGCTCATAGCTTCAAGTTTCTTAAGCCATAGAGATGATTGGAGACATTCTTGTCTGCATTATCAGGTTCCCCGATGGGACAGGAGAGCCTGAGAAAATCATGGAAGATGGTGGAAGGGGGTGTTCCCTCCCACTGCTTGTAAAAGCAGTCTAGCAGCTAATTACCTGCTAGGATTGCTTTTACATGAAAGATGACCGCTGGCTGAAAAGAATGATACCAAGATGATACCTAAACCTTTAGGCATAATTCTGGTATAACCACTCAAAGTCCAGCAACATACCAGTATGTTGCTGGTCCTTGTTAGGCATATATTGTAATGTTCTTTTTTTCATGCAGCCTGTGGGCTGAACGAAAAAAGAGATTGATTGGTGGGTATGCCCACCATTAGAATACTGCCCTGCATCCTCCCACTTCTAATGATGGGCATACATGCACCATTTTTTTTAACTGTGGTGAAATCACCTCCTACAGAGCTGGAGTCACTGATTTACATATCATGAGAGCAAATGCTGTTGCTGTCAAGATAAATAAATCAGTGCTGCAGCTGAATGGTGTACCTGAAAAGCAAACAATGCAGTGTGCAGGCGCGGGATTCCCAAGATGGCCGCATAAGCCGGGAGCTCCGCTCTACCCAGCCCAGCAAGCCACCCAAGAGCCGGTGTAAGGCCGACAAGACGCACGCCACCCGTGGATCCGAATTCGGGATCACTCACAGCACTGACCCATGCTAAATAACTCGGTCCGCCGGGACCTGGGACCGCAGTTTACAGCGGAGGACCCCCGGGCCGTATCCAAGATGGCGGCCGCAACACAGCTAAAGGATCCTCATGCAGAGGGACACGCGGATACAAGGCAAGTGCTAGCCCTTGCTACATTAACTTTTACACCCCAACCCTCTCACCACAATCAAGCAATGGGGACTCCCTCCCCGGCCTCCACAGTATCCCTCTTAGAGCACACCCTTGATAATTACTCACTGTCCCCTCTGAACAACACACCGATACAGCAGGGAGCCGGGACATCTAGGGGAGACTCTGAGGGTGATATACCCATTAATGCAGGAGACTTATTCCTCAAACTATCTGACCTCCTGGACAGGGGGCTAGCAAACACAGCCACAAAAATCACAAATGAGATAAGAACTGACTTTCAAAACTTGGGAGCAAGGATGGAAGCAATAGAACACAAACTGGACATCACAGTGTCCAGAGCTAATCAGAACACTGAGCACATCCATGAGGAATCCCTGAATCAATAAGAGATGTACCCAAAGCAATTCAGGAATTAATTAAATCCCTCATCCCGGAGTTGTCCCCCATTAAATTAGAGCTGGACAGAGCACACAGATCCCTGGGCCCCCCTTGAAAAGACGGATCTCCCAGAGATGTAGTCGTGAAACCACACTTCTATAGTGTGAAGGAAGAGATCATGAAAATATCCCGCCAGCAATCCCGCATTCTCTTTCAAGGCCAGGAAATCCAAATATTCACCGACATCTCTCCCACGACCATCCAGAAATGCAGAGCTTTAAAGCCCTTATTGCTAATTCTCACCCAGAGGGAGATCAAATATTGGTGGGCATTCCCTTTCGCATTAAAATTTACCCTCAAAGGCAAAACTCACTCATTCACCACTTTCCCAGAAGGCGAACGAGTTCTTCTATCGCTCAAACTCATCTCGCTAGACTCTGAGATGGACACGACTAATACTCAAGCGGGCTCATCTAAACGCCAAACTCCCAACAGCCCAATCTCCCCCTCCTGGAAATCCAACAAAAGCAGAGGCCTGAGGGAACAAATGCCAACCTGAGGATGACAGATGCAAGAACCCTGCTTTATTCTTTTTCCTCTTTGTGATCCACTGGCCCCGGGTACTCCCCAGAGGATCTCTACCCCACACGGAATTTTCACCAAGTGGCCTTATACCTCCTAGAGGACATCCGTCCACCTGTTCTATGCTGCAAGCATCCAAATCTGCACCCCAGCGGTCCTATTCTAACATTCCCCTTAGATCTATTGCCAGTCCGGTCGCTTTTTTACCTACTATAGGAGCTTGTAGGTTCAGTTCATAAACCTATGCAAGACTGACTCCCTCGGATCTTAGTGACGCACCCCTATTTTTCCTATTGGAGCCCCCAACGCCAGAAGAGCGAATGACCCTTATTTGATTTTCGAGAGGAACGCTAGTTCATACGTTTGATTTTTAAAGTACCGGCCTTCCTCCATTCCCATATCCCCTCACAGCAGACTGGCTGAGTCTTCAGATTGTTATCTTTATTTCACCTCTCCCTAATTCACTACCTCCTTTGCAGATCCCTCTGCATTTCTACGGAAGATTGTAACTTCATCACATTTCGGCTTTACACCTAGTTAAAAAAGAAAATGTTTTGTTTGAATAACGTTTGTTTACTTTTTTATCCTTTTTATCATCTTTGCTTAACATTAAGTTTCAGGTTACAGGGGTGGCTTGGGCTGTGGTAGCTGCCCTGCGACTTCATCCATCCTACGATAATGGATCTACCATTTTCGTTCGATGGACCGGTGGTCCTCTTTCTGGACCACCTTAGTTTGTTACTGGAGCACGGAGTGGGGAAAACTTTTTCCCCTCTCCGTCTCCGGCCTATATTAGGCCAAATCGTTCTTCTTCTCTATTTTCTCTTGTCTTTCAGCTTTAACCCATCTGTGTTTTTCTCTCCCTCTCTCCCTACCACCCGGGTTTTCAGATCATCTGCAGCTCCTTCCCATCCAGCATCTCCAGGTCCCAAGTACCATATCATGTTCGCACCTGCTCGCTCCTCATCAACATGGTTAGGGTCAGTGTCTTAATTACAGAAGCACACTCATTTCACAAAAATCATGCCTAACAACACACTGCATCCCTCTCAGATAAAAATTATTTCTCACAATGTCCAAGGCCTCAACTCCTCAATCAAAAGGAGAAAAATCTTCCAATCCTACCGCATGCAAAGAGCCTCAATAGTAATGCTCCAGGAAACGCACTTTCCTACTCGATACTCCCCCTCATTTTTACACGCGCACTTCCCCCAGTTTTACTTAGCAAACGCTGAGGACAAGACCAGGGGAGTGGCGATTCTATTCACTAAGGACTGTCAATTCAAAGTTAGCCAGACCCTCAGTGATCCTGAGGGCAGGTACTTGCTAGTGAAAGGTCAGATCACAGACCAAATTTTTTCACTTATATCCTATTACGCACCAAACAAGGGACAGGCTATATTTTTCACTTCCCTGTTTCAAACCCTAGGACCTCTCCTAGAAGGAACAGTAATTCTGGGGGGAGACTCGAATGTCGCGTTTGATCAGAGCCTGGACAAATCAAAACCCCCAGCTAAACAGCTTTCTAGGCCCACCAAAATCAGTTCCAAAATCGCTAAACTAATTCACCAACAGGGACTCACAGACATCTGGAGAGAACTCAATCCCTCCACAAGGGACTATTCTCATTTTTCAATACCCCATCAAGTATACTCAAGAATTGATCATATTCTAATTTCTTCCATACATATACCTGCTGCAATTTCAGCTAAAATTAAGGATACTGCCATCTCTGATCATTTAATTGTCTCCCTTACTCTCCAGAGTCTACTCCTCAGACCTCTGTCACCCCTATGGCGCATCAAAGACCACATTATTAAAGATCCCATTCAGATATCAGTACCAACTAAGGCCCTAAAAGAATATTTTACCTTGAACAACGTAGAGGATATCTCGGCCGAGACCTTATGGGCGGCACACAAAGCCGTAATACGAGGCAAACTCATTCAAATTGAGCAAATGACAACAATGATACACGAGCTATAGATGCATTTTTAAAAAACCTGCCCATCCCCACTATACATAAGTACCATAAAGATATCATGGAAGCCCACATTACAGTAGAAGAAACTTTAGAGGTTATTAAAAACCTTAAAGGAGGATCGGCCCCAGGCCCTGACGGTCTTTCCAATTTATATTATAAGACCTTTGCCGAGACTTTGGCTCCGCACTTAACTAGACTGTTCAACTCCAAACGGAAAGGCGACACCATGGAATCCCAATTGAATGCTGCCTACATTACTGTCATCCCTAAACCCGACAAAAACCCTGACCTGGTAGAAAATTACAGACCCATATTGCTAATAAATAATGATTTAAAAATTCTGACCAAAATATATGCTAATAGACTAAATACATTTATCAACAAATACATCCAAAAAGATCAGGTAGGATTTATCCCCGGCAGACAGGGCCCAGACCAGGTTAGAAGGGCCATAGACATTGCCTCAATCTTACAATTGGGTTGGGATGGAGGTCCACCTCAGGAGGGTCTTTTTCTTTCACTAGATTTACAAAAGACCTTTGATTCTTTGACATGGCCCTTCATATTCGCCTCCCTCAAATTTTGGGGGTTTGGCGAAAACTTTATTGGAATCCTCAAATCACTATACTCTGAACCTGAAGCAAAAGTCAAATTACAGGGTTTTCTCTCATCCCCCATTAAAATTGCCAGGGGCACGAGACAAGGGTGCCCCCTATCCCCCCTAGTGTTTGCTCTAACAATAGAAACACTCGCCATAGCAATTAGGTCATACCCAAATATTAAAGGTGTTAACTGCGGCATAAATACACATAAATGCGCCCTGTTTGCGGACGATCTCCTTTTATTTATCACCTCCCCACTTACCTCCTTACCCAACATTAACAACCTGCTTCAAACCTTTGGTGACGTCTCGGGCTTGCGAGTCAACATGGTTAAATCACAAGCATTAAACATTTCCCTCCACCCAACCTTAGTTGAGAGACTAAAACCGGCCTTTAATTTCAATTGAAGCGATACTTCAATACGCTACCTAGGAATAAACCTAACGCCCAGAATAGATTCCCTCTATCAAGCCAACTTCCCGCCCATGTATCGTAAACTTGAAGAAGACATACGAACTTAGTCATCCCACAAATTATCGTAGCTAGGGAGAATCCACGCCATCAAAATGACCCTGTTTCCTAGAATCCTATACCTCTTCAGAGCCCTACCAATCCCAATTAATAGAAATCACCTCAGGAGTTTTCAGGGGAAGATTATAACATTTATCTGGGGGGGGAGAGGGTACAGGTTTTCTAGGAACATTCTCTATGCCTCGAAACCTAAGGGAGGATTGGGCCTCCCTGAGCTATTCAAATATTACCAAGCAGCTAGACTAGCCCAACTATCGACTATTTATTTCAAGGGGGAAAAACCTGACTGGGTAAACATAGAACGTCAGGCAGTTCCCACTTACACATTGGATTTTCTCCTTTGGATCCCTAGTAAATCTGGACCTTCCATCATGGCACCCACACTCCCTTAAACTATGGGATGACTTGATCCAGCTTCCCTCTTTGACCTCACAAATACGCCCTCTATCACATATATTCCACAATCCCCTTTTCAAACCGGGGTTAGACATCAAATCCTTTCAATGGTGGCTAGACAAGGGGATGTACCGCATTGGACACTTTTTTTTTTGCCTCCGGACCAATTTCCTTGAAACAATGTATTGAAAAATTAGAGCTCCCCGACTCCGAAAAATTTAGACACCTCCAAATCTCCCATTTCCTACACACAATCTGGAAAAACAAATCTATTCCCCCAGAGTTCACACCTTATGAACAATGGTGCGGACAAGCAACAGAGCAAAAAGGAGGCATATCCCTGATCTATGAAGCACTATCAACTCCCCTTTCCAAACTTACATACATGACAGATTGGGAGAGAGAACTGGGCGAGTCTTGGGACCTGGAGATGTGGTATAAAATGGGAACGAGAGCTTATAAAGGTATGGTTAATATTGCGTTAATTGAAGCTAATATGAAAGTCCTTACAAGATGGTATCTGGTCCCATCCAAACTTGCACAGATGTATCCATCCTCGTCTTCTCTATGTTTCAGAAACTGCCAAGCCCAGGGTTCCATGATACACATTTGGTGGGAATGTCCGAAAATCAGGGGGTTCTGGAACAAGACCTTCAACCTAAAAAGAAAAATCACGGACATTCCTATCCCAAAATCCCCCCAGATAGCTCTTTTAAATGGTCATATTCCCAAAATTCCCAAAACATCTGCTAAACTTATTTCCTTCATACTGACAGGTGCCAAACTTTCCATAGCAAAGGCTTGGAAGCAACCAGGAGTCTCTTTAGCAACAGCTAAGAGAAAGATCTCGTGGATCATGTCCCAAGAAAAATTAGTGAGTGTGTTAGCAGACTCAAATAAAGCATTTGTGGCAATCTGGGAACCCTGGGCGAAGCACGTAGGCATCTCCCTCATACCAGGAGTAGAAGTTTAAAATTTTGCTGCTTATATTATGAAGTCTGTCAACCCCCCAATACCCCATCCTCTCTCACTCTATGTATTTCTTTTCTCTTTGTCTCCTCCTTTCTTTCTTTAGTTGTTGAAATTATATAACTACAGCAATTATATTTTCCACATGGATTGCACAAGTACATTATGCATTTGAATGTTCTTTGTTTGTTTCTTAAATCTTGCCTCATCCTTTGGTGGCTAACACCCGAGTCGGAGTACTCGGGAAACTCTACTGGCTTGCCCAGATCTCCTGGCCTCATGCCTGAGAAGGTCTCGGAGGGTCCCCTCGCGCAGCCCGGGAATCTTTTATACCCCCCGTAGGGGGGGGGGGCCTTGACAGGTTATATACACACCTATATTGCTACAGCCTCTATTGAAGCTCGACACAGTTTGATCCCGTTGGGGGTGTCGAGTCTAATATTAGCAATTGGTGTTTCCCTATACTTTTTGGGGTCTCATTATTCTGTTTACATGGAAATATGTAGGACTATTGTTAGCCTCACTGTTGTTATTCTTTTCAAGTTATATATCACAGAGGTGGGCTGCGCCCTACCAACAATTTTGTATCATTAATTGTAATGTACTGCTCTTCAATAAAATTCCTTTTTGAAAAAAAAAAAAAAAAAAAAGAAAAGCAAACAATGGTAACAATAAAACATTAACTCAATAAAACAACATCCTATGCCAAAAAAAAAGTAAAAAAATAAATGCTGAAGCATGGGGGAAATCCACCCTGAATGTTAGGGGCAAATCGCCCCTCCACCCCTGCCCCCATGCTTCGGCATATATGCTCCTTTTTTTTAACTACATCGCTGAAATAGCTGATTTACGTATCGTGAGAGCAAACATTGTTGCTGCCAAGATAAATAAATCAGTGCTGCAGCTGAATAGCGTACCTGAAAAGAAAATAAAGGTTAACAATAAAACACAGTAAACAGTAAAGTATGAAAGAATTACGTACCTGAAAAGCAAACACGATAAAACATAGTAACAATCAAACATTGCAGTTAAGCATAAAATACAGTAAAAAAGAGCAGAACAATAAAGAGAGAGAGAACAATAGAGAGAGAATAGAGAGAGAGAGAAGAACAATAAAATGACAACTATTTTTGGCTTTTTTATTTTATATATATATATATATATATATATATATATATATATATATATATATATATATATATATATATATATATATATATATATAAATTTATTTTTATTTTTTTTTACTTTTTTTTTACACCTTTATTTGTAACGGTAACGGTTCCTGGTCTGGGTCTCCCAAAATGCGATGGAATCTTTGGAGACCCTGTGAAAGTGTGTCCTAGTCTGTGCAGTGCTGTACCCTACACTAATACTTCACTAGTGTGTGGTAGCGTTCAAAAAATTCACTGATGCAAAGACCAGGTTGTCCAGGACAGGAGGGACAATAATAGCGGGTGTCACACCTATATCCGTGTTTCCTACAGACACAACATTTTCATTTGAGTGATCGTTGGGTAGGGGTACCAGGAAGGACATACAGAAAATGCCTCTCATGCAGCCAGCTCATTGAATTTGCATTGGGAAGGTGGGGCACAGCACCGCCTGGAAACAGAAGGGCTGTAACGATCTCTTCCTGGAATTTAAGGAAGGATCCAGTTCATCCTGGCGCTTTGTATAGCACATCAGCAGAGCCAATTGGAATAAGTATACACTCACTTTTTTGTACCAGCGTCTGGCCTTATGGACAATTAAGTATGGTGCCATCAACTTGCATAGTTGCCAACCTTGTAAAAAAAAATTTCGGGACACTTTTTTGGCTATAGGTGGAATCAGCCCATAATTAGGGGGCGGGGCATGTGGCAGTAGGCGTGGCATAGAAAAAAAGAAAAATGCGGCGCGCGAAGTGCGCCATGCAAAATAATGGCCATGGTTTGCGTGAAATAGTGGGCATTGCTTACATGGGCGTGGCTAAAATGGGGTGTGGTTAGAGTCTGTGATGAATGAGGGATGGAGAGGGAGAGGGAGAGGGGGAAAGGGGGGTAGAGGGAGAGGGATGGAGGGACAGCATACCCAGATCCTACACCACAATAGCAATGTGTATTCCAGAGTTTAACCATCAGCAGATAAAGATACTCCAAACACCTGGTGTTGGCGCTTCAATCATCCCGCCACCATGATTGTTATGGTGTCAGGATGATTGAAGCACATTATTTCTATTATTACATTGTAATATAAAATGAAATCATTCAACTCACCATAATGCAGAATCAGTGAGACCACTGAGCGTGTCACCTGCTACGTCGCCTGCCATACCAGATGCCATCAGGTTCCCCCAGCAGAGTCTGTCCTTACATCAGGTATCCCCAGCAGATTCTGTCCTTACATCAGGTGCCCCCAGCAGAGTCTGTCCTTGCATCAGGTGCCCCAGCAGAGTGCCTCCTTCCATCAGGCATTCCCAGTACAGTACCTATTACGTCAGGTGTCCCCAGTGGAGTGTTGGCTGCAGATGGAGTGTTGGCTACAGTCTAGCTACATCTCCTCAAGAGTGGTGAGAAGGGGAGAGAGGTGTGTGGGTGGAGGCATGGTGACTTGGGGTGTTACAGGCTGACTTGGGGAAGGGTGGAGACAGGGTGGTGATTTGGGGGTGCAGGCATAATGGTGACCCAGGGGGTGCAGGCATGGTGGTGACTAGGCCGGAGGGGGTGCAGGCATGGGGGAGGGGGATGCAGTCATGGTGTTGTCATGGGGGGAGGCGTGTGCAGGCATGGTGGTGATATGGGGGGAGGGGGTGCAGGTCTAGTGGCGACATGGGGGAACAGGTATGGTGATGACATGGGGGGGGGGCAGGTGTGGTGATATGGGGGAGGGGGCCAGGGCTGGACTGGGACAAAAATGTGGCCCTGGATTTCATCCAGACCGGCCCAGGACACAACACATCAGGGTATGGTACATCAGGCCACATCAGGGCACACGGCACATCAGGATACAAGGCACATCAGTGCACAGCATATCAGGGTACAGCACACCAGGCCACATCAGGGTACAGGGCACAGCACATCAGGGTACAGAGCTCAGCACATCAGCGTATAGGGCACAGCACATCGAGGCACATCAGGGCACGGAGCACGGGGCCACAAGGCACATCAGGTCACGAGGCACATCAGGGCATAGGAAATCGGGGCACAGCACATCAGGGCATATAGCACATCAGGGCATGGAGCACATAGCACATCAGGGCACATCAGGGCATATAGCACATCAGGGCACATCAGGGCATATAGCACATCAGGGCACATAGCACATTAGGGCACGGGGCACATCAGGGCACATAGCACATCAGGGCACATTATGGCACATCAGGGCACATGGCACATTATGGGGCACATCAGGGCACATAGCACATCAGGGCAGGGGGCACATCAGGGCACATGGCACATTAGGGCACGGGGCACATCAGGGCACATGGCACATTATGGGGCACATCAGAGCACATGGCACATCAGGGCACGGGGCACATCAGGGCACATGGCACATCAGGGCACGGGGCACATAGCACCTCAGGGCACGGGGCACATCAGGGCACATTATGGAAAAATCAGGGCACATGGCACATTATGGGGCACATGGCTCTTATCGGAATCTGGAAGCCCCCTTTAACAAGGGCACCCCCAGATCCTGGCCCTCCCCCTGTGTGAAATGGTAAGGGGGTACAAAAGTACCCCTACCATTTCACTAAAAAACTGTCAAAAATGTTAAAAATGACAAGAGACAGTTTTTGACAATTCCTTTATTTAAATGCTTCTTCTTTCTTCTATCTTTCTTCATCTTCTTCTTCTTCTGGTTCTTCTGGCTCTTCTGGTTCTTCCTCCGGTGTTTTCTTCCAGCATCTCCTCCGCGGCAAATTCTATCTTCTTCTCCTCAGGCCGCTCCGCACCCATGGCATGGGGGGAGGCTCCCGCTCTTCTCTTCATCTTCTTCTTTTCTTCATCTTCTTCTCTTTTTCATCTTCTCTTCTTCATCTTCTTCTCTTCTTCATCTTCTTCTCCGGGCCGCTCCGCATCCATGCTGGCATGGTGGGAGGCTCCCGCTGTGTGACACGTCTCCTCTTCTGACGGTTCTTAAATAATGAGGGGTGGGGCCACCCGGTGACCCTGCCCCCCTCTGACGCACGGGACATGACGGGACTTCCCTGTGGCATTCCCCATGATGTCACCGTGCATCAGAGGGGGGCGAGGTCACCGGGTGGCCCCGGCTCCCATTATTTAAGAGCCGTCAGAAGAGGAGACGCATCACACAGCGGGAGCCTCCCACCATGCCAGCATGGATGCGGAGTGGCCCGGAGAAGAAGATGAAGAAGAGAAGAAGATGAAGAAGAGAAGAAGATGAAGAGAAGAGCGGTAACCTCCCCCCATGCCTTGGGTGCGGAGCGGCCCGAGGAGAAGAAGATAGAAGACGCTGCGGAGGAGATGCTGGACGAGAACACCGGAGGAAAAACCAGAAGAACCAGAAGAACCAGAAGAAGAAGATGAAGGAAGATAGAAGAAAGAAGAAGCATTTAAATAAAGGAATTGTCAAAAACTGTCTCTTGTCATTTTTAACATTTTTGACAGTTTTTTAGTGAAATGGTAGGGGTACCCCTTACCATTTCACACAGGGGAGGGCCGGGATCTGGGGGTCCCCTTGTTAAAGGGGGCTTCTAGATTCCGATAAGCCCCCCGCCCGCAGACCCCCACAACCACCGGCCAGGGTTGTGGGGATGAGGCCCTTGTCCTTATCAACATGGGATAAGGTGTTTTGGGGGGCTACCCCAAAGCACCCTCCCAATGTTGAGGGCATGTGGCCTGGTACAGTTCAGGAGGGGAGGCACTCACTCGTTCCCCCCCTCTTTTTCTGCGGCCTGCCAGGTTGCGTGCTTGGATAAGGGTCTGGTATGGAATTTAGGGGGACCCCCACGTCATTTTTTTTTAAATTTTGGCCGGGGTTCCCCTTAATATCCATACCAGACCTGAAGGGCCTGGTATGGAATTTAGGGGGACCCCCCACGTCATTTTTTTTTTTAATTTTGGTTCGGGGTTCCCCTGTGGGGAATTCCCATGCCGTTTTTATCAATGAACTTCTATGTGTATTGTCGGACCGGCAATGCAATAGCCGCGAGTAGTTTTAAATGACTTTTTTTCCTTTGAAATGTCATTTTGCTGTCAGACTGTTCTAAACACGGGAAACATGCGCCCCTTTACAGGCATACTATAGACATCCCCCAGGTACGAAATTTAAAGGGATATTACACTTTCCTTGTTTGACTTTAAGCATTATTAAAATTTATTTTATTTTATTTATTTATTTCAGGTACTTATATAGCGCCGTCAATTTACGCAGCGCTTTACATATACATTATACATTCACATCAGTCCCTACACCCTCAAGGAGCTTACAATCTAAGGTTCCTAACTCACATTCATACATACTAGGGCCAATTTAGACAGGATCTAATTAACCTACCAACATGTCTTTGGAGTGTGGGAGGAAGCCGGAGTACCCGGAGGAAACCCACGCAGACACAGGGAGAACATGCAAACATTTCCTTGTGTTCAGTGGAGAGGGGGGAGGGGTCGCCAATCCCTGTAGCCAATAGGCTTCAGTGTACAATAGAATTTTCTATTTGTACACTGAAGAGAGAAGCCGATTGGCTGCCCCTCTCCCTGCACTGAACACAAGGGGAAGCAACTCATTGACTCACTCGTGGGGCGACGGCGGCCATTTTTGTGGAGCCGTTGCCGTTTTTTTACAAAAACACTCACGATTTTCTCGGAACAAACCCAAAAATTCGGGAAAACACTCGGGACAAGATTAAATCGGGACAAGGGTCCTAAAATCGGGATTGTCCCGGGAAAATCAGGACTGTTGGCAACTATGAACTTGTTGTTGAGGTCCAACCCTCCCATATTAAGGTTGTATTCATGGACACAGAGGGGTCTCTCTGCTACACCAATCGCTGTTTGAATTTGGACTGTCGTGTCTGCGTGAAGGGAGGACAGAACGAAAACATTCCGATTATCCCTCCACTTCACTGCGAGCTAATTATTACTTCTCAAGCAGGCTCTCTCCCCCAGTGTAAGTCGGGACTCTACAAGCCGCTGGAGTAAGACCCGGCAATTAGATCGCATGGTGCCACACAGAAACCCTTTTGATTGAAGTCGGAAAGACGAAATCGATCAGGGAACAATCTCATGCCGTATTGCATAGCTCTACATATACTGCGCTCTAATGTCCAGCATAGTCTTTGGGAAGGATTTGTACTGAGCGGCTCACTGGTTTACAGTGTCTCCTGCACGGCTTTGTGGCATTTCCGATCCATTTTCGTTCCTTTGGCTGAACACTGTCAGCTTGGAAACTTGACACGAAGTCACTGGATGAGAGGATATTGACGGCAGTGATGTGAAACAGCAAGGTTTTTTTTAATATATACAACTTGGACAACACACATCTTTAGTAAATCCTTTGGAAAATAGTACTACTCTATGTGGAGCCTGTCTTTTTTTCCTTATATACGCTGATGATGTGGCTTTCCAAGCCGGCCCAGCAGTAAATCAGTGGGAGATCGTGAATGCTTATTATCTGCAACTTTGTGGTGAGTTTGAACCCCAGAGGGGCGTGTGGAGCACGGGTTTGAATACGGTGATTGGTGCACTATCCGACCATCTCCACTTCTTTATTCACTTATGAATCTGCGATTTAATGTTTAGCGACTTTATGTGCATTTACCCTATATGCAATTGTGTCAATTTTCAGCACTTCTCATATCTGCGATTCAATGTTTAGCGACTTTATGTGCATTTACCCTATATGCAATTGTGTAAATTCTCAGCAATTTGACAGGAGCGCCGCTTTGATATTATGTGTCTTTTCACATTTGTTTGTTTAATGTGACAGACTGTTGTATCTCATATTCATTCATTTATTTTTAGTTTAAGTGGCAGCCAGATTATATATTTCTCTCTTATTGTGATTAATCACAGTGCCAGCATGTGTTAATCTGTTTGGAAACTCATTGCGCTGGGTTGGAAGGAGATAAGTGAGCCTAGTTTTATTTCTTTCCTCTTTTTTTCACGCTGTAATAATTGTCCATGTACAAGTGGTACCCCTTTCCAAGTAAGGGTGACACCAAGTCCCACACAATCTTACCAGCGCTCCCTATGTAGTTTGGGCAGTTCTCTGGCTCCACGTGGCTATCTTTTCCCTCGTATTTAAAGCAAGAGAAATTCCCCTAGCGGACTTTAAAGGCACATTTAAGAAAATATTTAGAAAGGTATGTAAAGTAGGTAACAGTTTATTAATTACAAAAAATAATCAAGTAAGTCACATAATCACATAGTTAAAAACAAGGAATGCAGTTCCATAAATACAAAGATTAATGATACCAATACATTTGCACCCGACGCGTTTCGGAGTTACTTATGCCTCCTTCTTCAGGGGTGATTGTAGGGTTTGCAACAAGAATTTTCTATATGGGAAATAGTATGTATAACATAAACATGGTAAGTGCACAGTGAAAAGATCATAAGAACAAAATCTATAGTTGTATGAATCTGTATATATATACATACATTTTTCTGTTTACACTTACATTGGTATCTATGGATATAGATTATGCATTCCAAGACGAGTTTAAAAGAAACATAGAAGTATTGACGTACTGCCCATCGGACGCGTTCCCTGGTCGTAATGTGTGGAGCTTTAGTAAAGTATAACAGCAGTATTCACAAAGCCACTGTCGAGGTGGAGATAGGAAGGTATGGATATGTAAGATGGTTTTATTCTTCCTTCCAATGGGAAGGAGGGCCCATTGTTAACGGGCGTATGGCAGTTTAGATCTGAGATCACACTGGGGCCAAATGTGTATCCTGTAAATCATGAAGATATATATATATATATAAGGATGTGCGTACATATGGATAGCCAAAGTAATACATGGAAAATCCAGAAAGTGTGTCCTACCTGGTCCGCCTAAAATTATAAAGAACAGTAACTGATGGTGAGTGTGGATCAAGTGTGGTCCAAGTAGCTGGAAAGTCAACATGAAAATGAGAGGTAAATTAGAACCCTGATTTGTGAAAAACAGGGGGGGAAAAAGAAAAGAGAAGGGGAGAGGGGGAGGGGGAGGGGGAAATGAGGGAGGGGGGAAAAAAAAAAAAAAAAAAAAAAAAAAAGGGGGGGGGGGGGAAGAAGGGGGGGGGGGGGAAGAGGAGGGGGGGAGATAAAAAGGAAGGAAGGGAAAGAAAAAAGAAGGGGAATAAGAAAGGGGGAAGAAAAAGAAACAGAAAGAAAGGATGGTAAGTAAAAAGACAGAAAAAAGAAAAAATGTAGGGCATCCAAGTAGCATGAATGGCTAATAGTTTCAATGAAAGAGACTAGATCATTGGATGTATTATAAGAGAAAAGGGTAAACCCCAGAACATAGCAGATAGCGAATGAAGCAAGTGAAGCATGACGGACAACAAGCAGGATTTACAGCCAATAGTTCCAACATAAAAATCCATGTCAATAAATATGTGGTGGGTTACTAACCAAGTGTTACAGCACCTCACACCGAAAGCGTCCTGTCAGCAGCAGATGACGCCTGGTGTGGGCTAAAGCCGGATATATAAAGCCCTCCCCACCTATCAGCTGTTGATGGAAGAGCTACAACAGCTGATTATGGTGAGGGAGGAGGCGGAACCACTATGACTGGCCCCCCGGGTGGAGCGCGCGCCGCCAGGCACCCACAGCGCATGCGGACGCATACGTCGTGAGGCGTGGCCACGCCTACTGCACCCGCCGGCACGTCTAGCTTCCCCGGTGGACTGCGCATGTCCGTTGGGGTCGCAAGATGGAGGACAGATGATTCTGTACCTCACACAGCGCCACCATGAGTCCAAACTTCGCTCAGGCGGCTCTTTTCGTGCCGGGCGGATCACAGATCGTGGTATAGGACCAATAAGAGAAAAGCATATGTTATATGCAGCTAAATAGAGAATATAGTGCCGAATCTTGTTGCTATAGCAGGGAAACAGGGCCGATGGACAGTGCAATACAGGTTAGGAGGGCAATCTGATGGAGGAAAACATAACAAAACAATAATCACATACAGATATTGAGAGTATAGTTCGGGGGCATGTTATACAAATAAAGTGACATCAAATATATATGCATATCATTTAGACATCAATAACCTCAAGTATCATACAGTATACAGGATAGAAAGCAACATTTCAATACATGACCTAGAGTGGCATAATATATAGTATAGGGACTGTATGTCCCATAATATAATCAGGGTTGCCCTTTTATGCGGGCCAAAGGGGAGGGGGGGGGGGGGGGGGGAGGAGGGGGGGTCCAGTATGCAGTGGTCAGGCTCGACTGCTGCATTGGATATTGGGTATGGAGTCTTTCCTTTCCTATTAGTGGGTGTGGATAGCAGATATATGGGGGGTACACCAAACGTATATGGGGCCATATGGCCAATAGTAGAGTCCCCTATGTTTGGTGGTAATAATAGATGGAGTAAGAGTAGTTAACTGGTCCATAATGCCACCCCAAGCATGTAGTTATCTATGGGGTGGTCCTCCCTATTGCTCTCTACCACCAGATGAAAAGCCTTCGAGGAAGGGTTTAAACCAAATGGTTTCGTTTAGGCCTGGAGGTTCGGTGGCTCTTAGGTTATGTATCCACCGAGACTCTAGTTGCAGCAATGTCTTGTTCCAGTCCCCTCCCCTTGACTCTGGATGTACCCGATCCAAGATAAGAAATTTGATTTTTGGGCATATGCCGTTATGTACTATTAAGGTGTGTCTCCCCAATGGGAGGTCCGGGTCACCAGTTTCCATGCTTGCTAAATGTCTGTATGCCCTCTTCCAAAATTCAGTCTTAGTTTTTCCTACATAGAAGCAAGTACATTCACAAAGGAGTAGGTAGATCACCCCAAAAGTCCTGCAATTGGCAAAATGTTTGGGGCGGAATAGCTGTCCATTTGGAAGGGTCGGGTTTCTGGTTGTAAGCATATATTTACAGTATCTACATTTGCCACACATGAATGTCCCCTTGTGTTTGCAGTGTGTCTTAGTATTCCCTGCCTTAAATTCACTAGCTGTGATTTTATCTCCCAGGGAGGTAGTTCTTTTGAATGTAAAGAGGGGTCTCTGTGGGACCAAGGGTCCTAGAGTTGGATCGCATTGTAACATGTGCCAATACTTTGTCACAATGTTCCTCACCTGTCTGTGTTGGTTGTTAAATTTGGTAATGATTCTAAGAGTACCAATATCATTCTTGTCAGATTTGTTGGTTTTTTGAGAGTATAGCAATTCCTCTCTAGGCTGCAAGAGGGCTTTTTTAAAAGAGCGTTTCAAAGATGCATGGGAGTACCCCCTTAGTAATAGCCTATCACGTAACTTATTCGCCTCTAATTTGAAGGTGTTACTGTCTGAGCAGTTTCGTTTTGCTCTCAAGTACTGGCTATATGGGATAGAATTAAGGAGGGGTTTGGGGTGGAAACTGCTTGCATGCAATATGGCATTGCTTGCGGTTGATTTCCTGTACAGTTTGCTAGTAACACTGCCTTCCTCACCTCTGCAGACCTCTACATCAAGGAACGTGATGCATTGTTTGTCAAATGACATAGTGAAATTGAGGTTGAAGTCGTTACGGTTCATCCTCAATAGACACTCCCTAAGGAGGTCGATTGGTCCGTCCCAAACGATGAAGAGGTCGTCGATGTACCGGTACCAACACAGTATGTGGTCCGTGTACATCGACAAGCTCTCATCGCTTAGGAACATGGCCTCCCACTCCCCCAGGTACAGGTTGGCATACGATGGGGCACAACATGTCCCCATCGCAACCCCCTGCACCTGGAGGTAGTGGGAGCCATTGAAGGTGAAAACATTGTGGCTGAGAATATGTTCCAAAAGTGAAGTAATGAATTCACTATATGTAGGGTCCAGGTCTTGTGCTGTGCGTAAAACGTGTTTTATGGCTGCTACGCCCTTCTCATGGGGGATAGAGCTGTAAAGGGATTCAACGTCAATTGTGACAAACATGGCATGTTCAGGGATTTTTTGCTGGTCAATGATTTGTAGAAAGTGTACTGTATCCTTTACAAAAGAGGGGAGGGCATGAACAAATGGTTTGAGTACTTCATCTATCAGCCTGCTCGCATTTTCACTGATAGCCCCTATACCGGAGATGATCGGTCTGCCGGGGGGATTTTTGATGTCTTTATGGACTTTGGGCAATGCATAGAATACTGGTGTACGTGGGAAGTCATTTCTGATAAACTGCCATAGGGATTTGGTGATAGTAGAGTTGGAGTATGCCGTATCTATCAGTATGTAGAAGTCCTTGTTATATTTTTTGACCAGACTCGCCGGTATAGGACGATACCACTCTCGGTTGTCCAGTATTCTATTGCACATCTTGATGTAATCCTTATTGTCAAATACTACAATGTTCCCACCCTTATCTGCATTTTTAATCGTGATATTGTCATTTTTTGACAATGATTTGAGCGCTGCCTTCTCATTTTTAGTGAGGTTTTCAGGAAATTTGTTGTGGATTCTTATTTTATCTAATTCTTTGCCAACTAGCCTTAAGAAGGCTGCTGCGTTTGGATGGGTACTTGGCGCAGGGCAGAAATCAGACTTCTTTTTAAGTGTGGAGATGTTTCCCTTCGGGGGTTCATTAGATCTTTCAATAGAGTCTAGTATTTGGAATAAATTAATTTCATCTATGAGATCAGTTGGATCATTCTCATCGAGAAGGGATACCAAGTGCTCTAGTGCTTGGTGTTCCTGTGGCGTCATGTTAGTAGGTCCCTCCTGCTTATGATAGAGTTTTTTTAAAATAAGCTTACGTATGAAAAGTTGGAGGTCCTTATAGATCTCAAACTTGTCCAGATTTTGATTGGGACAGAAGTTTAGGCCTTTTTGCAGGACATTGGTTTCATCATAGGAGAGTTTATATGATGAAAGATTAATAATATTGAGACTATTGGGTTTCGATTCTTGATCAGTATCAGGGATAGTTAGAGTGCTATTTGGGTGTAAGTATTGGGGTTGGATTGCGTGGGTTGTACACCCATCAAAATTTTCTCTAAAAAAGATGGGTCATTGGAAATTGTATCCAATGTTGTGACTGTCGAGGGGTTAGATTGGGAATTCATATCCCTTGTCGGGGTGTGTGTATTATTATTTTTTTTTTTTTTTTCCCCCCCTCCCTCATTTCCCCCTCCCCCTCCCCCTCTCCCCTTCTCTTTTCTTTTTCCCCCCCTGTTTTTCACAAATCAGGGTTCTAATTTACCTCTCATTTTCATGTTGACTTTCCAGCTACTTGGACCACACTTGATCCACACTCACCATCAGTTACTGTTCTTTATAATTTTAGGCGGACCAGGTAGGACACACTTTCTGGATTTTCCATGTATTACTTTGGCTATCCATATGTACGCACATCCTTATATATATATATATATCTTCATGATTTACAGGATACACATTTGGCCCCAGTGTGATCTCAGATCTAAACTGCCATACGCCCGTTAACAATGGGCCCTCCTTCCCATTGGAAGGAAGAATAAAACCATCTTACATATCCATACCTTCCTATCTCCACCTCGACAGTGGCTTTGTGAATACTGCTGTTATACTTTACTAAAGCTCCACACATTACGACCAGGGAACGCGTCCGATGGGCAGTACGTCAATACTTCTATGTTTCTTTTAAACTCGTCTTGGAATGCATAATCTATATCCATAGATACCAATGTAAGTGTAAACAGAAAAATGTATGTATATATATATACAGATTCATACAACTATAGATTTTGTTCTTATGATCTTTTCACTGTGCACTTACCATGTTTATGTTATACATACTATTTCCCATATAGAAAATTCTTGTTGCAAACCCTACAATCACCCCTGAAGAAGGAGGCATAAGTAACTCCGAAACGCGTCGGGTGCAAATGTATTGGTATCATTAATCTTTGTATTTATGGAACTGCATTCCTTGTTTTTAACTATGTGATTATGTGACTTACTTGATTATTTTTTGTAATTAATAAACTGTTACCTACTTTACATACCTTTCTAAATATTTTCTTAAATGTGCCTTTAAAGTCCGCTAGGGGAATTTCTCTTGCTTTAAATTCGAAATTTAGGATGTGGCACAACCAGTAGATAATTGATCGATCAAATTTCTTGATCTTTTCCCTCGTAAACCATAAAACTATATGTATAGCCTGTTGCCTTATTACAGAGCTTATACATCTTGACCCCATATCTGGCACGCTTGCTGGGAAGATACTGTTTGAAAGACAAGCGGCCAGAAAACGTAATCAGGGACTCATCAACGCAGACAACTTGATCTGGAGTAATCAAGGCTGCAAACTGTTGGTTGAAGTGGTTTACGAGGGGCCGAATTTTGTGGAGCCGATTGTATTCAGGGTTACCCTGAGGATGACGGAGTTAATTTACATTAAAATGCATGAACTGCAAGATCTGCTCGTATCTAGCCCTGGCCATGGATGCAGAGAACACGGGCATATGATGAATTGGGTCAGTGGACCAATATGACCACAACTCACAAGTACGGGTGCTGCAGAAGTGGTGGGCTTCCAATTAGGATTGGCAAATGCAGCAGGAAGGGCACTATGGGCTTGAAGGGCCTGTGTTTGTCTTCTTGGTGGCTGCGGTACACTACTTATGCTAGCCACCGCACCAGCTTGAACTGCACTTATGGGACTTGTCACGTCACCGCATGTTATTGCAGTGCTGGTTTGACTATGACCAGGGTGTACTAGGCCGCTGGTGCTTGCCAGTTCACCAGAAGGATGAGTGGCATTAATACTGGCTCTCTGCTCCATATGAAAGCCCTGCAGTTCTTACACCACAACAACAGAGGGGCTGAGGGGAGTCTTGCAGCTTCACTGACGGTTTCTGACTGCTCATACCTGAGTCCCGTGGCACTTTGTGAATGGCCAGCTTGTCTTCTGGGACACACACAAGTCCCAGAAGACAAGGGGGTGCTCGTCGCAGAAGAGGATGTGACTTCCTTGGCCGTGGCCCGGCTGGATCGGAAGTACTCTTAGTACTTCCAAAAAAAGGTAAGCTAGAAAGTAATAATAAAAAGAGAAGTGATTTTGCTCAATATTCTAGTGTTTAGAGAAAAAATTCTCTGAATGGTGTGCATACAGTGCACTAGGAGAAAAAAATGTTATAAATGACAATATAGTGAGCTATATGATATATGAACAACTACATCCACATAGACCGCGTCACTGGTAAACACTACCATGTGACGCGGTCGACGTTCGGTCCTCTGGGTAGTGTAGGCTGGTGGCTTTGGCCACTGCGCATGCACCCCGTCTGCCTCTCGTCCACTCCCGATTGGCTGACTCTGTCATCCTCATCGGGTGGGGGATTTAAAAGGCCTCCACATCTCAGCAATCTTTACTTACCTGCTGTGGGATAAGTACGGTGGCCAGGTGATACTTGTTAAAGGTAAAAGTTCTCTACCTCCTTCTCTTTTACTCTTTTACTTTGTGCTGGAGTGTTTTCATCTCTTCCACTGCTGTTTAATCCTGTTATGTTGGTTGGTCTCCACGCTGACAGTACTTCTATTTGCATTGGATTTTTACATAGATCACCAATTCAGCTGGTGCAATCTGAAGGATATGTCGGGGAGGTTCCAGTGCTCAGCCTTTATAATGGCGGAATCTCATATTTAGTGTGAACCTTTGTTCTCAGCAATATGCGCTTTTTTGGTAAGCACTCATAGTTAATTAACTATCGAATTAGCTCTCCAATCCACTATAAGTATCTGTCATTAATTTATTCAGCCTATATAAAATCTTGGTCATCCCACCAATACTATTATTTTGTACTATCTTCTAGTTCTTTTGGCTATACATATATTTCGTGATTTCCGCATTCAACCAATGTGCCTTGACTCTTCCCGTGCACCATTGGGTGTCTCTTCCGCATATAATTAGGGTATGTAATTGAGGCTTAGCTCCCCTTACTAATTAATGAATAATTGAATACTTACATGCTAATTTTCATTCTTTCAGGCGCCTTCTGATTCCCCTGTAGCCAAATACAGGGCTGAGTGTGACCATTATTCTCAGTGGTCTGGTGGTGCTCTCCTTGTGTTCTGGGACTCCTGCATGGTACATCTCGGGTGTGGGGCCTGGGAGACTGGCTGGACAGTATTTCGACCGTTTTGTGATATGACAGTTCGCCTCTATTATACTAGATTATGTGGATTCAATCCAATAATATACCCATTTTCTTTTTTCAGTGTTTTTACTTCTGTGTTAATTTGTACATTCCCCTGATGAAGCCAATGTTTTGGCAAAACTAGTTGGGAACAAGTGACCAGCGATCACCTATCAACATCAGTGGTGACGGTCATTATCTTGTATTGTATTGTGGTTTTTTTGTCTTTGAAATTTTCTATATATGTATGATTTATATACATTTTTTAGCCTTTTGATACTAATAAAATAAAAACGAAATTTTATTACAAATTTGTTCTACTTTATTTGTGGCACCGCAATAATCCCATTCCCTTTGCCTCTATTTGAATACTCTTTAAAGGGATGAGGTGTCGTATCTACTAGGACATGCCACCTATCACCTATTTATATGTGAACAATCACTACAAGGACATAGTAGTATTACATAAATAATAAATGCTGGAAATCATCACATAATAAAGATGTAAAGACTAAATGTGCACAAAAAGGTCCACTGATACCATTTGTGATAATAAAGCAACAGTGAAAAAATAAATTTAAAATCAATAAATGATAACGATATGAGATCAAAGTGAATAAAAATATATAGTGAATTATGGTAAATAGTGTAGTCCATATAGCAAAATCAATAATTCATAGAAAGTCTCTTATGTGAGGGATTGTGAATAATTGAAGATCATTTATTGAGTGACTGGCTGGCAATGTGATATGGTGAAATAACCCACATAGTCTCACAGAACTCTCACCTTCAAGCTGGTAAATATTAGCATTTAGGATTAAGGATATGTTGATATAATTGCTGATAGGTTCTGTCAGTGAAGCCCGTGGATTTCTCCTATAAATTCCTCCGTCAATGTCTCCTGTAAAGGCTCCGATATCGCTATACCAACCACAGGGGTCCTTGCACTCACAGCATGTCAGTCCTTGGCACTCTTGTCGGTGGCCTGTGTCTTGTGGCACTCCCGTGCGAGGATGGTGAGGCCTCCAGCACATGTCTGATGGCATCCTCATATCAATATATGATGAAATATATGTGAAATGTATAAATCTATTATTACAAAACAATTTTATGGTACAGTTTATAGAACTGTATATGGGTGTCACCTGCGAGTTCAGGTGTCATGTGAGTATGCAGGTGGTGTTGCATCTGACACATTGCTGCATGTGCCCTATGTCTGCACAATTGCTTGGAGAGTGGGTAGGGCCATTGGGGCAGAGTACCCTATACCAGTGCATACAGTGCTGTGAAAAAGTATTATTTTTGCATATTTATCACACTTAAATTATTCAGATCATCAAACAAATTTCAATATTACACAAAGATAATGCAAGTAAATCCAAGATGCAGTTTTTAAATTATTATTTCATTCATTAAGGGAAAAAAGCTTTTCAAACCTGCCTGGCCCTATGTGAAAAAGTAATTGCACCCTCCCATGCTGAATCATGAATGAACTGTGATAACCACAATTTTTTGGAAAGCTGAGTTAAATTTCACTTGCCACACCCAGGCCTGATTACTGCCAGACCTGTTGAATCAAAAAATCACTTAAATAGAAGCTCTCTAACAAAGTGAAGCACGCTAAAAGATCTCAAAAAGCAACACATCTTGCAGTGATCTAAAGAAATTCAAGAACAGATGAGAAACAAAGTCATTGACATGTATCAGTCTGGAAAGGATTACAAGGCCATTTCTAAGGCTTTGGGATGCCAGCGAACCACGGTGAGAGCCATTATCCACAAATGGAGAAAACTTGGAACATTGGTGAACCTTACCAGGAGTTGACGGCCAACCAAAATGACTCCGAGAGCACAACGACGACTCATCCAGGAGGTCATAAAAGAACCCAGAACAACATCTAAAGAACTGCAGGCCTCACTTGCCTCAGGTAAGATCAGTTTTCAACAATAAGAAAGAGACTGGGCAAATATGGCATCCATGGGAGATTTCCAAGGCCAAAGCCACTGCTGACCAAAAAGATTACAAAGGCTCATCTCACATTTACCAAAAAACATACTGATTATCTCTAAGATTTTTATGCAAATATTCCTTGGACTGATGAGACAAAAATTGTACTATAGGGAAAGTGTGCATCCCGTGGCCTAAAACTAATACAGCATTTCATAACAAGAACATCATACCAACAGTCAGACATGGTGGTGGTAGCGTGATGGTCTGGGGCTGCTTTGCAGATTCAGGACCTGGATGACTTACCATAATTGATGGAACCATGAATTTTGAGCCCTACCAGAAAATCCTAAAGGAGAATGTCCGGCCATCAGTTTGTGACCTCAAGCTCAAGTGTATTTGGGTTATACAGCAGGACAATGATCCAAAACACAACAGCAAGTCCACCTCCAAATGGTTCAAACAAAGCAAAATTTAGGTTTTGGAGTAGCCTAGTCAATGCCTGGACTTAAATCCAGTTGAGATGCTGTATTATGACCTTACACAGGCCGTTCATGCTGGAAAACCCTCCAATGTGGCTGTATTAAACAATTCTGCAAAGAGTGGGCCAAAATTGCTCCACAGCAATGTGAAAGACTCATTGCCAGTTATCGCAAATGCTTGATTGCAGTTGTTGCCACCAAGGGTGGCACAACCAGTTATTAGGTTTAGGGGGCAATTACTTTTTCACATAAAGACAGGCAGGTTTGGACAGCTTTTTTTGCCTTAATAAATTAAACCATCATTTAAAAACGGCATTTTGTATTTACTCGGGTTATCTTTGTGTAATAATAAAATTTGTTTGATTGTTTGATGATTGATTTAAGTGTGACAAATATGCAAAAAAAAAATCACAAAGGGGGCAAATACTTTTTCACAGCATTGTATATTCAGAAGATGTATAACCCTGGGATGTTGGGGCACCTGTCATTGTGGAACAAATACTGTAAGTTTAGTCTCTGGACAAACCAGTTATCAAAGACCAGATGGTCTAGTGGTTAAGCAATCTAGCTCTGGAGTTTTGGAAATCCCTTCCTCTGAATTCTTTGAAAATCCTCACAACAGGTACCAGACTGACAGGCCTGGTAGGAGTCCCATACACCTTGTTGATACAGGGAATTCGGACCCCGGAGGGACCCCATCTCCCTATCAAAATTCTGGAGCTCCAGGCAATTTGGTTTTCCCTACAATGCTGGAGAAGCACCATCTAAGTGTAGCAAACTAACAACTTTTATTAAACTCATAAATTGGCAACCCACATATAAAACACTACCACTCGCTTTAGAAAGATAAACACAGCTGTCCTTCCGGTCCCAGAATCCTGCTCTGCACTGGGTAGATGCCTCTGTGTCTCTGTGTGATGTGGTGAAATGCTTGAGCCAACAACCAAAGCCTAGCTTTGGCTGTCAGCTCCAGCATTCCACCACATCACAAAAAAGGATGGTGCTGTTAGGCTAGGAGCATATAACAGGTAACAGTTCAGGTGTTCTGACTATGCAAAGAATTCAAAGAACAAGAGCACATACCATGAGCATGTCTGAGCAGAGCAGGTCTGCTGGACCTTGTAGTTCACTGCTGCAGATGAGGATAGATGTTTAGGATAGAGTGGGCAATTGATGGGCACAGTGGCTGCACAGTGGCGACGTTTGCTGACACAGTGGCAACAATTGATGGGCACAGTGGCTGCGTTTGGTACAGTGGCAACAATTAAAGGGCACAGTGGCTGCATTTGGCACAGTGGCGGCGTTTGCTGGCACAGTGGCGACAATTGTTGGGCACAGTGACTGTGTTTGATGGCACAGTGGCGACAATTGATGGGCACAGTGGCAATGTTTGCTGGCACAGTGGCGACAATTGATGGACACAGTTGCTGTGTTTGGCACAGTTCCTGCGTTTGATGGCACAGTGGCAGCATTTGCTGGCACAGTGGCGACAATTGATGGGCACAGTGGCTGCATTTGATGGCACAGTTGTGGCGTTTTAATGGGATTTTTTTCTGATTTTTTTTTCAGTTTGTTTGCACCCCCACCACTGATTTATATATAAACGTCCCGGTTGGTTCCTCAAAAGTGGTTATTCCGTGCCAGTGTTAGATATACAAAGTGTATAGCACCCAAACATGTATCTAGCACTGGCACGGAATAACCACTTTTGAGGAACCAACTGGGACGTTTATATATATATAGATAAATGTTAAGTACCATAATAAAAAAAAGTTGTCTTGTCAGCTTTTCCTGTGTGTCTGACTGTGATGTTTCGTTGCCTCCCTCTTGGTACACTTGTCCGCAGCAAGTAGACTTCGGTGGGTGTAAAAAGATATCCGCTTCTAAGTCTAAGCCTTACTGCGGACGAGAGTACCAAGATGGCGGTGACGGAACTTCCGTGCAGTCCCTCCTCTCCAGGAAGTGACATCTCGCTGGCCGAGACGGACGGACTCTGGCAGTAACTTTGGTGTCCATCTCAGCCAGCATCTCAGCCAGCATTCGCGACCCCCTGGAGAATGGGCAATCGACCCCCAGGTTGAGAACCGCTGGTCTAAAGGTTTATTTTTGTGGGTTTTTTTTGCACAGGAACTTGGATAAGGATGAGGAGCCTGGGAGCTACAACTGTAAAACTTGAGGACTGCTTGGTTTCTGGTTGCTAATAGGGATGAGCTTCGTGTGCGAGTCGAACCCATGTTCGACTCGAACATCGTCTGTTTGATCGTTCGCCAAATTGAGAACAATATGGGCTGTTCGCGCCAAATTCGTGTGGCGCGCCACGGACCATAATTCACTGCGGCATCGCAGTGCATTGCTGGCTAATGATTGGCCAAGCATGCACTATGACCCGCATGCTTGGCCAATCACAGCGCCGTCTGTAGAGAGAGCTGTAATTGGCCAAAGCCAGGGTGGCTTTGGACAATTATGGCTCAGGGGGTTTAGTACACGCCCCACACTATATAAGGCCACCTGCACGGCGGCCCTGTGTAGTGTGTGTTCCGGCGTTGAGAGACAGAGACAGAGAGACAGTGTCATTTGATTTAAGTTAGATAGATAAGGCAGGACAGTCAGTGAGTTAGCTGCACTTACAGTGTATTGTGTATGTATATATGCATCCCAGGTGTTGTGTGTGTGTGTGTTGTGTGTGTGTGTATATGTATATATGTATATATATATATATATATATATATATATATATATATATATATATACACTGTATTCAGTTTAGCTAGATCCGTTCCTGTTATCTTCCTACTGACAGGCAGGCTTGTGTTGTTACAGTATTTACAGCTACCTGAAGAAAATTGCTGGTGTTCTTCTGATCCTATTAGTACCACAGTCAGGCAGCTAGACTATTTAAAGTTAGTGTAGTGCGTCCTCCTCACAGTGTTCAGCTAATGCTACAAGCTAGTTTAGTGTGACCTCTGCACAGTGTTCAGCTAAAGCTACAAGTTAGTGTAGTACATCCTCCTCACAGTGTTCAGCTAAAGCTACAAGTTAGTGTAGTGCGTCCTCCTCACAGTGTTCAGCAAAAGCTACAAGTTAGTGTAGTGCATCCTCCTCAGTGTTCAGCTAAAGCTTCAAGTTAGTGTAGTGCGACCTCTGCACAGTGTTCAGCTAAAGCTACAAGTTAGTGTAGTGCGTCCCCCTCACAGTGTTCAGCTAAAGCTACAAGTTAGTGTAGTGTGACCGCTGCACAGTGTTCAGCTAAAGCTACAAGTCAGTGTAGTGCATCCTCCTTACAGTGTTCAGCAAAAGCTACAAGTTAGTGTAGTGCGTCCTCTGAACAGTGTTCAGCTAAAGCTACAAGTTAGTGTAGTGTGTCCCCCTCACAGTGTTCAGCTAAAGCTACAAGTTAGTGTAGTGTGACCGCTGCACAGTGTTCAGCTAAAGCTACAAGTCAGTGTAGTGCATCCTCCTCACAGTGTTCAGCAAAAGCTACAAGTTAGTGTAGTGCATCCTCCTCAGTATTCAGCTAAAGCTTCAAGTTAGTGTAGTGCGACCTCTGCACAGTGTTCAGCTAAAGCTACAAGTTAGTGTAGTGCGTCCCCCTCACAGTGTTCAGCTAAAGCTACAAGTTACTGTAGTGTGACCGCTGCACAGTGTTCAGCTAAAGCTACAAGTCAGTGTAGTGCATCCTCCTTACAGTGTTCAGCAAAAGCTACAAGTTAGTGTAGTGCGTCCTCTGAACAGTGTTCAGCTAAAGCTACAAGTTAGTGTAGTGCACAGTGTTCAGCTAAAGCTACAAGTTAGTGTAGTGCATCCTCCTCACAGTGTTCAGCTAAATCTACAAGTTAGTGTAGTGCGTCCTCCTCAGTGTTCAGCTAAAGCTACAAGTTAGTGTAGTGCGTCCTCCTCACAGTGTTCAGCTAAAGCTACAAGTTAGTGTAGTGTGACCTCTGCACAGTGTTCAGCTAAAGCTACAAGTTAGTGTAGTACATCCTCCTCACAGTGTTCAGCTAAAGCTACAAGTTAGTGTAGTGCGTCCTCCTCACAGTATTCAGCTAAAGTTACAAGTTAGTGTAGTGCGACCTCTGCACAATGTTCAGCTAAAGCTACAAGTTAGTGTAGTGCATCCTCTGAACAGTGTTCAGCTAAAACTACAAGTTAGTGCAGTGCGTTCTCTGAACAGTGTTCATCTAAAGCTACAAGTTAGTGTAGTGCGTCCTCTGAACAGTGTTCAGCTAAAGCTACAAGTTAGTGTAGTGTGTCCCCCTCACAGTGTTCAGCTAAAGCTACAAGTTAGTGTAGTGTGACCGCTGCACAGTGTTCAGCTAAAGCTACAAGTCAGTGTAGTGCATCCTCCTCACAGTGTTCAGCAAAAGCTACAAGTTAGTGTAGTGCATCCTCCTCAGTATTCAGCTAAAGCTTCAAGTTAGTGTAGTGCGACCTCTGCACAGTGTTCAGCTAAAGCTACAAGTTAGTGTAGTGCGTCCCCCTCACAGTGTTCAGCTAAAGCTACAAGTTACTGTAGTGTGACCGCTGCACAGTGTTCAGCTAAAGCTACAAGTCAGTGTAGTGCATCCTCCTTACAGTGTTCAGCAAAAGCTACAAGTTAGTGTAGTGCGTCCTCTGAACAGTGTTCAGCTAAAGCTACAAGTTAGTGTAGTGCACAGTGTTCAGCTAAAGCTACAAGTTAGTGTAGTGCATCCTCCTCACAGTGTTCAGCTAAATCTACAAGTTAGTGTAGTGCGTCCTCCTCAGTGTTCAGCTAAAGCTACAAGTTAGTGTAGTGCGTCCTCCTCACAGTGTTCAGCTAAAGCTACAAGTTAGTGTAGTGTGACCTCTGCACAGTGTTCAGCTAAAGCTACAAGTTAGTGTAGTACATCCTCCTCACAGTGTTCAGCTAAAGCTACAAGTTAGTGTAGTGCGTCCTCCTCACAGTATTCAGCTAAAGTTACAAGTTAGTGTAGTGCGACCTCTGCACAATGTTCAGCTAAAGCTACAAGTTAGTGTAGTGCATCCTCTGAACAGTGTTCAGCTAAAACTACAAGTTAGTGCAGTGCGTTCTCTGAACAGTGTTCATCTAAAGCTACAAGTTAGTGTAGTGCACAGTGTTCAGCTAAAGCTACAAGTTAGTGTAGTGCGTCCTCTGAACAGTGTTCAGCTAAAGCTACAAGTTAGTGTAGAGCGACCCCTGCACAATGTTCAGCTAAAGCTACAAGTTAGTGTAGTGCGTCCTCTGAACAGTGTTCAGCTAAAGCTACAAGTTAGTGTAGTGCACAGTGTTCAGCTAAAGCTACAAGTTAGTGTAGTGCATCCTCCTCACAGTGTTCAGCTAAATCTACAAGTTAGTGTAGTGCGTCCTCCTCAGTGTTCAGCTAAAGCTACAAGTTAGTGTAGTGCGTCCTCCTCACAGTGTTCAGCTAAAGCTACAAGTTAGTGTAGTGTGACCTCTGCACAGTGTTCAGCTAAAGCTACAAGTTAGTGTAGTACATCCTCCTCACAGTGTTCAGCTAAAGCTACAAGTTAGTGTAGTGCATCCTCCTCACAGTATTCAGCTAAAGCTACAAGTTAGTGTAGTGCAACCTCTGCACAATGTTCAGCTAAAGCTACAAGTTAGTGTAGTGCATCCTCTGAACAGTGTTCAGCTAAAGCTACAAGTTAGTGCAGTGCGTTCTCTGAACAGTGTTCATCTAAAGCTACAAGTTAGTGTAGTGCACAGTGTTCAGCTAAAGCTACAAGTTAGTGTAGTGCGTCCTCCTCACAGTGTTCAGCTAAAGCTACAAGTTAGTGTAGTGTGTCCTCCTCACAGTGTTCAGATAAAGCTACAAGTTAGTGTAGTGTGACCTCTGCACAGTGTTCAGCTAAAGCTACAAGTTAGTGTAGTGCATCCTCCTCACAGTGTTCAGCTAAAGCTACAATTTAGTGTAGTGTGACCGCTGCACAGTGTTCAGCTAAAGCTACAAGTCAGTGTAGTGCATCCTCCTCAAGTGTTCAGCTAAAGCTACAAGTTAGTGTAGTGCGTCCTCTGAACAGTGTTCAGCTAAAGCTACAAGTTAGTGTAGAGCGACCCCTGCACAATGTTCAGCTAAAGCTACAAGATAGTGTAGTGCGTCCTCCTCACATTGTTCAGCTAAAGCTACAAGTTAGTGTAGTGCACAGTGTTCAGCTAAAGCTACAAGTTAGTGTAGTGCGTCCACCTCACAGTGTTCAGCTAAATCTACAAGTTAGTGTAGTGCGTCCTCCTCAGTGTTCAGCTAAATCTACAAGTTAGTGTAGTGCGTCCTCCTCTGTACAGTATTTACAGCTACCTGAAGAAAATTGCTGGTGTTCTTCTGATCCTATTAGTACCACAGTCAGGCAGCTAGACTATTTAAAGTTAGTGTAGTGCGTCCTCCTCACAGTGTTCAGCTAATGCTACAAGCTAGTTTAGTGTGACCTCTGCACAGTGTTCAGCTAAAGCTACAAGTTAGTGTAGTACATCCTCCTCACAGTGTTCAGCTAAAGCTACAAGTTAGTGTAGTGCGTCCTCTGAACAGTGTTCAGCTAAAGCTACAAGTTAGTGCAGTGCATTCTCTGAACAGTGTTCATCTAAAGCTGCAAGATTGTGTAGTGCACAGTGTTCAGCTTAAGCTACAAGTTAGTGTAGTGCGTCCTCCTCACAGTGTTCAGCTAAAGCTACAAGTTAGTGTAGTGTGTCCTCCTCACAGTGTTCAGCTAAAGCTACAAGTTAGTGTAGTGCGTCCTCCTCACAGTGTTCAGCTAAAGCTACAAGTTAGTGTAGTGCATCCTCCTCACAGTGTTCAGCTAAAGCTACAAGTTAGTGTAGTGCGTCCTCCTCACAGTGTTCAGCTAAAGCTACAAGTTAGTGTAGTGCGACCTCTGAACAGTGTTCAGCTAAAGCTACAAGTTAGTGCAGTGCATTCTTTGAACAGTGTTCATCTAAAGCTACAAGTTAGTGTAGTGCACAGTGTTCAGCTAAAGCTACAAGTTAGTGTAGTGCGTCCTCCTCACAGTGTTCAGCTAAAGCTACAAGTTAGTGTAGTGCAACCTCTGCACAATGTTCAGCTAAAGCTACAAGTTAGTGTAGTGCGTCCTCTGAACAGTGTTCAGATAAAGCTACAAGTTAGTGCAGTGCGTTCTCTGAACAGTGTTCATCTAAAGCTACAAGTTAGTGTAGTGTGACCTCTGCACAGTGTTCAGCTAAAGCTACAAGTTAGTGTAGTGCGTCCTCTGAACGGTGTTCAGATAAAGCTACAAGTTAGTGCAGTGCGTTCTCTGAACAGTGTTCAGCTAAAGCTACAAGTTAGTGCAGTGCATTCTTTGAACAGTGTTCATCTAAAGCTACAAGTTAGTGTAGTGCACAGTGTTCAGCTAAAGCTACAAGTTAGTGTAGTGCGTCCTCCTCACAGTGTTCAGCTAAAGCTACAAGTTAGTGTAGTGCAACCTCTGCACAATGTTCAGCTAAAGCTACAAGTTAGTGTAGTGCGTCCTCTGAACAGTGTTCAGATAAAGCTACAAGTTAGTGCAGTGCGTTCTCTGAACAGTGTTCATCTAAAGCTACAAGTTAGTGTAGTGTGACCTCTGCACAGTGTTCAGCTAAAGCTACAAGTTAGTGTAGTGCGTCCTCTGAACAGTGTTCAAATAAAGCTACAAATTAGTGCAGTGCGTTCTCTGAACAGTGTTCATCTAAAGCTACAAGTTAGTGTAGTGCATCCTCCTCACAGTGTTCAGCTAAAGCTACAAGTTAGTGTAGTGCGTCCTCCTCGCAGTGTTCAGCTAAAGCTTCAAGTTAGTGTAGTGCGACCTCTGTACAATGTTCAGCTAAAGCTACAAGTTAGTGTAGTGCGTCCTCTGAACAGCGTTCAGCTAAAGCTACAAGTTAGTGCAGTGCGTTCTCTGAACAGTGTTCATCTAAAGCTACAAGTTAGTGTAGTGCACAGTGTTCAGCTAAAGCTACAAGTTAGTGTAGTGCGTCCTCCTCAGTGTTCAGCTAAAGCTACAAGTTAGTGTAGTGTGACCTCTGCACAGTGTTCAGCTAAAGCTACAAGTTAGTGTAGTGCGTCCGCTGAACAGTGTTCATCTAAAGCTACAAGTTAGTGTAGTGCACAGTGTTCAGCTAAAGCTACAAGTTATTGTAGTGCGTCCTCCTCAGTGTTCAGCTAAAGCTACAAGTTAGTGTAGTGTGACCTCTGCAAAGTGTTCAGCTAAAGCTACCTGTAGAAGGTTGGTGGTGTTTTCCTGATCCTATCACCACCGCAGGCAGCTACATTATTTTAACGTTGGTGTAGTGCATCCTCTGCACAGTGTTCATCTAAATCTACCTGTAGAAGATTGGTGGTGTTCTCATACTACAGGCAGGCAGTTGATTTTGCTAGCTGCAGTATCAGTGTATATATATAGTATGTCTGGAAGGCCAACAAGGAGAGGCAGACAGTCACAAGCCAATAAAAGAGGGCAAGCAGGCTCTGTGTCTAGAAGCAACAGTGCTGGTCGTGGAGACAGTGCATCCTCATCAGCACGTGGCCGTGGGACACGCTTGGCCTTTTTTTCGGCAGCTGGCCATGTTGAGCCGCAACATGCGGAAGACTTGGTCGAGTGGATGACCAAGCCATCCTCATCCTCCTCATCCTCTCCCACACATGCTCAGGGTACTTTGTCTGGCAAAGCAGCTGCCAACGTGGCCTCTTCCCTTGGCTCAATGGCATCAGTGACTTCTTCCCTAGCCCCACCATGTCCTCCTGAGGAGTCCCTCGAACTGTTTGACCACAGTGTTAGGTACATGCTCCAGGAGGATGCCCAGCGTTTAGAAGGCTCTGATGATGATACTGAGCTAGATGAAGCCAGTAACGTGAGCACGGACAGAGGGGGTGCCCAAGAAGGACAGTAATCTGGCAGTCATGCTCCCCCTGCTGCAGCATACTGCTAGGTTTGCTCCAGTGATGAGGAGGGAGGGGATGATGAGGTCACTGACTCAATGTGGGTGCCCGATAGGAGAGAGGAGGAGGAGGAGACACATCACCAACGAGGCAGGATGCCCTCCAGGGGCCAGCCTAAGGGCAGCACACTGACTGCATCACACCCCAAAGCTCCGCATGTGCAGGGCGCTGCTGTCTCTGTGCGTTATTCCAAAAGTTCTTTGGTGTGGGCCTTTTTTGAGACGAGTGCATCAGATCGCACCGCTGCTATTTGCAACATATGTCTCAAGCGTATCTCACGTGGCCAAAACATCTCCCGCTTGGGAACCACATGCTTGACCAGACATATGTTGACCTGCCATGCAGTTAGTTGGAAAGCGTATCTAAAAGACCCACACCAAAGAACAAAGACCTCTCCTTGCTCCTCATCAGCTGAGATCTCCAACCCCACTATACCTTCAGATCTCTCAGAGACCTGCACTGAAAGGAATGAAGGTGTAGAATTAGGTGTGTCACAGCCAAGTACTTGTGGGCAATCTGCTTTTGGTACACCGACTTCAGAATGTACCAGGCAAATTTCCCTGCCCCAGCTGCTGCACCGCTGAAAGAAGTTCGCTCCCAGCCATCCACGTGCCCAGCGGTTGAATGCTAGCTTGGCAAAATTGCTAGCACTTCAACTGCTACCTTTACAGTTGGTAGACTCTGCCCCCTTCCATGAGTTTGTGGAATGTGCGGTTCCTCAGTGGCAGGTACCCAAACACCACTTTTTCTCACGGAAGGTGATTCCGGCTCTCTACCGGCATGTGGAAGGCAATGTCCATGCCACGCTGGACAGGGCGGTCAGCGGTAAGGTGCATATTATCGCTGACTCATGGTCCAGCAGGCATGGACAGGGACGTTACCTAAGTTTCACCGCGCATTGGGTGACTCTGCTGGCAGCTGGGAAGGATGCAGGACAAGGTACAGTAGTGTTGGAGGTTGTTCTGCCACCATGCCTCCAAAATGCCACTACTAATGATTCTGACACACCTCTCTCCTCCACCCCCTCCTCTTCTTCTTCCTCCATGGCCTCTTCCTGTACTTTGTCCTCGGAACCAGCGGTGCCCTGTAGGCGTTCAAGGGGCTACGCAAGTATGCAGGCCAAAATATGCCATGCGGTGCTTGAGCTGGTGTGCTTGGGGGACAGGAGCCACACTGGGGCAGAGGTTCTGTTAGCTCTGCAGGGGCAGGTACATAGGTGGTTGATGCCACGCCAACTTAAGGCAGGAATGGTGGTTTGCGACAATGGCACCAACCTCCTCTCCGCCCTCCGACAGGGACAAATGACCCATGTGCCCTGTTTAGCTCATGTCCTTAACTTGGTGGTGCAGCGGTTCTTGGGCAGGTACCCGGGCTTACAGGATGTCCTGAGGCAGGCCAGGAAAGTCTGTGTGTATTTCTGCCGGTCATATAATGCCAGTGCTCGGCTGGCAGACCTCCAAAAGGAATTTAACCTGCCCAAGAACCGCCTAATCTGTGACATGCCCACCAGGTGGAACTCAACGTTGGTCATGCTGCAGCGGCTGCACACACAGCAGAGGGCCATCAATGAGTACCTGTGCGACTATGGCACCAGGACAGGGTCAGGGGAGCTTGTTTTTTTTCCCCACGCCAGTGGGCCATGATCAGGGATGCATGCACTGTCCTGTCACCATTTGAGGAGGCCACGAGGATGAGGTGAGCAGTGACAGTGCATGCATCAGTGACAATGTCCCCCTTGTCCACCTGTTGGAGCACATGCTGCGTGGAATAATGGACAGGGCACTTGAGGCAGAACAGAGGCAGGAAGAGGAGGACTTCCTTAGCTCGCAAGGCCCCCTTTATCCAGACAGTGTTCCTGCGTGCCTGCTGATCACACAGGAAGAGGACGAGGAGGAGGAGGAGGAGGAGGATTGTGTCAGTATGGAGGTGGAGCCTGGCACTCAGCATCAGCAGCAGTCTTTAAGGAATCATTTACAGTCCCAAGAAACACATGGACTTGTACGTGGCTGGGAGGAGGTGGCTGCGGATCATGTCATCCTTAGTGACCCAGTGGACTCCGGACCAAATGCCTCATTAAACCTACACTGCATCCTGCAAAGCCTGCGGAAGGATCCTCATATTCGTGGTATCAAGGAGAAGGAACAATACTGGCTGGCAACCCTCCTTGATCAACGTTAAAAGGGTAAGGTTGCGGACCTTATCTTGCCGTTGCAGAGGGAGCAGAAAATGAAACATCTTCGGGATGCCTTGCAGAAAGATCTGTGCAACGCGTTCCCAGAGACTGGGAGATTACAAACTCCTGTTTCTGCACAACGTGTTGCTGAGGCTTCGGTCAGTCAAAGAAGGAGCGGTGGAGAAGGTGGCCGTCTGACAGATGCATTCAGACAATTTTTTAGTCCGCAGCCTAAGGTATGATCGGTTCCAGCAACCATCGCCAGCGTCTGTTTTACATGGTGCAGGAATACCTAGGGGCAAGATCTGACTTGGACACCTTTCCCACCGAAAATCCTCTGGGTTACTGGGTCTTGAGGATGGATCACTGGCCAGAGCTTGCACAGCATGCAATTGAGCTACTGGCCTGTCCTGCATCCAGCGTTCTTTTGGAACGCACATTCAATGCTGCTGGAGGCTTTGTAACCGATCACAGGGTGCGTTTGTCCACTCGGTCGATCGACTGACCTTCATAAAAATGAATCAGACAGCAAAACAAATGTCACAGGGGTGATAACCCTTCCCTAGGGTTTCCAAAAAGCTTAAAATAGATTTTTTGGCTGGAGCTAAACACGTTAAAAATGTACCAGTTCAAAATTACAAACAGATTCTACTTAACAACAAACCTACAGTCCCTGTCTTGTTTGCACCGCCTATATACTGCAGTTCAGAGTATATAGGGTCTGGGGGCCCCACACCTTTCCTTTTTTTATTTGGGTGCAGGGTTCCCTCTAATATCCATACAAGACCCAAAGGGCCTGGTAATGGACTTGGGGGTACCCATGCTGTTTGTCTCACTGATTTTCATACATATTGCCAGGACCCGACATTACATTAAAGCCGCAAGCAGTTTTAAATTACTTTTTTCCTTTAAAAATTAAATTTTGTGCAGGGACTGTTCTAAGCACAGGAAACACGTGCCACTTTACAGGCATACTATAGACACCCCCCAGGTACGATATTTAAAGGAATATTTCACTTTTTTTTCTTTTTTACTTTAAGCATCATTAAAATCACTGCTCCCGAAAAAACGGCCGTTTTTAAAACTTTTTTTTGCATTGATACATGTCCCCTGGGGCAGGACCGGGTCCCCAAACCCTTTTTAGGACAATACCATGCAAATTAGCCTTTAAAATGAGTACTTTTGATTTTGAACGTTATAGTCCCATAGGCGTCAATGGGGTCCTAACGTTCGTGCAAATTTTTGGTCCGTTTGCAGGTTCTGGTGCGAACCGAACCGGGGGATGTTCGGCTCATCCCTAGTTGCTAAGTAGGCACATAGCTAATCTGGTTGAAAAAAGACACACGTCCATCCAGTTCATTGAACAGAGGGAAAAAAAACCCCACACACAAGTGGAAAACCTCCACATACGCTATCCTATACCCACAGTTGATCCAGAGGAAGGCAAAACAAGTACAAAATTCAGGCTGTGTTGCACAACCTCTGACACCACTTCATTCTCTTGACTGTATTGCACTACTCCTGGCTGTTTTGCACAACTCCTGGCTGTACCGGACTTCTAAATAAATTTCCTGAAGGGCTTGCACAGATTGTGGGCTATACTCTCTTGGGAGATCAAAACACTCCCTAGTCACTTCTCCTCTGACAATGGGGTTAATTACTCACTACAGGATGGCTGGGCTTCCTCCCATCGACTTCTTTTTCGATCAGCTCAGTCTCTGGACCAAGGTTCTTTGTTTGCTCCTCCAGCTAAGCCTAACTGGGACCTCAATGTCTTCATGAGAGCTCCTCTTGCATTCTCTGCCCCAGGGGCAGAGCCCCCTTCACGAAGGTCTCCTCCTGCAGGATTTGTCCAGTGAACTCTGCTCTCTGCTGCCAGGCCTCAGACTACTTATGGGCTCTCACTCCACCTTCTGGGCACACCTCCCCAGGGATTGGGTGGAATAATATAAATATTCAGGCTTTTTGTTCTGGTTTTTATACAGGGTTTTTTTATGGCATAGATGAAATATGAGTCTTTACCCCCTCAGGTACTAGCCCCCCACCCCTTTTTTTCTCATTTTCTCTTTTCTCCAATATATAGTCTAATAGACTATGGGGTTGATTTACTAAAGCAGTACGTCGTCAGTAGATGCGCAAGGCGAGGTGCAACGCACATTTCCATATTTACGACATGGTGCGCCTGTAACAGAGCTTGAATCCACCATTTACTATTGCGGCCTTGTCACACGGGGGAGAATGCAATCTGTACAACTCTATGGATGGCGCACAGCATCCACAATTCAATATTAACATAAGATGGAGGTGCCAGTATTATGATAGTATGGGGTGATGTGAGGAAGTTTAGTAACAACTGCCCAAGTAACAGTCATGCCCAAAATAGAATATGAAAGTAACTTTTTCAGAGATAACCTGCTGGGCCTGCAAGTACGTTTAGAACTGCGTGAGATCCATGTAAGCATTGTGCATGCGCAAGCAGCTCTTGCGACCATTCACATGAGTTTTTTCATTGCGCGCCCAAAATCTTAGGAAATGTTAAGCAACGTACATGCAGTTGCATGCGTTGAAAGGGTGCACCTCTAATCTTTGTGGAAATACGTAACGCATGACTTCTTCTTAAGCTGGTTCACATTTATGTATTTTTTATTTTTATTTTTTTTAGGAGATTTGCACACAGGTTATATGAGCATGTTACGTTGCCAACATGTGACATGTACCTTGTTAAAATTATGTAAAAAGACTCTCTCTCCTCTAGCTCCTTTTTTAAGGACTAAAAGGACATGAGCTCCCCCCTCTGATGCATATGGTTTCCTTTAAAAAGGAAACAAGGTGCGCCAAATTAAGTGCAGTATATTGGAAACAATTTATTTAAAACAAAGCCAGTTGGCTACTCACACAGCATCAGTGAGAAACGAGCATATAAGGTAAGAATGTCCGTGGTCTCTATGGGGTCACTGTGAAATCCGGAGCTATATCCTGAGGAGCATCCCAGAGGGCTGCAGCAGGTGAATCGGCAGGGCAATGTACAGGACCATCCTGGTTCCTGCTTAGCAGCGTGTGCACCAGCGTGGAACGCACTCAGGGGAGTCCGTGAACCGGAAGTGATGTGTGGGCATGTCAGATGACTCGTTTCAAAAGATTTCACTTTTTCTTCAGATCTAATTGGCTATTGGAGATGTCTGCCTTTTATAGGGCTCTTCCGGACTGAAGCCAACAGCATGTGACAACATCTGTGTTTAGCAATAGGATTTAAGGGGCCAGAGACATACCATATGACAAGAAAACATATTAACTACTATAATACACTAATTAAATAGATACAATTATGAAAGTTAATAATCTGTACACAAGATATAAGAGAGTATATATTTATTTTTGGCGCAAAGTATTAAAATTACTATAAAAGGATGTTATGTATATGAATGTTACCTATATATGTGTATCATTAAACATAATGTCCTAAGGTAATTTAATGGTAAATAATAAAAATAGTGATAATAATAATGATGATGATACAAAAAAAAAAATGTACGTAAAAAATTATTATTATTAGTAAAGAATCACTATTATTAAAAAATCATTATTAATAAAAATTATTGATAAATCTAATAAAAAAAAAATATTCCATCAATGAGAAATGAATACAAAATTGAGAGTGGATAAGTATATATGGGGGATAATTAAGTAAAATAAAATTAAATAACGGATGGATGGAAGCCACCGAATGACATGAATACAGGAGATTGAAAAAACCTAAATGAACGACAGGCTCATTCATAGGTGATGATGAATAACAGTGAGGCAGTGGGCATGTCATGATTAGGGATGAGCCCGATGTTCGAGTCGAACGTAAGCAACTCCTGTTAATTTCCTCTGCAAAATGGTCAGACCTCAAAACCATATTCTGTTAGTGTCTCAAATTAACATACATGTGTTTTTTACTTTCCTTGCTCTTTTCCAAGTCCTGTTTTGTTGACCAATAAAATTTGTAGCAATTTTTATGTGTTTTGTTAATAATTTGTTTTGCAGACGCATGCTCAATTCAAGTACAGTAAAACCTTGGATTGCGAGCATAATTCATTCCTGAAGCATGCTTGTAATCCAAAGCACTTGTATATCAAAGCGAATTTCCCCAAAAGAAATAATGGAAACTCAAATTATTCATTCCACAACCATTTATTCATAAGTCCTTCCGTTTATAGTTCATATAAAAAGATTATAGCAATGTGATAGGTGTGTAGATGTAACCATAAAATGTCCATCCACAAATGGAAGCCTCCGCAAGTGGATTAGAAGCAAAATCCAGCAGGAGCTACAGAGTATAAAAGAGAAGAGAGGCACCTCTAAGTGTAGCAATATGGTTACATTTAATGAAGGTACAACATTTAGCAACTCACGTTGTTGATGATGAAAAGAGGCACATCTAACTATGCAGGCATCCGGGGTAAAGCTGTCTGCAATTGTGACCGGGAAGACTACCCTGCAGTACAGCGATCTGAAAGTGAGGCTTGAAGTGCTCGTGGAGCACAGCGTGGAATGGATAATGTTGATAGTGGTGAGGAGGATGGTCTATGTGGACAGCTTTACCTTGGATGCATGCATGCTTAGATGTGCCTGTTTTAATCATCAACCATGTGAGTTTCTAAATGTTGTACCTTCATTAAATGTAACCATATTGCTACACTTAGAGGCGCCTCTCTTCTCTTTTATACTCAGTTGTGACCTGACGCTACTTGTATATCAAGACATCATTTGTATATCAAGACAAAATTTATGAAGAAATTGTTGCTTGGCTTACAAAACGCTCTCAAACCAAGTTACACTCAAACCAAGGTTTTACTGTAATGCATTTTACACTCCCTCCTAAACAATTTTCATGGAACAGATTTCCCACCTGCCACTTAAAGTGGAGGTCCACCCTGAAAAAAAAATTGCACAAAAAAAATACCTAAAAAAAAATGGAGGAAAAATTTTTTTTTTTTAACTTACGTGAAATGGCTGTTGCTAGGCAGCCTTCCTAATCTGCCTCTTCCTACACCACGGCGATCTTCAGTCTTCTGCTCCCCATGTTGTCTTCTGGGGAATGGGGCACGGTGTGTTATGGGAACTGTGTGTGTCCCACAACACACCGCGTCCCATTCACAAAGCGCCGCTCGCGCGTGCGCAGTAGGATACTGGCAGTGAAGCCGCAAGGCTCCACTGCCTGTTTCCCTTACTTAGGATGGTGGTGCCGGGACCCAAGAGCCAAGGGACGGGTCGGCCTCAGGCGTCCGACATGGCGGGCACCCAGGACAGGTAAGTCTACTTATTTAAAGTCAGCAGCTACATTGTTTGTAGCTGCTGACTTTAAAAAAACAATTTAGCTGGCCGGAATCCCACTTTAACTAGGCTGATTGGCACGGCAAAACAAAAAAAGGTGTGATTTGTCTAAAAGCTACTTTCCTGGTGCCTTCACGGCAGCATACCCATGGATTGTGTGTATGCTGCCATGGATAGGCACCAGGAAAGGAAAATTACAGAAAGGTAAGTATTCAATTTTCCATTTTAGAGCAGTGGTTCTCAGCTTCAGTCCTCAAGTACCCCCAACAGGCCATGTTTTGGGAATTTATCTTAGCTAAAATAGCTGTCCAAAATACCAAGCCATTAAATCTGATTTAAAGCACCTATGTGATATGAAGAAAAACCTGCAAACATAGCCTGTTGGGGATACTTGAGGACAGGGTTGAGAACCACTGATTTAGAGCACTGAGATAAAATCTAGCTCAAGACAATCCTATGATTATAATTGTGGGCATTTGAGGGAAACCAAGTGAGTGTTAGAACCCCTGCTTGTCTTTGTAGGTTGGGCTTTGTCTCCCTTTTCTGAAAATTGGCTTCACTTCCTGTGATGTAGCCAAACAGGAAGTGATTGTAAAACTCTACCAATGTCTTTCCTTGGAGACACACAGGTCAATCTAACTAGTGTCCCCATTGGGCAAATTGCACTCTAGCACTTTGCTGTGTACACCCCAAATTATTAGGTATTTTGGACTTTGGGGTGTATTTACTAAAGGCAAATCCACTCTGCACTACAAGTGCACTGAAAGTGCAGTCGCTGGAAATCTGAGCAGAAGCACTGCTGATCATCCAACAATGAAGAAGCAAAAATGCTCTTTTTTTTATTTTCCTTGCATGTCCCCCTCGGATCTCGAGCGACTGTACTTTCAAGTGCACTGGATTTGCCTTTAGTAAATAAACCCCAAAGTCCAAAATACCTAATAATAATTTGGGGTGTACACAGCAAAGTGCTAGAGTGAAATTTGCCTAATGGGAACACTAGTTGGATTGACCTGTGTGTCCCTAAGGAAAGACATTGGTAGGGTTTTACCCTCACTTCCTGATTGATGTGACAGGAATGGAATAAATTTGAAGGAGAAACTTGCAAAATTTGGGAGGTGTCTTCATCCTGTCAGGGGTGAAGACATCCCCAAAAACTGACAAGACTTTAAATCTCTCTGCACCTTATCCCCAAACAAAAATAAGAAAGTATTACATTAAGCTTAACTTTGCAAAGACACATTCCTAAGACAACTGTGATTCATGCCAATGGCCCATTTAGACCTTGTTTAACAGAAGACACCAGTTGCCTTTCACTAGAAACATTTGTTAGTCCAGTCCTGGAAATCTGCATCTGCTTTCCTATTATTCACCAATAAAGTTATGGGCCTGCACCTAGATGCATGTCCCCATGGCGCATATCTGGCATCATGCCCCTCCAGGAAGTTGCTTGTACTGCTGCTAATTTCTTCCCACCATCATGCCCTGCTCGCTGTTCTCTGAGGAAGAGATGATCCTTATTTGCAAATTGGTGGTGTTTGTGTGGGTCATGTGTGTATGTCTAAATGATTTGGCCTCAAAACACAAACCTACTTCCTATGTACAGATTCACTTCCTGTCCATTGTATATTGCTTCCTGCTTCACTGTGTGTGTAGATATAGATATAGATATAGATATCTATAGATGTAGGTTCTTGGGTCCACCAGCAGAGAGAAGTTGGATAGATTCCACACTCCCAATTCTGGAGGCATAATAATGGTTTAGCACAGGGGTCTTTAAACTACAGCCCTCCAGTTTTTCAAGAACTACAATGCCCATCATGCCTAGTCATGTCTGTGAATGTCAGAGTTTTACAATGCCTCATGGGATGTGTAGTTCCGCAAAAGCTGGAGACCCGTAGTTTGAAGATTCCTGATCACTCTAGCATGTCTTGAAAAAAGGTGTGTTCTCATGTGCCTTGTATAATGCCCAAGAAATATTGTTTGGAAAATACAAGTGAGAAAAGTGGGGGAGAAACATTGGGACCTTAAATGGGACACGAGGGAAGATTTGCACCCCCATCCCTATACTATATGCAAAGAAGGTGCATAGGATGTGCTACATCAAGGTGGAATACCAGTGAATGGGGATAGGGATATGAGTCCAGCATAACCATTAGTACCCCTTTCAGCGTTATGCTGGCAAGGCACAAAAGAAGAGACATCCTGGCCGAATGCCAGATTGACTCCCCACATGTCAGCCAGCTGATATACCAAATGCATGCGTGATCGGATGCCCTTGCAGGACGTCACACGCACAGTGCCAGGGGCATGGCACCGATGCACAGTGTGAACGCCTGCCCAATCCCCCGCATCCAACTTATGTGGAGGGGGGGGAGGAAGGGCACCCAGCGCACATCGCAGCTCCCAGGCAAACAAGCACACACCGGCCCAACAGCCGCAGATTACACGGAAACAGATTCACTGGTATTCTACCTTGAGGTAGCAGATCCCATGCACCTCCAGATCCCTGCTTTTTCAGCCTGGCTCCCTAATACACTTGGATTCACTAAGGTAAACCCACAGTGAGCATCTTGTGCACATTATTTTCATTCTGGCATATTTTTGAGCCAGTATTTGTAACATTCACCCACTCCTGTTTTATTTTCTTTTCTCTTCTTTTTATTCTCCTTCAAGAGATATTTTTTCTTTAATTTCTCTTATTCCTGATCTGGTCACTGTTCTCCTTTTCACCTTGGTCATATGTTTCATTTAATCTCCTCACCGTGGCTATGGGCTTCATCCTGTTCTTATTCTTGCCCCATTGACTTATATTGTCATGGATACATACCACTTATTTCACTTCATATATTATAGAAGATCCATTCATCACAACAAGATCTTTCTCACATATGACATTCCATGGGGGATGGTGTGTGTGCTCCAGGTTTTCCTGTTTGTTCCCTTTCTCAGATCCCCGGCCGGGCTCATTTGGCCGACCCCTGGCATGTGGTATTGCATGGCCCCATTATCGGTTATATGTGAGCATGGCCAATCATCTCCAATTTACTCCCTTCTCCTCATGTGGGTATTTACACCAGATTATATTGGTATCTATTTCTTTTTACAGAACATTGATGCATTTGGCTCCTGATGAGTAGATAGAAGTCCATGAAACGCATCAAGCCCATTCTGATGCATCCAACACAAATCGAGAATTTTAGATGGTTTTGGCCTCTCCTAGAATCCAGTTTGTGATGGTTTACCCTGTACATGGGGGATTATGATGTATAAGTTCCTTTGCTTGAGCCATGCTGTTATATATATATATTATTTTGCTATGTACATTGATACCTTCTATGCCTACATGCATATTATACTGTTCTATGTCATGCCAATCATGGGTTTACCAATAAACATACAAATGTTCATACCTATGTGAATTTGTTTGGTTCCACCACGCACACCTCATCTAAAGTCTCAACCCCTCCCCCCCCCCCCATTGCATATAGTATAGGGATGAGGGTGTGAACCCTCCCTCACATCCCAATTAAAGTCCCAATGTTTCTCCCCCACTTTTCTAATACAGATTAGGGATGGAGGTGTGTTATGTGGTTGGGACCCATCATTTTCTTATGGCTGACCCTAATGGTTCAGACCATAATTTAATATGTCATATACAGACTATAGTTTGCATCCATAGATACATTGTTGTCATTTACTGTTTTCACTACAGTATATAGATATACACAAATTGTATTCTTAACTACAATGCATTCTCATGTCAATAACTGTAGAAGAGTATACTGGGATGACATAGAATGGGTCCAGCAACAAAAATAGAGCTGTAGCTACATTAAAGCACCATAACATATTAAATATTATAGAGTGCAGGCCAGGCAAATGCTTTTTGTTGTAGTTATATTAAAGTGCTACTGTATATAGATCTGCCTTATGATGACAGTAATATCTCGGAATTAGTGCAATTGGTAATATTTAATAACAGCAAAGTCAATTGCAGACAGACATTTAACCTGCCAATAAACTCCCAGTTGTCAATGTACCTAAAGCACAAAAGCAATTTCAGTGTTTTCATAAGGGAGAGTTTCTAAGTCTTCTATTCAATCTCTTATCTTGCTCATCATAAAAAAGTGATTTCTCTGCTGTTTCTCTGTCTTTTCTTAAGTTTAAATACAGATACCATTCTGCACCATATTCTTCACTGATATGGAAAATTTTTTTTTATAGAAGTTTAAAAGTTTTATTATTTTGAAAACTTTCAGAATGCAGGGCACCAAAAGCTAAGCAATCTGAGTCAAGGGTATACTTTAGTTAAACTTAAATTTTAGCAATAAAATACATATTGTGAGGCAAGACATAGCTGTCCAAAGATTTTGTGAGTAAGCCAAACCATGCCATTTTGTAAAATTCTCTGATCAAAAGTAACCTGGCTTTTTAGAAACACCCAATCCAAAGCCTACAATTATGCAGACAAGCAATTATGACCTCCATCCATCAAACCCTCACTGAAGAAATGACACTTTGCTACAATGTAAAATAGTGAGTGTACAGCTTGTATAACAGTGTAAATTTGCTGTCCCCTCAAAATAACTCAACACACAACCATTAATGTCTAAACCGCTGGCAACAAAAGTGAGTACACCCCTAAGTGAAAATGTCCAAATTGGGCCCAATTAGGAAATTTCCCCACCCCCACAGTGTCATGTGACTCGTTAGTGTTGCAAGGTCTCAGGTGTGAATGGGGAGCAGGTGTGTTAAATGTGGTGTTATTGTTCCCTCCCAAAATGAAATCTCAGGTCACAGCAATTGGATGATCTGGATGACATTTGCGTTCACTGCACAAGCAGGAAATGCTCACATAAATAAACACAATGCCAACCAAATTATTTGGCAAACCTGTCAAAAATTCACTGTCATACTTATTTGTAGCCTCATCACCCTAACTTAGTCTTTTCTTAATATTACACTAATAATTTACACAAACCATTTTTTTCCTGTATGCAACACAATGTAGCATTAAAAGAGGAGAAAAGATCTCCTAAAATTAAACACATATGTTTACTTTAAGCATTACAATTCTGCTAAATTGCATAAAAGTCTCACTAATGTGATCATTGCAATCAGTAAACTTTGTTGATTATACAATAGCATATAATGGCATCCAAGTCTTAGTCCATAGGGTTTAATATTTAGTTGGCCCACCCTTTGCAGCTATAACAGCTTCAGCTGTTCTGGGAAGGCTGTCCACAAGGTTTAGGAGTGTGTCTATGGGAATGTTTGACCATTCTTCCAGAAGCGCATTTGTGAGGTCAGGCACTGATGCTGGACGAGAAGGCCTGGCTTGCAGTTTTCACTCAAAATCATCCCAAAGTTGTTCTATCGGGTTGAGGTTAGTCAAGTTCCTCCACCCCAAACTCGCTCATCCATGTCTTTATGGACCTTGCTTTGTGCACTGGTGCGCAGTCATATTGGAACAGGAAGGGGCCATCCCCAAACTGTTCCCACAAAGTTGGGAGCATGAAATTGTCCAAAATGTTTTGGTATGCCGATGCCTTAAGAGTTCCCTTCAATGAAACTAAGGGGCCAAGCCCAACCCCTAAAAAACAACCCCACATTATAATCCCCCCTCCATCAAATGATTCAGACCAGTGTAAAAAGCAAGGTCCATAAAGACATAGATGAGCGAGTTTGGGGTGGAAGAACTTGACTGGCCTTCACAGAGTCCTGACCTCAAGCCGATAGTACACCTTTGGGATAAATTAGAGCGGAGACTGTGAGCCAGGCCTTCTCGTCCAACATCAATGCCTGACCATACAAATGCGCTTCTGGAAGAATGGTTAAACACACTCCTAAACTTTGTGGACAGCCTTCCCAGAAGAGTTGAAGCTGTTAAAGCTGCAAAGAGTGGGCCAAGTCAATATTGAACCTTATGGACTAAGACTGGGATGCCATTAGAGTTCATATGCGCGTAAAGGCAGACGTCCCAATACTTTGAGAATATAGTGTATTTCTTGATAAATCTATGGGGGTGTGCACATTATGTATTCATTGTATTGGGAAAAATTACAAGAAAATAAATGTTTTGCTATTTATTCCCAATGAAAACAAGGAAATAAAAATAAATGTATCCAAATTTGCTATCAAAGACCTAAAACAATGTATGAAACATTAAGACAGGCTACACAACCAAAAACAAATGCAGAACTGAGACAATGCTGAAAAGAAAAAAGTGCTCTAGGACTCAAGGGGATTTGTGTTTTTAAGTGGTTCAGGAATCCCTAAGCATGTTATTTAAAGGATAAAGGATATGTATTTTTGTACTCAGAGACTCTTGTGGATAATTTAAGGAAAGGACATAGAAGGAAAGCGGGAAAGTGACCTGGGGTCAGTATGCCTAAAAGGGGGCAAAAACAAAGACAGTAGGATAAGCATGAAAAGGAGGTTTATTGAAACAAATGCAAAACAGATCAATCAGTCAAATGTACAAATGTCTGAGAGATCTCAACGAGTGGCTCCGCAATGTACCTGGAGTAGCATGAAGACCTCCACCTGCCTAACCTCTTGATAATGTGAACAGGAACCCCCTAGAGAGAGGCTGCAGAAGCAGCCCCTATCCTGAAGGAATGACCCGAGTATGACTTGGGGTCCAACCCTAGATTCCCTAAGAGGGTGCGGCAATGCTTGATGAGAGGGTTCCCTGTTGAATGGCAAAAGTGGACTATCCTTGGGTTTATCCGCTATCTGGGCCATGAGTAGATCCAAAACTGAAACCGGGCATCAACTAGAGATGATCTTAAAGAACCTGATGTCGGTACCAGCTCCTGTCTGCTGTGTTTTACAAGCATCAAGGTGCAACTGGTAGTGGTCAGGGTACCTGACTAACTGCTTGATGGAAAGCTTACAGGACTTTGCTCCAGTATGAGTGAATTCATCTGGTCTAAGAAACCTATAGAAGTCTAAATATATGGCTGCTTTGAGCACGAGACTTGGTAGCTGCCCGAAAGGGGACCTAGTAAGCATGTCCGACATGCCACGGAAAATATGCCCGTGATTGGAAGCCTGACAGTTGGGTTAGGGGGGTTGCTTTTCTAAATGCCCTTGAGAATGGCCTTGATGGAATGTGCTGAAAACACCGAAGGCCTACTGGGATTCCGTAAGGAAACGAAATGCTGGATACCTGCCAAGTATCCCTTGGTAGTGTTGTGAGATAGTTTAAGCTGTGAGTGACAGTAGGCCACAAAAGCCAAAAGATATTGACTGTTGTAGCAATCCAGGCCTAGGGTACAGTGTTTGAAGAGTCAGAAAAGTCTTCCAGGCCGTGTTGTAAGCCTTCCTCATGTTGACAGATAGTGACTTGTCAATCAATCCTAATGCGCCAGCCCAGTGTGAATCTAATCCATCCTCAGGAGCGAGAAATGCAGGGCCGGGGTGGCACAGATGTCTGCGTCTGGAACCTGATGAAAAAATAACGGAAAATTAAACCGGGGTAGAGCGTCCACAGCTGTATTCTGTATGCCATTGATAAACTTGCAGTGAATGTGGAATTTAAACTGGAGAGACAACCAAATGAGTCTGCGCATGAAAGCCATGATGAGCAAAGAACCAGACCTACCCTTGTTAATAATCTCGGAGGTTGCCTGATTGTCTGTATAAAAAAACACAGTATTGCCTGTCCACAAGTGACCCCATACCTGTGCTGAAGACACTATGGGAATCATCTGAAATTCATTCGGTCAAGGTCCTGCCAGCCAATGTGTGCTAAAAATAGCCGCATAGTCTCTGGTGGCTGCAGCACTAGTGATGACCTCCAGAGACAACACCGAAACTGCCAGGATGAACAGAGATGTCATTCCAGTAATGGAGGAACTCATCCCACATGTGTAGATCGGACATAACCGCAGAATCCAATTGGACTCTAGAATCTGAGTCAGGGACTGAGGGTAACAATGCCAACAACCAGGAAATGAAAGATCTGCCCTGGGGAATGATCCTCATAGCAAAGTTTAGCATACCCAGCAGAGATTGCAAATCTTTCCTGGAAACAGCTTGAGAAATTGTAAACCCATGGATCCAATCCCTAATTCTAGCTAACTTGTCTGCAGGCAGTCTAGAATGCATGGACTGAGTATCTAACATGATCCCCAAAAAAGTCAGTGTGGTAGCCAGGCCTTCCATTTTCTTACTTGCCAGTGGAACGTCAAGTGCAGAAAAACACAGCCGCAAGCTTCTGTAGATCAGTGGGTGAATGGCTTGAACTCTCGATCAGGATGTAATCATTCAAATAGTGTATGACTTCCTGACAGAGTTCCCTGTGTGTGAGAATCCACCTGAGTGCTTAAGCAAAAATATCAAAAAATCCCTAGGGGCTGCTTTTGGACCCTAGGGCTGTTTTTGGACCCAAAGGTGAGCTTGGTAGCGAAATAATACACACCCCTCAACCTGATCCCATTCCACTACCATAGAGAAGGCAGAATAGGGAGAAGCTTAAAGGCATCTGATATGTTGACTTTGGACAGCCAAGCATTCCTACCCATGCTGATGATGCGTTGGATTGCCTGATCTACAGGCGCAAATTTGAGTGAAAATTCCTCCGATGAAATTAAGGAATTCAGACTAGGCACATGGGAACAATGAGGGGCTGACAAATCGTAAATCAAACTAAGTTTATTAGAAAATGTCCCCTTAAACAAACCCAGGGGGTTGACTCTCCAATTATAGAAAGGCGGTATGGAGAATGGCCCTATGACAAAGCCTTTCTCTAGCTCGGTCTGGAGCAGCAAATCCATCCGCCTTCCTGTCTGTGGCTGATGACAACAGATTTTTACATTCAAAAGTGCCCTGTGGTAATGTAATGAAACCCGTGTGAAACCATTGAGTGAAACCTTCCGCCAAAAATTGACATAATGTGGGGGAAGGATGGGAAGCCAGACAGGCCTGCAATAATGGGACGTTGATGCGGCTTAGTCATGTAGCCTTAGCTTGCTTTAGTGAACAGGCAGACTTGGGGTAAGCTCTGTAGCAGCTGGCACAGACATGCAGAAGGCGGCACTAGCTATAATTGCAAGAGCCATGATTGAAATTGTTGCAAATTTGTGACTTGCCTAAAATCTGAACCGGGCAGCCAAGTTTATCAAAAGTAGTTGAATGAGCTGGGGTCGGTAGCAAACTTGCCCTGGTGGTACCCGGTAGCATGGGGGGGTTCCGCGATGAGGCACCAGTAAGTAGAATGAGTAGAAGACTGGCATGTTGCAAAAACTGGTGACCTTAACCCGGCAAAATGACGACAGAACAGCTGTTACTCCAGTCAGTTACCACCTGGTGCTGGGCAATAATAGCCACAGCTTTAGCAGCAAAAGAACAATGGTAATCATAGAAAGCTGACCCTCCAAATTTTTGCCCCAATGCCACCATTGCATAGAGGTGAAAATTGAGCTCCTCCCTCCTCTAAAGACTGACAGAGCAAATTACATCCCTGAAAATGCTAAAAGCAAGAACAAAATCCAGAATAGAGAGCTTGTGATTAAGTCTGTGATCCCTGGTCTTGACTACCACAGAAACATCACCACAAGCATATGACTTATTGTCATTGATGTCATGAACCGCTATCAACAGAAGCTAAATTAACATCTTTACCATCTAGGATGTCATTTTTGATATTTGCTGGGATGAAATGAGCCGGATTAACCGACAGCGAGCTAGCGCCTTTACTTGTGGCTAACGGAACAACCAAGGGGGTCACTGAAACTGCTGATGTGCTGGGTATAGCGGTTGCCCCCAGGGCCTTGCCTGAATGGCTTTTGAAGACCTCAACCCTGGCCCATAACTCCTGAAAGGATGTTGCCAATAAGCTCAGGGTGGAGTGGATCTGCGAGAGGGATGACCCGACCGAACGAAGGGTGACTTGCTCACTAACGGAGCCTGATGCACTAGGGAACAAAAGTCTAAAAAGTTCCTCTTTGCGCACTGAAGCTGGGTAAGAGATACCCCTGCGCTGTAGTTCAGCCATCAATCTGGGGATGGTCCAGGACCGTGCTGCCATGTTTGGAACCCCTAGCTATAGAAGGAGGGATGGATGCAAAATCTTCAATGTCCGCTGCCTAATAGACTGAAAAAAAATCATAGTGAGCAAATCATTAATGCACAAAAACAATATACCCCCCTATTTTTATTCTTATTTATTTTTTGTGACCATATGGTGAAAGTGGGTTCGCCAAGTGAAATTACTGAAAACGTGTCAGCTAGTGAAATGGAAAGAAGCCTAGTCACCTGAGGCAGAACAGACAAATGAAAAACAATGAACAGTCGAAACGTGTGGACGTATGTGAAATGGATGAGGAGACTTGCCACCGCACAAGTCAAATAAAAATGATCATCTTAACCCGTTGACACCCATAAACGTGACAGGTAAACGTGACAGTGTAACGCCATGAACCTAACGAGTGAAAGTTAAACCCACCCTGTACGTGTTGAAACAAGAAATGGTGAACAAAATCATACCTACCTGCAAATTAACTGAAAACGAGGAAAAGTATGAACCCCCGGGTCCTGAAGGTCAGTTAACAAATGATAACTATGGAAATCAGAAAACACAAGCAAACAAGAGGCTACCACCTGGTCAATGTAAGAGTATCCTGGCGTGTACCAGTGCCTGCCTGCAGAAACCAAAAAAACCCCTCCTGATTTATTACAATTTAATACCATAGATACCTGAAAACGTGTCAAATAAGACCGAAGAGTATCGGAAAATCAAAACGAATGACGTATGTGTAATGGATGGGGGGCCTTGCCACCGCATAAGTCAATTGAAAATTATCATCCCAATTCGGTAAACCCATAAACGTGACAGTGTAATGCCGTGACACCTGACGCGTGAAATCTAACCTACCCATGTTTGTGATAATTATGAAAGTTAGGTGAACAATAATATACCTACCTGTAACAGGAGGTAACCAAGGGAAGTATGAACCCCCTGGGTCCTGAAGGTTATGCAGAAATGAGAACTATGGAAAATAAAACACAAGCAAACAAGAGGCTACCATCAGGGTAAAGTAAATATATCCTGGCGAACACCAGGACCTGCCCCGCTGTCACTAAAACCCCCTTCCTGGCTATATATTTTTTTTTTTTTTTTTTGAATCATCATAACACACGTGCCAGCCCAAAGTCATGGTACTGACAGACGACCTGTGTACAATGGTGGAAAAAAGGAGGAGACCCACCAGTTGCCTCAATGCATACCCATACCATACCTTCTACAGGCAAGTTCGTTTGTTCAAAAGTCCATCAGAAGTCCGTCAAAAGTCCGTTGAAAGTCTGTCGAAAGTCCGTCAGAAAGACTGTCGGACCTTTGTTGCTGAAATGTTTGCCCGTGTGTACAGGGCATTAGACATCTAAAACACTATAGGGACTGCAGCATACTATTTTTAAAGTGAGGAAGGCTGTTTCTTGTCCCTCATGTTATCTCTTCACTCTCAATTCTATTTACCCTTCAGTTACTTCCCCTTTTCTGCTACACTCATCTTCCACTAGAGAACCAGGACATTCAAAAGATATCTACAAAAATAGCATTACAAAAGTACTTTGGAACACTATTACATCCACAAAGCCTTATATTACACATCACAAATCAAGTCACATAGGAATGAGTTGATACTAGTAGGAATGCACATACACGAGTAGGAATGCACATAGGAATGCCTTTTACTAGTAATCATGATGTTTGTAAGACATTTTGTGTATGTAATGCATAATGTGTTTGAAAATCAATGGGCGGGGGCAGGAGGCGGAGCCTAGCGGAGCAGACATGCATTGTTAGAGCTCCACACCGCTGAGGAGAGAAGAGAAGGACAAAGCGGAGCCTGCAGGCTCAAAAGGTATCCATTTGAACCTTTTTGCCCCAGGGAACAAACTGTGAAAGTTTGGGCAGGAAATATGGTACTGGGAGGAAACCGTGGCAGAAATAAAAATCACCTCACAAAGAGCTCACAGGCACTCACTGCAGCTGAAGCAGCTCCAGTCACCTCACAAGATACAGCATCAGGGCGCTCTCACAGACAGAAAATGTCACAGCAAGACTCTCCATTTGAGTCAGATACAGAACAAATCCTCTCACAAACTTCTCCACAAGCCTCCTCAGTATCCCCAGTAATATTATTACAATTTGAAAAGATGCTTCATAAGGCTTTAAAACAAACCTCAGACCAAATAACAAAAAGCCTAACCAAAGAAATAAGAGAGCTGGGAAACCGCACCGCAGCCTTAGAAATAAAAATGGATGAAATTGAAATTACAACCCAAGAAAATATAACAGAATTGGAACAATTAAAAAAAGAGAATTTAATACTTCAAACTAAGCTCGAAGATCACGAAAATAGAGCCAGACGTTCAAACTTGCGCATAAGGGGAATACCTGAAACTGTGACAGACCTGCAATCTACTATTACTGCTCTATTACAAGAACTAAAGCCAGATATCCCTATTGAACGTTTAGAACTGGACAGAGTACACAGAGCCCTCACAGCCAAAAAGAAAGATGGACCCCCACGTGATATAATCACAAAATTTCATTATTACAGAACGAAAGAACAAATACTAATTGCTGCAAGAGAAAAAAAGGAACTTAATTTTCAAGGACACAGTTATCAAATTTTTGCTGACCTATCCCAACTTACTATTACTAAAAGACGATCCATGAAACCCCAACTAATGGAACTGCAACGCCACAACATTATGTATCAATGGGGCTTCCCCTTTTCAGTCAGATTTAACTACCAAGGTACAATTTACAGAAGCAGATCAGCAGATGAACTACAACAAACCCTTTTAAAATTAAATCTGACAGAACCCACAAGCAGCAACACTCCCATACGCAGAAGATGGCATCATCTTCACCTTCAGGCAGCACCCAGAAAATTCCAGAACAAAATGGGAATCATCATTCTCACAAAAGAGGCCGTTATGCCACATCATCTATGGACCAAGAAGATTCAATGGACTGACATCCTAATTCCTGATATCTCTTCATTTATTATACTAAGAGATGGTTCTCTATAAAAAAACCTATATTTATAACTGAATGTAACTGCATTCTGATAGTCACACACTGTGTGGGATCATGTTACATTCCAGTTATATTTCTTATTACTTCTGATTCATATAGCCTTAGAATATATAAGTGAAATAAGGAAATTCTTGTTCAGTTATATATTATCAGGTAATAACAATAGATTTATTACTTTTTAGGACAAATATGTTCAATAATCCAGAAGTAATGGAAGCTTTTTTTTTTTTTTTTTTTTTTCTTTCTTTTCTTAAAACAAATATATTATTACCTAACTAGTTCCTAGAATTATGTTTTTGTTTATTCTAATCTGAAGCAATACAACCTCAATTTTATGAATTAACATATCTAAACAGTTACATATGAATAAAATATGTAATTGTTTACTCTAAAAGGGTTAAAATCCCAAAATAATTCAAACTATCTTCATCAATACCAAAGTTATTAACAGTACCTTTCTAACTGAATTATTTAGCCTAGGGCAAGACTAACCATATACAACCACCCTGGAATAAATAATTTCAACAAAAACTATATTCTGCACTCCAACTAATGCTACATCATTTTGATGTCTTTTGACATAGCACTTCTCTCCTGTAAGCGGAAGATCCGTGTACCCCCATTAGCCCTCTTCATTCTCCCAACCATATTATGTGGGAGTGTGACGAAGGCACTTATTCCCCTGAGAGAGATATTTATTCTCTTTCACGGGTAAATTGTGATTACTTGCAAAAAATAATTTATACAATGTATCATCTAATCTCATATGTTTTTTGTTTACTCTTTACTCCAGAATTCACTGGTTTCTTTTCTATCTATTCATCTCTTCAGTCCACACAGGTTGATCTGCGCAGTCAGCTCTGCATAACAAAAAGTAAGTCAAAACTATTTGATCTATTGCCATGGCACCACTGAATATAATTTCCCTGAATGTTCAGGGAATAAATGTCCCTCAAAAAAGGACCAAAGCCTTCCGTACTTTCCATAACAAGAAGGCTCACATAGTATGCCTCCAAGAAACACACTTCACCAAAGATTCTACTCCAAAATATATTTCTCCTTTTTATCAACAAATTTACACGGCTTCTGCCTGTACCAAGCAAAGGGGAACTCTAATTGCATTTCACTGATCCACACCATTCACCTTATCATCAGAAATTAAAGACCCAGAAGGTAGATACCTGATACTCATGGGTTATATAATGGATACAGCAATCACAGTGATTTCCTACTACGCTCCTAACAAACAACCTACACCATTCCTCTCACATATATTACAAGTGATTAATACACACAAAATAGGAACAGTGATAATGTGTGGGGATTCGAACCAGGTCCTCCTCCCATTTCTAGATAAATCACCTTTTACACCATCCAAAATAACCTCTAGATTACCTTTTTCTCAACTTCTTTCCAAATACAATCTGGTAGATTCATGGAGAGAAAGTAACCCAATGAAAAAGAAATTCACTTATTTCTCGCACCCTCATCAAACCTTCACCAGAATAGATCATATTTTTCTAACAATAGGAATGATACCAGAAATTATTGCATCAGATATAATTCCGATTCCGTGGTCTGATCATAATGCAGTATACACTAATATAGCCTCAGCCATACCAAAAGCGCATGACCCAACGTGGTACTTACCGGACATAATGCTCAAACACCCACTACATCAGATGGCCATTGAACAAGCTTTAAAGGAATACATATCAATTAATAATACAACAGACATCTCCCCAATAACACTGTGGGAAGCTCATAAGCCTGTCTTGCGTGGTACAATACAAAGACAAATGGCACTATTTAAACGGGAACGCAAAAATCTAGCAAAAAAACTAGAACTCAATTTTAATGCAGCCTACATATCATTTCAAGATAATCCATCTCAGAGTACAAAATCTCATCTGGAAAAATCTAGATTGGAATACGATCTATTTCTCACTGAGTCAGTTGATAAATCCCTCAAACGCTCCAAACACAATTTCTACATGAATACAAACAAACCAGGTACATATTTGGCTCGGGCATTAAATTCAACTAACAAATCTTTCAAACCAATACGTTTGAAATTATCAAAAAATGTTTACACTTGTAATCCAGTTAAAATAGTCCATAAATTTCACTCACATCTCGCAACTTTATACAAGACAAAGAATGAATTTAATCCTACAGAGGCTGAATCCTTCTTCTCAAAAATAACCTTACCTGAATTATCTCAGAATCAAAAAAGCAGTTTGGATGAGCCTATAACTATAGATGAAGTTGCTAACGCCATAAAAGACCTAAAACTTAACAAAAGACCAGGCCCAGACGGCTACTCGGCTTTATACTATAAAACATTCTCAGAAATACTCTCTCCCATTCTCACTGAAACTTTTAACAAACTTCTAGAAGGACATTCTTTTCGGCAAGAAACACTAATGGCAATTGTTTGTATGATCCCAAAACCCCTTTCTGATGATACTTCCTGTGTGAATTATCGGCCTATCTCTCTGTTAAACCTCGATATTAAATTATTAGCAAAAATAATAGCAAAACGCCTCAATAGCATTATAGGAAAATTAATACATAGAGATCAAGTAGGCTTCATGCCAAATAGACAGGCAGGCGATAATATACGCAGGGCAGTGTTATTGGCACATATTGCTAAAAAACGGAAAATCCCTTTATGTTTTCTATCTCTCGATATTAAGAGGGCATTTGACACAGTATCCTGGCAATATATGCAATATTCATTACAAAAATGGGGTTTTGGACCCCACTTTTTAACATGGATCAAAGCATTATATAATAAACCCAAAGCCTATATAAAATATGCTGGATACAAATCTGAAGCCTTTAATATCGAAAGAGGTACCCGACAGGGTTGCCCATTATCTCCCTTATTATTTGCCCTTATACTCGAACCCATGGCCCAATATATCAGAACAAACCAAACTATAACTGGCATTGAAGTAGGAGGTATTACACACAAATTATGTATATTTGCAGACGATATATTACTTTTTCTATCATCACCACAGGTCTCTGGTCCTAACTTAATACCAGCTCTTGATGGATTTGCAGCCCTATCCGGCCTTATGATTAATCCTAAGAAATGCCTAGTGCTTAATATTTCACTCACAAACATGGAATTGATCCCGGCTAGGGCTGCACTCCCATTCACATGGGCAGAAAAATCAATCCCATATCTTGGAATTCATTTAACAGCCTCTCATTCTGACTTATTCTCAACCAATTATCCTCCTGTATTAAGACAGATCACAAATCTAATAAAACAATGGTCGCAACTTCCTTTATCCTGGATGGGGAAGATTAATGCAATCAAAATGACTATTCTACCCAAATTGCTTTATCTATTCAGAGTCCTCCCTATTCCAATTCCTTCCTATTTTTTGAGAATAGTACAAAAAAGAGCAACTTCGTTTATATGGGGCTCTTCTAAACCACGTATACCTATACACACACTACATCTTCCCAAAAATAAAGGAGGCCTGGGATACCCTAATTTTACTAACTACTACAGAGCGGCACATTTGGCCAGTCTGTCCAAATACCATGCAAAACAGGAAATCCCATTATGGGTATTTATAGAGGCTTCAGAAAATGACCCTCTATTAATATCAAATTTATTATGGCTTGATCCTAAAGACCGCTTTAAAATTCATAATCCCATAACTAAACACTTCTTATCTCTCTGGGATAAACTAAAAACCAAATATCAGTTACAATCTCCACACAATCCTCTCCTTTCTTTTATCAGAAATCCGGCCTTTTATCCGGCATGGATCTACCCAAATTCTTTTAAAGCTTGGACAACATCAGGCATTCAGACACTAAATGACTTCATAGCATCTAAATCATTCCTTTCATTCCCATCGCTTAGAGAAAAATATGATCTACCAAACTCTGAGATATTTAGATATCTCCAAATCAAAAATTTCTATACACCATTCCTAAAGGGGGATACACCATTATCCCAATTATCCATTTTTGAATCAATCTGTACAAAAGGTACAATTTCATCACTTTATAATCAATTATATGGAGTAGCAAATCTTAATAGACCCTCTTAGGTTCAGAGGTGGGAGGAGGACCTGGGCCGAACTTTAGAAGACACGGACTGGTCTAACATATGGCTCACATCTAAGTCATCTTCACCCAACATCTTAGCACTGGAGACAAATTATAAAGTCCTAACTCGCTGGTACCTTGTACCCGCTAGAGTGGCAAAATATTCACCTAATACCTCAGCTCTTTGTTTTCGAGGATGCCCAGAAATAGGCACATATTTACACATATAGTGGACGTGCCCAGTAATCCAAACCTTCTGGAAGGAAGTCTTCGTGATTGCATCTAAAATATTTAAAAAAATAATACAACCAGATCCATATTTAACTTTACTTAATCTAAAACCGGAATGGTTAACACTCTCTCAATTCAAACTTATGATCCAACTAATAACGGCTGCAAAACAAACAGTGGCCAAGGCATGGAAATCTCCTACATTGGTACTAGCAGAAACAATTCACAGAATGAATAATACAATGTCCCATGCTAAGATGGTAGCCATCGATCAAAATCAAATTCCAAAATTTGAAAAACTTTGGCATCCTTGGATAAAACAACAGTTCCTGTCAAACTTCAATGACTCTGTCCTGTTGCCATGGTAACAGATTAAATGACTTACAGAGACACCCATTCTAAGGCTTCAAAGAGAACTAAAAAGAATAATAAACTGACGAGCGGGACAACCTTGTGGACCATACCTCTACCTTTCAACCCTTTTTCTTCTTTCTCTTTCCTTTTCTCCACCTTACGATTAAAGCTCATTATCAGAATTTATTTGACCTATATACACTCTACTTGTAAACAATATGTATAGTAGGTATAAATCATTTAAATACCTACAAAAGTAACTAAGGAAATGATATATATCTTTAATTTAGGTTTACGTGAACCCAATGTTTAATATTTGAAATTTCATGATATTTACCTATATAAACCCTACTGTAAAACAATGAGCTTACTTTATAGATCCTTGTAAACTTACTTTATGTATCTTTATAACATTGTATACGCAATAAACTTCTTTTGACAAGGAAAATCAATGGGCATTCATTGTTGTTTCAAAGGTAAACTCTAGTTGAGCAAAAAAAATGTTATTTGTGGTAATGGCCAATGGTACCTCATAGAGTTGTCCTCCCCCCCCCCCCCATTGGCTTATTGCTGTTTCCGAAAGTCTGAAACAAGGTGGGTTGAATGCTTCTTCTCACAACACAGAGACTAACCAATAATCACTTTCAGGAAGTTTTCTGGCATTATGTCAACAGCATAGGAAAAAAGTATACATTCTACTTGCCTTGTAGAGTATGTATTTGACTTAGATTGCTTTTCTCCATGTACCTTGTGTTTCACTTTAATGGGTGATTCTGTTGAGCTGTTTTTGCTATGAATTGCTCTGTAAAGTAATGTGAAGACCATCATATGGAGGCGTTCACACTTTGCTGGATCTCCAGTTCTATGGACTTCATGACAGGGACTTTTCTCCTTTTTGCTTTAACAATTTCTATTAAATAGAAGCCTTGTATGACATCTGTCCTTGTACATAATATATACCAAAGTACCTGACACTCCTACTCATCCTAAACAATACATTTTTCCACTGATTTCAACATTTAACAGTAAACGTTGATTAATTTCACAAATTGCTGTATTTTCAAATGATTTAATGGTTTACAAATAAATAAATAAGTATAAGAATACCCATCTTAATTCAGTTTAAATCATTTCTCCTATGTCCTTATATGCTGCTGCAACCAGAATTTCTGTAAATAACTGGTGCCGGGGCTGTCTGCGATGTGAATTAACGTGATTCTTTCTTTCTGTACCTGGCAGCATGCAAACAGCACACAGTGAAATAAAAGTAAACTTGTTTGTTTGATTTCTAGATATAAAGCCTAACCCTGAATTGTAGTGATCAGTCATTTCAGTCTGTGTAGAGCTGGCTTGGTGAGCAGCCTGTAATACTTTGATGCATCACTCAGAGAGATTGACGTGCAATGCACAGAGGCAACGTAGTGCATATGAGAGCACAATGGATTTTTTCAACATTCCCAAACAGCCTTATGGCACTTAACAATAGACAGTCATTTTCTCTGTTACCAGCCAGTATTTCATATCTGTTCACCTTTCTCTCTAGATTAAGCTGGCTGTATGGCTCTCTGAAATCCTTTAGGAAAATTTCCTCCATTTTATATCCCAATGCACTTATGGCGTAATCACATTGTATGAACTCTATGTGGAAAGCATTAATCAAACAGTCTCATGGGTCTAAGGGGTATACTGGGAGAAAAAGGTTTGAATACTTGGGTCCATTAGGTTGAAGGCAGTTTCTGTCATTCTTGTTAAGGATATTAAAGGATTTGTGTCAATTAAATGTTATGGTTGCTACAATAAATAACTTAAATGTGTCTAAATGTAATAAATACAGTGTACACTGCCAAGGCCATGATTAATCATGGCGTACCTGGTAGCGATTTTTAGAGAATTCTAGGTACTGCTCCTTGTTCATAAAATAAATGCTTAGCTGGAGGCTTTGACATTCATAAGGAAGTGTAAAATGTATCTTGGGAACCAGAAACGCTATGTTCTACAGTCAAATTCAGAATTTTATGGTTTCAAATATCAAGTGCTCGACACCTGAGCAGACATTTGAATTTCTCTTCCTGTGCTTCACCACAACTCAGTAAACCTCACCTAGACCTAGGAAGGAGATTTAAAAACTTATCGGACAGCATATGACCTGCATATGCCTATATAGGTAGCTGAAGGATACATGTAGTTAAGCAACAGGTAAAGTAAAAACAGGACCATAATATGTCACATACAGTATATGTGGCACTGGGGGTTTGATAATGAGATGGAGCACAAGGAGGGGGTGTGCGATGATGAGTGGGACACAGGAGAATGTGATGATAAAGGGGCATTGGGGGGGTTTATGATAATAATGGGACATGCAGTGTGTGATGATGAGGAGACTCAAGGAGGTGTGATATGATGATGAGGGGACACAGGAGGCTGTGATGATGATAAGGAAGCACGGGGGGTGTGAGAATGATGTTGAGGGGGACACAGTCTGTATGAAGATGATGATAAGGGGGAACAGAAACATGTGGAAATGATGAAGATGATGATGAGGGGGACACATTGTTGTGTGATGGTGATACTGAGGAAGGGGCACAGGGGGATATGATGAATGGCACACAGCTGAGGTGCCCCCTTCAGATTGGCCCATGGGGCACAGTAATTTAGCTGCGGTCGATACATCAGCCACAGCATCTGGAATGAATAAGAGGAGGGCAGAGAGAGGTAACCACTTGTCCCACAAACAAGTAGAAGGCTGGTCACCAGGGGCCCCATTAGGGATGAGCTTCGAGTTCGAGACGGTTCGAGTCGGCTCGCAAGTTCCCCGAACAGCGAACACGTTGGGGTGTTCACGGCAAATTTGAATGCCGCGGAACACCCTTTAAAAGTCTATGGGAGAAATAAAAAGTGCTAATTTTAAAGGCTTATAATTATGGTATTGTCATAAAATGTGTTTAGGGACCTGGGTCCTGCCCCAGAGGACATGGATCAATGCAAAAAAAGTTTTAAAAATGGCCGTTTTTTCGGGAGCAGTGATTTTAATAATGCTTAAAGTGAAACAATAAAAGTGTAATATCCCTTTAAATTTCGTACCTGGGGGTGTCTATAGTATGCCTGTAAAGGGGCACATGTTTCCCGTGTTTAGAATAGTCTGACAGCAAAATGACATTTCAAAGGAAAAAAAGTAATTTAACCACTTCAGCCCCGGAAGGATTTACCCCCTTCCTGACCAGAGCACTTTTTACAATTTGGCACTGTGTCGCTTTAACTGCTAATTGCGCGGTCATGCAATGCTGTACCCAAACGAAATTTGCGTCCTTTTCTTCCCACAAATAGAGCTTTCTTTTGATGGTATTTGATCACCTCTGCCATTTTTATTTTTTGCACTATAAACAGAAAAAGACCGAAAATTTTGAAAAAAAATGATATTTTCTACTTTTTGTTATAAAAAAAATCCAATAAACTCAATTTTAGTCATACATTTAGGCCAAAATGTATTCGGCCACATGTCTTTGGTAAAAAAAATGTCAATAAGTGTATATTTATTGGTTTGCACAAAAGTTATAGCGTCTACAAGCTAGGGTACATTTTCCTGGAATTTAATAGCTTTTAGTTTATGACTGCCTATGTCATTTCTTGAGGTGCTAAAATGGCAGGGAAGTACAAACCCCCTCCAAATGACCCCATTTTGGAAAGTAGACACCCCAAGGAAATTGCTGAGAGGCATGTTGAGCTCATTGAATATTATTTTTTTTGTCCCAAGTGATTGAATAATGACAAAAAAAAAAATTACAAAAAGTTGTCACTAAATGATATATTGCTCACACAGGCCTTGGGCATATGTGGAATTGCACCCCAAAATACATTCAGCTGCTTCTCCTGAGTACGGGGATACCACATGTGTGGGACTTTTTGGATGCCTAGCCGCGTACGGGGCCCCGAAAACCAATCACTGCCTTCAGGATTTCTAAGGGCGTAAATTTTTGATTTCACTCCTCACTACCTATCACAGTTTCGAAGGCCATAAAATGCCAAGATGGCACAACCCCCCCCCCCCAAATGACCCCATTTTGGAAAGTAGACACCCCAAGCTATTTGCTGAGAGGCATGTTGAGTCCATGGAATATTTTATATTTTGACACAAGTTGCGGGAAAGTGACATTTTTTTTTTTTTGCACAAAGTTGTCACTAAATGATATATTGCTCACACAGGCCATGGGCATATGTGGAATTGCACCCCAAAATACATTAAGCTGCTTCTCCTGAGTACAGGGATACCACATGTGTGGGACTTTTTGGTAGCCTAGCCGCGTACGGGGCCCCGAAAACCAATCACCGCCTTCAGGATTTCTAAGGGTGTACATTTTTGATTTCACTCTTCACTGCCTATCACAGTTTCGGAGGCCATGGAATGCCCAGGTGGCACAACCCCCCCCCAAATGACCCCATTTTGGAAAGTAGACACCTCAAGCTATTTGCTGAGAGGTATGGTGAGTATTTTGCAGCTCTCATTTGTTTTTGAAAATGAAGAAAGACAAGAAAAAACTTTTTTTTTTCTTTTTTCAATTTTCAAAACTTTGTGACAAAAAGTGAGGTTTGCAAAATACTCACTATACCTCTCAGCAAATAGATTGGGGTGTCTACTTTCCAAAATAGGGTCATTTGCGGGGGGTTTGTGCCGCCTGGGCATTCCATTGCCTCTGAAACTGTGATAGGCAGTGAAGAGTGAAATCAAAAATTTACACCCTTAGAAAGCCTGAAGGCGGTGCTTGGTTTTCGGGGTCCCAAAAAGTCTCACACATGTGGTATCCCCATACTCAGGAGAAGCAACAGAATGTATTTTGGGGTGTAATTTCACATATTCCCATGGCATGTTTGAGCAATATATCATTTAGTGACAACTTTGTGCAAAAAAAAAAAAATTAGTCTCTTTCCCGCAACTTGTGTCACAATATAAAATATTCCATGGACTCGACATGCCTCTCAGCAAATAGCTTGGGGTGTCTACTTTCCAAAATGGGGTAATTTCGGGGGGGGTTTGAACTGTCCTGGCATTTTATGCACAACATTTAGAAGTTTATGTCACACATCACCCACTCTTCTAACCACTTGAAAACAAAGACCTTTCTGACACTTTTTGTTTACATGAAAAACATTTTTTTTTTGCAAGAAAATTACTTTGAACCCCCAAACATAATATATTTTTTTAAAGCAAATGCCCTACAGATTAAAATGATGGGTGTTTCATTTTTTTTTTCACACAGTATTTGCGCAGCAATTTTTCAAACGCATTTTTTGGGGAAAAAACACACTTTTTAAAATTTTAATGCACTAAAACACACTATGGTGCCCAAATGTTTGATGAAATAAAAAAGATGATCTTAGGCCGAGTACATGGATACCAAACATGACATGCTTTAAAATTGCGCACAAACGTGCAGTGGCAACAAAATAAATAAATTTTTTAAAGCCTTTAAAAGCCTTTACAGGTTAACACTTTAGATTTACAGAGGAGGTCTACTGCTAAAATTACTGCCCTCGATCTGACCTTCGTGGTGATACCTCACATGCATGGTGCAATTGCTGTTTACATTTGACGCCAAACCAATGCTTGCGTTCGCCTTAGCGCGAGAGCAGGGGGGGACAGGGGTGCTTTTTTGTTTTCTTTCTTTTTTTTTTTTTTCTTTTTTTTAAACTGTTCCTTTCATTTTTTTTTTTAATCATTTTTATTGTTATCTCAGGGAATGTAAATATCTCCTATGACAGCAATAGGTAGTGACAGGTACTCTTTTTTGAAAAAATTGGGGTCTATTAGACCTTAGATCTCTCCTCTGCCCTCAAAGCATCTGACCACACCAAGATCGGTGTGATAAAATGCTTTCCCAATTTCCCAATGGCGCTGTTTACATCCGGCGAAATCTAAGTCATGAAATGCTTGTAGCTTCCGGTTTCTTAGGCCATAGAGATGTTTGGAGCCACTCTGGTCTCTGATCAGCTCTATGGTCAGCTGGCTGAATCACCGGCTGCATTCTCAGGTTCCCTGTTGAGACAGGAGAGCCAGAGAAAAACACGGAAGACGGTGGGGGTGGCATTCCCTCCCACTGCTTGTAAAAGCAGTCTAGAGGCTAATTAGCCGTTAGGATTGCTTTTACATGAAAGCCGACCGCTGGCCGAAAAGAATGATACCAAGATGATGCCTAAACCTGCAGGCATCATTCTGGTATAACCACTCAAAGTCGTGAATGGCGTACCTGAAGACATAAAAATGGTTAACAATAAAACACAGTAACCAGTAAAGTATAAAAAATTGCATACCTGAAAAGCAAACATGATAAAACATAATAACAATAAAACATTGTAGAATAGAATACAGTAAAAAAAGAGCAGAACAATAGAGAGAGAATAGAGAAAGGGAGAACAATAAAACGACAACTTTATTTTTTTATTTTATATATTTTTTTTTTTTTACACTTTTTTTGTAACTAACTTTTATAACTGTAACCGGTTCCAGGTTCAGGTCTCTCAAAATGCGATGGCATCTTAGGAGACCCTGTGAAAGTGTGCCTAGTCTGTGCAATGCTGTACCCTACGCTAATACTCAACTAGTGCATGGTAGCGTTCAAAACATTCACCAATGCAAAGACCAGGATTGTCAGGACAGGAGGGACAATAATAGCGGGTGTCACGCCTATATCCGCGCTTGCTGCAGACACAATATCTTTTTGGTGGGGTTAGTTGGGTAGGGGTACTCGGGAGGACATAAAGAAAATGCCTCTCATGCAGCCGACTGCATTTGGTTGGGGATGTGAATGGGGGAAGTACGTGCGCTGCAGAAGTGGTGGGTTCCCAATTAGGATTGGTGAATGCAGCAGGAAGGACATTATGGGCACGACGGGCCTGTGTTTGTCTTCTTCTTGGTGGCAGCGGGACACTACTTGTGCTTGCCACCTCACCAGCTTGAACTGCACTTATGGGACTCGCCACGTCACCAAGTGTTACTGCAGTGCTGGTTTGACTACGACCGGGGTGTACTAGGCCGCTGGTGCTTGCCAGTTCACCAAAACGCTACCAAAAAACTGTTAGCGATCGCAGGGATCAGGCCTGACTCTGCAAATGCTGCAGTTATGTGTTTAGTGTTTTGTAAGTGACAGTGATCGATCGATACTGCACTTGGGTGGGCTGGGCCGGGCGGAGGAGCAAAACGCAGGTGCTAGCAGGTATCTGGGCTGATCACGCTAACACTGCATTTTTGGGAACCCTAAACTGCTGGGGACGCTAGTAAAGATCTGATTGGATCAGATATTGATCCGTTCAGATACTACACCACTAAGGGAGGTGTACGGCGAGTGCGTGGGTGTTAGTGGTACTGGCACTAACCTGACGCTGCCTGGGGCTGGTGCTTGCCAGTTCAACAAAACGTTACCAAAAAAACTGTTAGCGATCGCAGGGTTCAGGCCTGACTCTGTGAACGCTGCAGTTATGCGTTTAGTGTTTTGTAAGTGACAGTGATCGATCGATACTGCACTTGGGTGGGCTGGGCTGGGCGGAGGGGCAAAACGCAGGTGCTAGCAGGTATCTGGGCTGATCCCACTAACACTGCATTTTTGGGAATGCTAAACTGCTGGGGACGCTAGTATAGATCTGATCGGATCAGATATTGATCCGTTCAGATACTATACCACTAAGGGAGGCGTATGCTGCGTGCGTGGGTGTTAGCAGTACTGGCGCTAACCTAACGCTGCCTGGGGTGACGCATATCACCGCAGGGTGATCAGGGTGCTAAACCTTTATTCGGTAATAAACCGGGTTCCCTGACACTATAAAAAATGAACGAACTAACCAGCGTCACCCGTAACAGTTATACGGTGATCAGTGGTGAAAGTGTTAACTAGGGGGCAATCAAGGGGTTAAAACATTTATTAGGTAGTATATGGGGGTCCCTGTTGCTATAAAATGCTGACGGCGAACCTAAATATTTACCTCCCTAACTAGCGTCACCAGCGACACTAATACAGCGATCAGAAAAATTATCGCTTAGCGACACTAGCGACGGGGGGTGATCAAGGGGTTAAAACTTTATTGGGGGGTTAGGGGGGTATCCTAGACCTAAAGGGGGCTAACCCTAACTGCCCTACCACACTAACTGTCACAAACTGATACCATGCAGTAATCAGAAAAAAAAAAAAAAAAAAAAAACTGCTTGGTGTCAGTTTCCACAGGGGAACCCCAAACCAAAATTAAAAAAAAAAAAGTGACGTGGGGGTCCCCCCTTCAGGTCTGGTATGGATTTTAAGGGGAACCCCGCGCCAAAATTAAAAAAAAACGGAGTGGGGTCCCCCCAAAAATCCATACCAGACCCTTATCCGAGCACGCAACCTGGCAGGCCGCAGGAAAAGAGGGGGGACGAGAGAGCGCCCCCCTCCTGAACTGTACCAGGCCACATGCCCTCAACATTGGGAGGGTGCTTTGGGGTAGCCCCCCAAAACACCTTGTCCCCTCATCCCCACAACCCTGGCCGGTGGTTGTTGGGGTCTGCGGGTGGGGGGCTTAATGGAATCTGGAAACCCCTTTTAACAAGGGGACCCCCAGATCCCGGCCCTCCCCCCTGTGTGAAATAGTAAGGGGGTACAAAATTACCCCCACCATTTCACTAAAAAACTGTCAAAAATATTAAAAATTACAAGAGACAGTTTTTTACAATTCCTTTATTTAGATGCTTCTTCTTTCTTCTTTCTTCTTTCTTCTATCTTCTATCTTCCTTCGGTTTCTTCCTCCACCTTCTTCTGGTTCTTCTGGTTCTTCCTCCATTGTTCTCGTCCGACATCTTCCTCCGAGGCGTCGGCGTCTTCTTCCCTTCTTCTCCTCGGGCCGCTCCGCATCCATGATGGCATGGAGGGAGGCTCCCGCTCTTCTCTTCATCTTCTACTCTTCATCTTCTTCTCTTCATCTTCTTGTCTTCATCTTCTTTTCGGGCCGCTCCACATCCATAACGACAAGAAGGGAGGCTCCCGCTGTGTGACACTTCTCCTCTTCTGACAGTTCCTAAATACACACGGTGACCCTGCCCCCTCTTATGCATGGGGACTTGACGGGACTTCCCTGTGGCATTCCCCGTGACGCCACAGGGAAGTCCCGTCAAGTCACCGTGCATCAGAGGGGGCGGGGTCACCGGGTGGCCCCACCCCCCGTTATTTAGGAACCGTCAGAAGAGGAGAAGCGTCAAACAGCGGGAGCCTCCCTCCGTGCTATCATGGATGTGGAGCAGTCCAAAAAGAAGATGAAGAGAAGAGCGGGAGCCTCCCTCCATGCCATCATGGATGCGGAGCGGCCCAAGGAGAAGAAGAGAAGAAGACGTTGACGCCGCGGAGGAAGATGCCGGACAAGAACACCAGAGGAAGAACCAGAAGAACCAGAAGAACCAGAAGAAGAAGAAGATGGAGGAAGAAACCGAAGGAAGATAGAAGAAAGAAGAAGCATTTAATTAAAGGAATTGTCAAAAACTGACTCTTGTCATTTTTAACATTTTTGACAGTTTTTTAGTGAAATGGTAGGGGTACTTTTTTACCCCCTTACCATTTCACACAGGGGGGAGGGCCGGGATCTGGGGGTCCCCTTGTTAAAGGGGGCTTCCAGATTCCGATAAGCCCCACGCCCACAGACCCCCCCAAAGCACCCTCTCAATGTTAAGGGCATGTGGCCTGGTACGATTCAGGAGGGGGGCCGCTCTCTCATCCCCCCTCTTTTCCTGCGGCCTGCCAGGTTGCGTGCTCGGATAAGGGTCTGGTATGGATTTTTAGGGGGACCTCCCGCCGTTTTTTTTTTTTTTTTGGTACGGGGTACCCCTTAAAATCCATACCAGACCTGAAGGGCCTGGTATGGAATTTAGGGGGACCCCCATGTCTTTTTTTTTTTTAACTTTGGTTTGGGGTTCCCCTGTGGGGAATTCCCATGCCGTTTTTTTCAATGAACTTCTATGTGTATTGTCGGACCGGCAATGCATTAATAGCCGCGAGTAGTTTTAAATGACTTTTTTTCCTTTGAAATGTCATTTTGCTGTCAGACAGTTCTAAACACGGGAAACATGCGCCTCTTTACAGGCATACTATAGACACCCCCCAGGTACGAAATTTAAAGGGATATTACACTGTAATGCCCCGTACACACGGTCGGATTTTCCGATAGAAAATGTCCGATCGGAGCGTGTTGTCAGAAATTCCGACCGTGTGTGGGCCCCATCGGACATTTTCCATCGGATTTTCTGACACACAAAGTTGGAGAGCAGGAGATAAAATTTTCCGACAACAAAATCCGATCGCGTTAATTCCTACCGTGTGTGACCTGTTCCGACGCACAAAGTGCCACGCATGCTCAGAAGAAATTTCGACACGAAACAGCTCGGTCTGGTAAAATTAGCGTTCGCAATGGATATAGCACTTTCGTCACGCTGCAATGTTAAAAATGGTTTAATACAGCGCACTCTCTTCTTCTTTATAATGTGACAAGATTTAAGTAGTTTTGCTGCTCATATTCACACAGACTTCTCACAAACTTCTTTCTTTACTATTTTTCGGGATTCCCTTAATATATTTTGATTTGTCACATCTGACAACATTTTTTTTTTTTGTTGGTTTTTAAGTCCGATTATTTATTTTTTGGTTTGTCTTTTTATCAAGGCTTAATTTTTGTTTTTGTGATTTTTATTTGTACTCAGGAAAATTTTTGTGTGTGTTGTTTGTGTCAAGTTACCACAACACCATTGATATGTTGTTCTTTTAATCTGTAGAAGATTGTTTGGTGTTGTTGTCCCTTGTTAATTTCACATTTTATGTTAGAAATGTACCTGAATCGTCACCAACAAACTGTCCTTTTTGGATGAAAACACACATAAGAGAGGATAATTTTCCAAAAAATTACTTTTATTAAGGGTTTACAACTAAACAAAGAGGCAGGCAACGCTGGAGAAACTGCAGAAATGGGTGAAGCCTTGGACCCCCAGGGCAGACATCAACTATTTTCAAGCAAAATTGGTGGCCTGAGGAGTCCATATCTAAGGGAGTGCAGTCTGGTCCAGAAGTCCCAGAGATCCGGAAAGCAGCAGATGACATCTGTGTCCCCAGGCTGTGGTCATACAAGAGACTGCAGCTTCTGTCAGACCAGACTGAACTCAGGGCCATCACTCTCTGGTCTTCCTTCCACGCTTCCTTCCATGCGGTGGCTCTGGTGGTGGAGTTGTGGCAGCAGGAGGAGGAGGATGATGGTCCAACTCAATCACGTCGGTCTTGGGTGTTAGTTCCCCACTCACCCCCTTACTTAGGACTTTATAAAGAAGGTCCTCACACAGCTTGCGTTGACCCTCCTGCATGCCCTGCAGTTTTGTGGCAGCCATGCAGGCAAAGGCCTCTTCAGGAGTGGGTAAGGCTCAGAGGGACGCAAAAGCCTCCTGAATGAGCCTGAGCACAGAATCCTGCATGGGAGTCATCTTCCTCGCTCTTTTAGATGGAAGGCGGAGGGGAGGAACCTGTGATTCAGTCAGGCTGCGACTGGTCCTAGGCTTCTCCTGGCTGACACTTAGCCCCGCCTCCTCCTGGCTGCCACTAACCCCCGCCTCCTCCTGACTGCCACATTCCACAACCTCCTCCTGGCTGAGGTCTTCCTGTGTATGAAAAAGGGACATAGTTTTAGTTTTTTATTCATCAATCACACACAATTGTTACCTCCTGACTGTTGCAAATTGAATGTTAACAAATATAACAGACTATCATTCTGAGCCCAGCAGTTTTCTTTCTTGTCCCAATTTTGGGTGCCCACTACTGTCTATTGATATGTCAAACACTTTTTTCAATTAGCAATTAGCAATTAGTGATCAATAATAACATCTAGTAAAGATCATTTCTTTATTGACCAGAAATCTGTAGAAGAATGCTATACCTGGCTCCAGCTGGGCTCCTCCACTTCTTCCTGGCTGGAAGGGCCAGGTTGGACATCGGAAGCCTCAGCTGGGGTGGAAGGAAGAGTGGAAGGAAGAGTGGAGAGGGATTCCCTGACTTCAGTGTGGTCTGACAGAAATCGCAGTCTCACGTAGTACCACAGCCTGGGGACATAAACGTCATCTGCTGCAGCTCCGGACCTCTGGGAATCCGTGACATTCTTGCGCTCCCTAAGATAAGTGCTCCTCAGGCCACCAATTTTGTTTTTTAAATAGGGGATGGTTGCTGTGGGGACCACCGGCTTCACCAACTCCAGCAGTGTCTCCAGCACTGCCTGCCTCTTTTGTTTATTATTATAATGGGGGTGTCTCACCTGCCACAGACAGGGCAGCTCCCTGTATTTGTCTATGAACAGGGGGAGGAAATTGTGGTCATTGAAGCCATCCATTTTCTTTGCAAGACACAACACAAGACAAACCCTAAGGTCAGGCCAAACTCTCATAATCTTGTTACAATATAGGCTTCAATTTTGAAGCAGTATAGGCCCAAGTTTAGATCATACCTTCGTTATCACGATCGGCGCTTTCGATGCTCCTTCCTCCGCTCACAGATCGTACGTAATACGCACGCGTGTTACGCTTTATACACACTGCGCATGCATGTAACTCCACCCGCCCCTGACATTCTTTCTAGTCTATTCCCCGCCCCTTTTCATTCGGCGCAGTGGGGGAATTGAAATTGGTGGAGACACAGCAGGTGCGTGCTAATTATAACAACGAGGAGGAGGGGGAGGAAAGCCCGGAGCCTGAAATGTCTGGATCCAGAAGGAGATTAAAGGCCTTCAATATTTCCTTTGGGGAGATGTTGGAGATGGTGGACATCCTGAAGAGGGCCGACTATGAGGGGAAGTATGGGCCTTACCCCAACCACAATGTCAGAAAGGCCAAGATCATGGCGAAAGTGGTCAAGAGTCTGCACCGGAAATTCGGGGTACGACGATAGAAAGATCAGCTCAGGAAACGGTGGTCGGACCTCAAATTACGAGAACATGAGCATTACAGAAAGATCCAGAGAGTGCTGCAAACAAATAAGTAGTTGTACTGTGTTCCTATTATTCTTTATGTTTATTACATTCATGCTGCTCCATGTGCTTTTCTTACAAGTCTACATTTTTACATGGCAAATTTCATGTTCCTGGGTACATTATTCATTTGTATCAAACATTTTTCTTTCGGAATATAACACACCATTGTTTAGGCCATATGCATTTGGCCACAATTTTTACGCCCTACTTGTCATAAACTATTTTGGTTGTGTAGATGGCTTTGTTACTAGAATTAAATGCAAAATAGATTCTGTGTAAGGAGAGGACACTCAGCAGCTGTTTTCACATCTGGACACTGGAGCACTAGTGTGGGACACAAGAACACCATTTTTATTAGGGGGCCACACAGGTGCTCCAGTGTATACTATAGGGGGGGGCTACATCTGTGAAGCTTGTAACAAACAGGTAAAGTATTGAAGCTTGACAAAGGACACTGAAAATGCCACATTTTGGAACTCTGCCAAAATAGACAATTGTACCCCACTTCCAAGCAATGTTTTCTAATTATAGTTCTGCCATCAAATCACTGTGTGCTAAGTATAGCATTTTTTTTGGTCATAGGGGATAAAAGACTCGGAGGACACCCCTCATCCGAGGAGAACAGAGACCCCCCCACCTCTGGAAGAAAGTGAAATCCCACCAACCCAAGAAGTGCAGGAGGAGGAAGAAGATGTGGTGGAAATTGTCACCACAACAGGTGAGTGTCTGCGACCACAGGCTCAGGTAAGAGATGTATGATGGCAGATTTTTTATACCTTTTTTTTTGGTTTCTCTCTTTTTAGGTGATCATGATGTTGTGGTTCCAGATCCTTTCACATCAGAAAGTGCCCAGATCCTGATCGGGGAGATCATGGGGTGTAATTTAGAATTTGAAAAACTCAATAAAAACATCAATGATGTTATTCAAAAAAATAAAAACATCATTGATGTTTTGGGGCGAATTTAAAACCCCTCCCAATCCCTTTGTTTTTTAGTGTGCGCCGATGTTCAAAATGTTTGAAAGATTTGTCAAAAAGCCAAATTTGGAGGATGCACACAGTGTGCCAACATGTGCTATCTGCCATCACGGGAGATCAATGGACGCGTTTTGGGGGTGCAACCCCTTCCTCAATAATAAAGTAGCTGAGAGGAAGGGGTTGCTCCCCCAAAACACGTCCCTTGATCCCCCGTGATGGCAGCTAGCACATGTTGACATTGGGAAATTTGTGTGCATCTTCCAAATTTGGCTTTTCCTGGGGTGACTTCACCCCATCTGAACGCAATATTAAACACAGTTCCTAAATACTCATGTCTGAGATTGCCTTCAAGTTCTACCAAATGTGAACTTTGTAAATTCAAGATTTGTGGCTTTCTTGTTGGTTTTACACATGCCTGTTCAGAGGCGGCTCTTTAATTAGGCAAATTAGGTGATTGCCTTAGGCCTTGCCCCCCACAAGGGCCTCGCGGGCAGCGGCATCCTAATTTGCCTGACAGGATGTAAGTGTGGGGACTCGGGAGTGGAAGGAAATATCCCCCGTGAGCCGTGACCATGTGCACATGCAAGCCAGTGGGGTGAGCGAGCGTTGCACAACTGACGCCGGCGCCGCCTGTGTGAGCTCATGAGCCTCAACGGACAGCTCTCGGCTCAGTCGGCTGCATCCTATAGCAGGCTCCACCGCCACGGCGCCGTCCTCCTAGCCTTTCCCCCAAAGTCGGCGGCCCCAGTGCATGACAGGAGTTGTAGTTTTTCACAGCACAGACAACAGACTTGGCCCTCTGGTGCCTGTGCTCTGCAGAGACTACAACTCCCAGATTACACTGCAGCCTGCAGGGAGCTCAAATACAACATCACTCGTTGCCAGCTTCTCATGCTCCCCTTAGTAGGGTAAGGGACCGAGGAGCGTGTATAGTACATAGCTTGTTACTCGAGATTCCATATTACAAGGTGTATCAGCATGACAGGGTCAGGGTGTGTTGATCTGTAAGGCTGGCATTGAACATTTGCATTTTAAAGCATGGCTTGATGTGCTGAAGTCTTTTAAAATTCATGCAAAACACACAACACATGAAAATATATATTTGGGCACAATAGCAAAACACAGTGTATGCAATGAGAAATAGATGGTGACAACTCCAGGTAGGGGGTTCCATAATGTGTAAAGCCTAGACCTAAAAGATGTTTGGATTTCAACACTTTTGTTAACGTAGGTATTTGATTATCAGATCAGGCTCACTTTATGCTTTTACAGTCTTGTTTTGTAAATGTTATAGTATTTAAAAGAATGCAAACTTCAAGCTTTCCCCTTAAAAATAAATCTGTCGGGATAAATAGAAATATCGGTTATGCCATCTCTTCTCTGACATGTAGATAGTGTTTTGATAATGAATACAAGAATTTTTCTATGATTTCACAAGGTGGAGAGGAGGGGTGAATGATGCCTTGTATTCACAAAATACAAAGTGTTCTCTGAATGGCAGCAGTGCTGAGCAACCGTATGTGTTCATTGTGCAGAGGGGAAGCTGCTTAAGCAAGACCTGATATATTGTGGGTATAACTGTATGTAGGCTTTCATCGTCTCCAGCAGCCCGTAAAATATTCAATATGGATAATTACATTATGCCAAGCTGGACCAAGGGAAGTTGGCAATAAAGATAATTCCTGGGGTTTCACTTTAGGACTCTTTCAGTGTGCACCCTTATCCCCTTTGCCAATCTTCCCACTGGCTTCTGCTGGCCTAACCACTAAAAATCTAAATACAAACAACAACATACAAAGCCATCCACAGCTCGTCTCGCATCTAAATAGTTCACCTGACTGTAATCTACATACCTGTTGTGATCAGAGGCGGCTCTCTAATTAGGCAAACTTTGCCTAACGTGTGTGAAAGGCAATGTCCCTGGTCGGTGTCCCCAGGCTGGCGGGGTAAGCAGGTAAAGCCATGCAGGTTCCAGCCCGGGCCAGCTGTAATATCCCCCTCACACAGAGAACAGCTCATGATCACTACCATCCTCCTAGCCTTCTGAGAAAGCTGGCACCAGAGCTGGAAGGAGGGGCGCAGGATTGTGAGCTGCACTATGCTCATTATGTGTGGGAGAAATGGCCTGAACAGAGGATGTGTCTGTGCACACTACGTGCCTCCTCTCTTTAGCTACAGCCATACCAGTAACCATGCAGGAGAAGGACGATCCTCCTAGGTTGGCCTGGCTGGATCGAGGTTTGCACAGTCTGAAGAGCAGTAGAGGTGGGTGGAGCAGGCTGAGAAAGTTCATCACACTGCACTGATCACTGTTCAGCCCAGCCCATCAGTCACCAGAGCTCTCCCCAGGCCAGCTCCCAAGCTCTTCATTCAATCCATGGAAGTTGCCATTAAGATGAGGTGCTAATGTATTTGCAGAATAAGCTGGATTAGTGGCAGAAATACCAGATTTGTGAAACATCCTGCCTGTGTCAGCCTGCAATCAGTGCTTTCAGATTACTGTTAAATTATCAGTATCCCTCAACTCTGATGAGATCACAGACCAGGACAACTACACTACTTCCCAGGCTCAGAAAACTTTACTAGACATTTACTAAAGGCTACGTGTTTTGCTTGCAAAGGAGGTGATGGTCTGCTAGAATTAAGTTTAACCAAGGAGTGTATAGAGGGATCATCTGTCTGTTCTGCACCCTGTCTGTGTGGCGGGATCATCTGTGGCTATGGCTCTAGTGTTTGGTGCCTGTCTGCACAGTCTAAGACCATGCCCTGTATCATATCCGCACAGGTTCTGACCATCTTCTGCAGCATGTTTGCGGTCTCTGACCATCTCCTGTATCATATCTGCTCAGTCTTTAACCATCTCCTGTATCATGTCCGCACAGTCTCTGACCGTCTCCTGTATCATGGTCGCACATTCTCTGACCATTTCTTGTATCATGTCCGCACAGTCCCTGACCATTTCTAGTATCATGTCTGCAGTCTCTGGGGGGGAGAGTCTACAGAGGAGTCAAGAGCGGGAGCACTGCCAGGACAGGGGTTCACGTGAGGAGTCAGATGTGTGTAGACTCTGGGGAGGATAATATAGGATGAAACTAGAGCCACCAAGCTGAAGTCCAGAGAGGACCATCTGACTGAGCCCTGCAAGATGCACCTGAGAGGAGGTCAGTGACAGTGCTGCAAGGATAGTCTGAGGAGGATCACTGATGTAAGGGGGGTGAATACAGTAAGGTAAGGTGGCACTGACATAAAAGTCCCCCCTGGTATCAGTAACCCCCCTTTCCTTAGTGCATTCACTCTGTGGAAGGGGATCTCTGGTCACCAGAGCCCCCCTTACATCAGAGTTCCCCTTTACACTAGTCTGCAGCATTCCCTCTTACATCATGATCTGCAGCATCTGCAAAAAAAAAATATATATATATATATATATATATATATATATATATATATATATATATATATATATATATATACCCTATGTTTAATGATATTTGATTAAAGGATAATTGGTTAGAGAAAATTACAGAAACTGTGAATTCATAGTTCATAGTATTTAAGGCTCTTAATGTAGGCAATTTATACCGTTAATTTTTTATTGATTGAATAATTTTTCCCATTATGGGCGTGAATGGGGCCTCATGTTTAAGTTTTGCCTAAGGCCTCACAAAGTCTAGAGCCTCCTCTGTGCCTGTTTTAGCTTAAATGGACATTTATCTGTTTGATAATGCCACCACAAAAATTGTTATACCACAAACATGTTGTTTTGTTAGAAAAAACTTTTCTAAATGCACATGTGATTGTGCAGGTATTGTTAGAGATTAACAAGAGATTGTTAAGCAAGAATGTGTGGATTATTGTGTCAACGCTAAAACACTTTGTTGGTGATGTCATTGCTGTTTTCTGTGAAAATGGGGGTTATTTCCTAAGGGCAAATCCTCTTTGCACTACAAGTGCAGTTTCAGTGCACTTGTAGTGCAAAGTGTCTTTGCCTTTAGTAAATAACACCCAACAGTGCTTTGTATAAGGTTACACAATCACGCCATTTTCTGGACTCAACACATTTCTGTCACGGTCAGCTAAAACAAACACAAGCAGTAAATGTCTACAAACATTTTCTTTTTTTTGCTTTTTTATTTGATAAAGGCTTCACAAATTTGCTGGCATATTGATGACCCCCCTACCCGCAAAGAACTCCAGATATCGTAACCGGACATCACGGGCACTCAGGGAGGGCAAGCCAGGATGGCCACTTTCAAGCGCCGTCAGTGTTGTTTCAGGGATCACTCCGGCCTCAGGCCCAAATGAGCCAGCATAGTTGGCCGAATGTTTCCATAAAAAGTTATGGAGAATACAGCACGCCAGGATTATATGATTACGTTTATACTCCGCCATATGGATAGGTGTCAGAAATAGGCGGAACCGGCTGGCCAGGATTCCAAATGTGTTCTCCACCACTCTTCGGGCTCTGGCTAGCCGGTAATTAAAAACCCTCTGTTCCGGGGTGAGGGTCCTCATCGGGAATGGCCGCATAAGATGGTCCCCCAGCGCAAACGCTTCATCAGCAATGAACACGAATGGGAGTCCTTCCACATTGTCCTCTGGAGCTGGCAAATCCAAGCTGCCATTCTGGAGACGCCTGTAGAACTCCATCTGGGCGATGACTCCACCATCGGACATCCGGCCATTCTTCCCCACGTCCACATACAAGAAGTCGTAATTAGCCGACACCACCGCCAACATCACAATACTATTGAACCCTTTATAGTTGAAATAGTACGACCCCGAGTTGGGTGGTGGGATGATGTGGACGTGTTTCCCATCAATTTCCCCTCCACAGTTAGGAAAGTCCCACCGCTGGGCAAAGTGGGAGGCCACAGTCTGCCATTCCTGTGGTGTGGAAGGAAACTGTTGAGGAAAAAAAATAAATATTAATATTTTTGCTCAGAAACATGGCAAGCAGATTAGGCACAAACATTCTGGGGCAACCTCCAGATAGCATTTATTAAGGGGAATTTAACAACACCAAAGTTTAAGGTACACCTATCATATTCCCCCTCCCCCCCTCTCATGGGCCATTTCTAACATTTTGGGGGGTGGGGAAATCTTGGACAGGTAACCCTCTTCACTTCATTGAGAGATGAATGGCTAAATACAGGGTATTACTTGGGACAGCCCCTCCTTAGTTACACTATTGGCAGCCCACTGGACAGGTAAGAAGTGTCATAATACAAAGCTATAAATACACACTGGACACATTTGAGCACATTTGGACATTCTGCTATTACCTATCAAGATAATAATAGGATCTAAAAAGTTTAAACACTACCATTGGAAAGTATACAGGCAGGCCCTTGCACTACATGCTTTGGGGAATTCATCCATAAATCTGACCACAAAAGAGATGGGTATAGTGTGTATGGGTTTGGCAAAGTCAGCAGATAGATGATTGGGGATAGATAGAGAATTGGGATCAGCTGACTTAGCAGTTGGGGGAGGGAGGGTTACTAAAAATGATTTGGGGACACCACAAAAAAAAAGCCTCTGGCACTCTGCCTGAATTTAAAGCACAAATAACATTTCAAAACATTTTAGGGGGTGTTTGGGGTAAAGCACTACTATGGAGCTGATAAAATACATTGTTAAGTGACTACATGATGTGAATATAGGGCCCGTAGAGCATGCTGGGGAGGTAAGTGAAGGCAAATATGTATGAAGGACCGACAAAATTAATTAAATAAAAATCCAGCATGCATGAGGACAAAGGGGACATTCACAGCATATTACAATCATGGTAATTAGGGAATGAGGAAAGAAATACAATATATTATCAAACATTAAATACAATAAAATGTGATATTAAAGGATAAAAATCTTACCTTCATATACTCCTTTTGTAGGACCTGGATGATGGCAGAACAGGTCTCTGGGATAATGATACCCAGAGTCTGGGGGGAGATGCCTGTCGAGAACTTGAGGTCCTGCAGGCTTCTCCCTGTCGCCAAGTACCGCAGGGTAGCGACCAGCCTCTGCTCTGCAGTGATGGCTTGCCTCATGCAGGTATCCTGCCTGCTGATATAGGGGGTCAGCGAAGCCAACAAACGGTGAAATATGGGGTCCGTCATCCTGAGAAAGTTCCTGAAATCATCAGGATTATTCTCACGGATCTCACGGAGCAAAGGCATATGAGAGAACTGGTCACGCTGAAGCAACCATTTCTTGGTCCATGAACTCCTCCCCACCCTGTTCATGGACTGGACTTGTGTCAAGGTCAGGACCCCAACACCAAGCCCCTGCACAGCACGAACTCTACGAGGAGTACGCATATGCAACATGGCTAGAAAACGGTCGGCTGCTCAGAACGAAGTAACAGAACGCACTGAAGAACAGCTAGGCCTGTGAAGAGCGACCTGAAAAACAGTAACAAATGAACAAGAACACAATGACTAATCCAAGTCACGCATAGCTTGCTTGCACGCACTGAAGAGCAGATACAAACCCCCAAGCACAAACTGAACGGCAGAAAACGATCTTAAAGCCACGAGTCTGAAAAAGTGCGAATCGTCTCTCACCAAACTTTTACTAACACGAGATTAGCAAAAGGAGCCCAAAGGGTGCCGCGCTTGGTTCTGAACTGGCCTTTTCTAGTCTCGTCGTACGTGGTTGATGTCACCGCATTGTTGGCGATCAGAAATTCGGACAACTTTGTGCGACCGTGTGTACGCAAAACAAGTTTGAGCCAACATCCGTCGGAAAAAATCCTAGGATTTTGTTGTCGGAATGTCCGAACAAAGTCCGACTGTGTGTACGGGGCATTATTGTTTCACTTTAAGCATTATTAAAATCACTGCTCCCGAAAAAAAAACGCCATTTTTAAAACTTTTTTTTGCATTGATCCATGTCCCCTGGGGCAGGACCCAGGTCCCCAAACATTTTTTATGACAATAACTTGCATATAAGCCTTTAAAATTCGCACTTTTGATTATTCATGTTCGTGTCCCATAGACTTTAACGGTGTTCGTGTGTTCGAACAAATTTTTTGCCTGTTCACATGTTCTGGTGCAAACCGAACAGGGGGGTGTTCGGCTCATCCCTAGGCCCCATTAATCGTTCTTACCTTGCTGACATTTTGCTTTGTATCGGCTCATAAGCAAGTACAGTTGGCATAGCTGGCACTTCAGGGATTTGCGCAGCAAGGAACTGCAACCTCCACAAATAAGATGGACCAGAAAAACCGCAATGGAGAATGCGAGTCACAGAGGCACCTGGCAGCACCTATTGACAAAATGTACAATGGAAATTTATAGGGAATGAAAGATGGTCTAAGCAACAACTGGCAACACCTGATGACACTCAGAGGAAAGGTAGATTTAGATGCATTGAGTGGGATACTACAAAAATAGAACTATGTACAGGTTGAGGACATCCTTTCTGAAAAGCTGAAGCAGAAGTCCTTGCTTATAGCAAACTGTGGCTTATAGTAGAACAGGTAAAATCACAAAAAGCTTCTTTCTTTAGAGCACCAAGAGTAGAGTCCCTTCGCAAAGAACTAAATAACACAAGTTTCAACAGCGGAAAAAGGCCATGAAGAGATATAAAAATAGAAATAAATTAATTGTCTGTTATCCCCAGTGCAGCTGAATAGTAACCATAACTGGAGGATATGAATGGCAACAGGACAAAACAAACAACGTCAGAGCTCAATAGGTAACATTAAGTGAACATAAAACTGGCTTAAACCACGGATGGCAGGCAATAGGTTAAGCAAAATATTCCTTTCAAATGATGTTGATGAACCAAAACAAGTTGAATGAATAGCCATCATGACATTAAAACAAAGAATCCTCATACATATAATGTAGATGAAAAGAGAGTAAGCTTCAATTAAATGAACCTACAGTGTCACTGGAGGTTCCCGGAGCAATGAGGAGCTTACGGTATCCAACGATGAAACAGTGCAGCTTGGGGGCGCCAATAATCCCTCTGCACTTAGGGGTCCTGACCTGAATGATAGACCCGCTGGCCGGTGTACTGATGGAGGAAGTTGGTGATCACGGCTGTGGTCAAAGTGCAAAACCACTCTCCATAAGGTTGCTCACTGTGCAGGCTGACATGCAGATGGGTGTGGAGGGGAAAACCGTGGACCATCGGCATTGGTAGGTCACTCTCCCTGGATGGATCCACAGCAAACGGGTCAGTGTGACAGGGATGTGGGGTGGAGCATAAAGCCGCTGCAAACTCAAAAGAGCCAACTTCCCTAAACTACAAACCTTTCTAAAAGGCATAAATTGGGATAAAATATTAGGAACAAAGAATGCGGAGGAGAGATGGGTTTGCTTTAAGAGCATATTAAATAAGGGCATTAGCCAATGTATCCCATTGGGTAATAAATTTAAAAGAGCGAACAAAAGTCCTGGATGGCTTAACTCCAATGTAAAACTGCATATAAAAACAAAGGAGAAGGCCTTCAAAAAATACAAGGTTGAGGGATCATCCTCAGCATTCAGACTTTATAAAGAATGCAACAAGAAATGTAAGGGTGCAATTAGGACGGCTAAGATAGAACATGAAAGACACATAGCGGAGGAGCGCAAAAAAAATCCCAAGAAATTCTTTAAGTATGTAAACAGTAAAAAAGGGAGGACAGACCATATTGGCCCCATAAAGAATGAGGAAGGTCATCTGGTTACAAAGGATGGGGAGATGGCGAAGGTATTGAATTTATTCTTCTCCTCAGTCTTCACGAGTGAATCGGGGGGCTTCAGTAACCAAAACTGCAGTGTTTATCCTCATGACACAACACAGAAGCACCTCCATGGTTAACAGAGGACAGAATTAAAATTAGACTTGAGAAACTTAACATTAATAAATCACCGGGACCAGATGGCTTGCATCCGAGGGTACTTAGGGAACTCAGTCAAGTGATTGCCAGACCGTTGTTCCTAATTTTTACAGACAGTCTACTGACTGGAGTGGTACCAGCTGATTGGAAAAAAGCCAATGTAGCACCAATATTTAAAAAGGGCCCAAAATTCATCCCTGGAAATTACAGACCAGTTATCCTAACATCAATAGTATGTAAACTCTTGGAGGGAATGATAAGGGGCTATATATAAGATTTTAGTAATGAGAACGGTATCATTAGCAGTAATCAGCATCTACTAACCTTCTATGAGGAGATGAGTTGCCATCTACATAAAGGAAGGCCCGTAGACGTGGTGTATCTGGATTTTGCAAAAGCATTTGACACAGTTCCCCATAAACGTTTACTGTACAAAATAAGGTCCGTTGGCATGGACCATAGGGTGAGTACATGGATTGAAAACTGGCTACAAGGACGAGTTCAGAGGGTGGTGATAAATGGGGAGTACTCGGAATGGTCAGGGGTGGGTAGTGGGGTTCCCCAGGGTTCTGTGATGGGACCAATCCTATTTAATTTGTTCATAAACGACCTGGAGGATGGGATAAACAGTTCAATCTCTGTATTTGCAGACGATACTAAGCTAAGCAGGGCAATAACTTCTCCGCAGGATGTGGAAACCTTGCAAAAAGATCTGAACAAATTAATAGGGTGGACAGCTACATGGCAAATGAGGTTCAATCTAGAAAAATGTAAAATAATGCATTTGGGTGGCAAAAATATGAATGCAATCTATACACTGGGGGGAGAACGTCTAGGGGAATCTAGGATGGAAAAGAACCTGGGGGTCCTAGTAGATGATAGGCTCAGCAATGGCATGCAATGCCAAGCTGCTGCTAACAAAGCAAACAGAATATTGGCAAGCATTAAAAAGGGGATCAACTCCAGAGATAAAACGATAATTCTCCCACTCTACAAGACTCTGGTCCGGCCGCACCTAGAGTATGCTGTCCAGTTCTGGGCACCAGTCCACAGGAAGGATGTACTGGAAATGGAGCGAGTACAAAGAAGGGCAACAAAGCTAATAAATGGTCTGGAGGATCTTAGTTATGAGGAAAGGTTGCGAGCACTGAACTTATTCTCTGGAGAAGAGACGCTTGAGAAGGGATATGCTTTCAATATACAAATACCGTACTGGTGACCCTACAATAGAAATAAAACTTTTTCGCAGAAGAGAATGACCACAACATACAGGGATATTCAATGCAATACTGACACATAATCACACATAGGTTGGACTTGATGGACTTATGTCTTTTTTCAACCTCACCTACTATGTAACTATGTAACTCGAGCTAGAAGCCAGGAAAAGTATCAGACTTCTACATACCTGACTGATGAGTCCGCTTGGGCAGAGGGTGGTCTCCCTTATGTGTTCTCTCCCCTGGTAGAGAGAACAGGAGGCACAGGAGTACGGAGTGGTATGAGAGCCTGGTGGTGTGGATCCAGAAGGTGGGTTATCTTCAACAGCAAGTTGGTAAAAAGGAATACAGGCAACAGGTGCTGAGCAGGAGCAGAGCACGCAAGTCCAGGTACAGGCAGGGTTCAGCAATGGGCAGGCAATGAAGTACAGAGGAGCAGGCAGAAGTGGAGTCAAACAGGCTGAGGTGAGGTGCTGGCAGTAGTCAGGGGTATCCAAGAAGTAAGCCGAGTCAGGAGATCAGGAACACAGATACAGGTAACAGGAGCAAGGGCACAGGGAGCTGATGATCAGGCAGCACCGAGCAGAGTGTGCTGAAGACCTAAATAGGCCGATTGGCGCCAAACGGCGCGCACACAGGCGCATGCACTCATGTGCGCACACACCCTAACACCAGCGCGCACACCAGCACCCACAGGAACATGCAAACCAGTGTCCACAGGGATAAGCGCACTAGCGCGCACAGGAACGCACGCACCAGCACACACCAGGGCGGCCAGCACTTCATTCACCAAGGTAACCTCTCTGACAAAAACCCAGGGAGGGATCATACAAATGATGTAACTCCCTGGTCAAGTGATGGTGGCCGGAAGTCCTTGGATGTCCTCGGAAACCAGCGTGAAGCACAGGCAGGAAGGTTGCCGTAATGACGCGTTTCACGCACATGTGCTTTTTCAAAGTCACAGGAACAGGCAACCCAATTGTTTAAATACCAGAGCAGAGAGTCGGAACTGATGCCGTTAACTGGTCAATGCTCTAGGTCAGGGATATGCAATTAGCGGACCTCCAGCTGTTGCAGAACTACAACTCCCATGAGGCATAGCAAGACACTGACAGGCACAAGCATGACACCCAGAGGCAGAGGCATTATGGGAGTTGTAGTTTTGCAACAGCTGGAGGTCCACTAATTGCATATACCTGTTCTAGGTGATACTATGCAAAATTAGGAGAGCAAATAGATGTCCATAAGGATATTATAAACAACGCAGTTAAATTTCTCTTAAATGGCTAAAACCGTTTTAAAAAACAATTAAAAATCAAATTGCAAAAAATTATCAATAAAAATGAAAATAAAAAAAATAATAAAAATGAAAATAAAAATGGATAAATAAAAATAAAAATAATAAAAAAATATAAAAAATAAAGAATGAAAAATAATATATATATATAAAATAAAAATAGTAATAATAATAATAATAATAATACGTAAACAAAAACAGAAACACAACCAAAGAACAATCATGATGAACCATAGATGTTAAAAGATCTACTGGTAACATATTAAGAAACAGGTGTCTCAATAGATAATAGACACACCTATTAATGTTGTGGGAGAAGAGAAACTGAAGTGGATTAGCATATTTATATGCATATATGGGTGCATAAACTCCTGTGAACAGGGAACTAACAGTGGACCCATAAGATATGTCACAACACATGTGTCCAATTGCTAGCCCTCTGTAAATGATGAATAATGCAAGGGAGGAACTGGATAAATCAGGTTAAATACTGAATGAACTAAATGAAATAACATGTTTCCAGTTCCTCGTTTAACCCTTTAGGAGCAAGCATGTAGATCCAGAATACTTCTCTTCTGCATAAGAGAGAAAATCTCTCATTTGCTGTCAAAGTTTCCTTGGGGATGGTCTCTATAACAAAAACGTCTAAACATTTTATGTCATCGTTATGCACTCAGTGAACATGCCGTGGTATGCTGTGTTCATCACATCCTTTTTTAATGTACCTACGGTGATCTCCAATTCTTGCACGCAGGGCTCTGTCAGGTCTGGGCTCGGCCCTTCCTTCTCTGAGCTGGCCGCTCAGCTGTCAGCTAATTGCCAGCTCCTATCTCTCCACAGTTACTTAGCTGCTGATGATATCCTGCTCATCAGTCCTGCCTACTTAAGCCGTCCAGTCCAGAGGAGCTCTGCCTTCGCCTTGGTCAACATCACAGAAACTCATGCGATCCTGTTCAAGACTTGCTTTGCTGACATTCCTTCTGGCTCAAGATCCTGCTTGCTGTTCCACTACATCGATCCCTGACTTCTGGCTTGGCTGACAATCCGGTTACTGAACGTTGGCTATGTTTTGACTACGTTTGTTCTTTTTACTTTTATTATTAAACAAGTGTGATTTAACTGTACTTCTGTCTTGGCCTGATTTCATGGTTTCTAACAGTAGGCGAAGGCCATGAATTCAGAAGATGCAGTCAATCCACTTGTTGGTAATATTTTTTCCAGATTGGATGAACCGGATCACAGACTGGATCAGTTTGCCATGGCGTTACAAACACTCCTGAGTCACACGGCTTACCTGGAATCTCCCACTGTGGCCACTCCGGTAAACCTATGTTGCAGGCCGACCCTGCTGCTGCTCCAGTCTCTGTGCAGGAACCCGCCTCGAGTATTACCTCTATAAGAGGTATGTCTGGTTCCGCTCCACTTCCCCATCGATTTGGGGGCGATCCAGTCCAATGCAGAGGGTTTCCCTACCAGGTTGAGATATACTTTGAGATGCTGCCCCAGGCATTTCCCACGGACAGAAGCAAAGTAGGTTTTGTGATATCTTTGCTTTCTGAGAGAGCCTTGGCCTGGACAAACCCTCTATGGGAGACGCAAAAACCTGTTGTCTTGAGCTTCCCTGAGTTTGTGGCTTTGTTTAAAAGGGTATTTGACATTCCCCTTGCTCCGCTTTTGCTGCCAAGTGCCTCATGTCCATCGAACAGAGTACAAGAACTGTTGCCGACTACGCCATTGAATGCCATATTCTAGCAGCAGAGGTTGTGTGGAACAATGAGGCCCGAGATATGCCCACTGAGCTGGAGAAGTTGATCACGTTTGCCATACTCATTGACTTCAGATACAGAGAAAGACTCTCTTTTAAGGAGCGCTTGCGGAAGCCACCTCTACGTTTGTCTCTGAGCTTTGCTGTCCCACCCATGCCTCCCTCACCTCCCATGCCTCCTGGTACCGGAGTCAGTGAGTGAAGGGGAACCCTTGCAATTGGGTTTCACATGTCTCTCTTCGGAGGAGAGAGCCTTTAGGAGGAGGGAGAGATTGTGCCTTTATTGTGGCCAGGCAGGTCATTTTTTGAAGTCTTGTCCTACCCGTCCAGGGAATGCCCGAACCTTGAGATTCTGTCATTGACAGACCTTAGGTGGCGTTGTTTCATCCCCAGTTATCCAGAAAGATAAGCCCCTGGTTTCGGTCACCCTTTCTTGGGTTGAGTCGTCTGTCGAGATACAGTCTCTAACTGACTCTGGGGCTGCAGGCCTGTTCATTGATGCTGCCTTTGTATGGAAGCACTCGATTCCGCTGTAGCTGCGTGACACTTCACTCACCATTAAGGCTCTTGACGGGAGACCTCTACAGCCTGCCCATGTGATTCATGAGACTGTTCCGTTGTCCATGGATGTAGGGGCTCTTAACCATGAGATAATATATAAATAAATATTTCCTCACCTACGTTTCCGCTGGTTATTGGTTATCCTTGGTTACATAGGCACAACTCCTCTTTTGATTGGCTCTGTGCTGAGGTTCTCTCCTAGTCACCACAATTCAGTGAGACATGCTCCCTGCCGGAGGAGTACAGCAATTTTAGCAATGTCTTTGACAAAGGTCAAGCTGGTAGTTTGCCTCCACAACGGCTGTATGATTGCGCAAATGTTCTTCAACCTGGTGCCATACCCCCTCGTGGCCGGGTTTACCCTTTGTTGGTCTTGGAGGATAAGGCCATGGAGGAGTATTTTGCAGACGCACTTTCTCGAGGTTTCATTCGCAAATCCTCGTCTCCTGCTGGTGCTGGTTTCTTTTTTGTGAAGAAGAAGATTGGTGAACTGAGACCTTGTATTGATTATAGGGGTCGCAATCGTTTCATGATTAAAAATGCTTATACGATTCCGTTGACTACGGATCTATTTGACCGCCTCAAGGGAGCAACGGTTTTCACGAAGCTTGATTTGAGAGGGGCATACAATCTCGTGAGGATTAGGGATGGTCCCGATGATCGAGTCGAACGTAAGTTCGACTCAAACATCGGGTGTTCTCCTATTCGCCGAATAGTGAACAATTTGGGGTGTTCGTGGCAGATTCGAAAGCCGCAGAACACCCTTTAAAAGTCTATGGGAGAAATCAAAAGTGCTAATTTTAAAGGCTTGGGGACCTGGGTCCTGCCCCAGGAGACATATATCAATGCAAAAAAAGTTTTAAAAACGGCCGTTTTTTCGAGAGCAATGATTTTAATAATGCTTAAAGTGGGGTCCATACCAGATCCTTATCCAAGCATGCAACCTGGCAGGCCTCAGGAAAAGAGGGGGGACAAGAGAGCACCCTCCCTCCTGAACCGTGCCAGGCCACATGCCCTCAACATTGGGAGGGTGCTTTCAGGTAGCCCCCAAAGCACCTTGTCCCCATGTTGATGGGGAAAAGGGCCTCATCCCCACAACCCTTGACCGGTGGTTGTGGGGGTCTGCGGGCGGGGGGCTTATCGGAATCTGGAAGCCCCCTTTAACAAGGGGACCCCCAAATCCTGGCCCCCCCTGTGTGAAATGGTAACGGGTGTACCCCTACCATTTCACAAAAATGTGTGAAGATGGTAAAAAAAACACAATACACGCCTTGGGACAAGTCCTTTATTAAAGAAATTAACAAAAAAAAATAGCAAACAATTTGGGGTGTTTGCGGAAAATTTGAAAGCCGCGGAACACCCTTTAAAAGTCTATGGGAGAAATCAAAAGTGCTAATTTTAAAGGCTTATATGCATGGTATTGTCATAAAAAGTGTTTGGGGACCTGGGTCCTGCCCCAGGGGACATGTATCAATGCAAAAAAAAGTTTTAAAAACGGATGTTTTTTCGGGAGAAGTGATTTTAATAATGCTTAAAGTGAAACAATAAAAGTGTAATATTCCTTTAATTTTCGTGCATGGGGTATGTCTATAGTATGCCTGTAAACTGGTGCATGTTTCCCATGTTTAGAACAGTCCGAGAGCAAAATGACATTTCTTAAGGGAAAAAAAGTCATTTAAAAGTACTCGCAGCTATAATGAATTGTCAGTCCCAGCAATACACATAAAAGTTCATTGATAAAAACGGCAAGGTATTCCCCCACAGGGGAACCCCTAACTAAAATTTTTTAAAAAATGCTTGGGGGTCCCCCCAAATTCCATACCCAGCCCTTCAGGTCTGGTATGAATATTAAGGGGAACCCCGCGCCAAAATTAAAAAATAAAGGAATGGGATCCATACCAGACCCTAATCCAAGCACGCAACCTGGCAGGCCTCAGGAAAAGAGGGGGGACGAGAGAGCACCCCCCCTCCTGGACCGTGCCAGACCACATGCCCTCAACATTGGGAGGGTGCTTTGGGGTAGCCCCCCAAAGCACCTTATCCCCATGTTGATGGGGAGAAGGGCCTCATCCCCACAACCTTTGCCCGGTGTTTGTGGGGGTCTGCGGGCAGGGGGCTTATCGGAATCTGGAAGCCCCCTTTAACAAGGGGACCCCCAGATCCTCACCCCCCTGTGTGAAATGGTAACAGGTGTACCCTAACATTTCACAAAAATGTGTGAAAATGGTAAAAAAAAAACACAATACACGCCTTGGGACAAGTCCTTTATTAAAAAAAATTTAAAATAAAACTGCCCCACGAGGTCTTCTTCTTCTTCTTCTCACTCTCCAACAGACTGAAAAAAAAAAAAAGCCGCATGCCACCTACGATCTGCCTGCATGGGAGGCCCCCGCCGTAATGACCGGTCGCTCTCAGGTGACAGCTCTTTTATAACTGAGGGTGGGGCTACATGATGAAGTTGCACGGGGACATCCCTATGGCTTCCCTGTAACATCAGAGGGGGGCAGGGTCACTCGGTTACGGAACCAGGTGGTCCCGCCCCCTCTGACACTAGGGAAAAGCCATAGGGATGTCCCCGTGTGTCAGAGGGGGGCATACCAGGTGGCCCTGCCCCCTCTGATGCTACGGGAAAGCCATAGGGATGTCCCTGTGTGTCGGGGGGTGGGGTCACCTGGCGACATCATCTTGTGGCCCCACCCTCAGTTATAAAAGAGCTGTCACCTGAGAGCGGCCGGTCATTACGGAGGGTGCCTCCCATGGAGGCAGATCGTAGGCGACGTGCGGCTTTTTTTTTTTTTTTTCGGTCTGTCAGAGCATGAGATGAAGAAGAAGACTCCATGGGAGAGTTTTATTTTTTAATTTTTTTTAATAAAGGACTTGTCCCAAGGCGTGTATTGTGTTTTTTTTTACCACTTTCATAGATTTTTGTGAAATGGTAGGGGTACACCCGTTACCATTTCACACGGGGGGGGCAGGATCTGGGGGTCCCCTTGTTAAAGGGGGCTTCCAGATTCTGATAAGCCCCCTGCCCCAGACCCCCACAACCACCAGGCAAGGGTTGTGGGGATGAAACCCTTCTTCCCATCAACATGGGGACAAGGTGCTTTGGGGGGCTACCCCAAAGCACTCTCCCAATGTTGAGGGCATGTGGCCTGTTACGGTTCAGGGGGGGCTCTCTCATCCCCCCCTCTTTTCCTGAGGACTGCCAGGTTACGTGCTCAGATAAGGGTCTGGTATGGATTTTTGGGGGACCCCACGCCATTTTTTTTAAAAAATTTGGCGCGGGGTTCCCCTGTGGGGGAATCCCATGCCGTTTTTATCAATGAACTTTTATGTGTATTGCTGGAAGTCGGGACCGACAACTCATTATAGCCGCGAGTACTTAGACACCCCCCAGGTATGAAATTTAAAGGAATATTACACTTTTATTGTTTCATTTTAAGCATTATTAAAATCACTGCTCCTGAAAAAACGGTTGTTTTTAAAACTTTTTTTGCATTGATACATGTCCCCTGGGGCTGGACCCAGGTTCCCAAACACTTTTTAACACAATGCCATGCATATAAGCCTTTAAAATTAGCACTTTTGATTTTCCATGTTCATGTCCCATAGACTTTAAAGGTGTTCACGTGTTCGAATACATTTTTTGCCTGTTCGCATGTTCTGGTGCGAACTGAACCGGGGGGTGTTCGGCCCATCCCTAGTGAGGATTAGGGAGGGCGACTAGTGGAAAACTGCATTTAATACCAGAACAGGCCATTATGAGTAGGGATGAGCTTCGAGTTCGAGTCGAACTCATGTTCGACTCGAACATTGGCTGTTCGCAAGTTCACCGAACAGCGAACAATTTGGGGTGTTCGCGGCAAATTCGAATGCCGCGGAACACCCTTTAAAAGTCTATGGGAGAAATCAAAAGTGCTAATTTTAAAGGCTAATATGCAAGTTATTGTCATAAAAAGTGTTTGGGGACCTGGGTCCTGCCCCAGGGGACATGGATCAATGCAAAAAAAAGTTTTAAAAACGGCCGTTTTTTCAGGAGCAGTGATTTTAATAATGCTTAAAGTCAAACAATAAAAGTGTAATATCCCTTTAAATTTCGTACCTGGGGGGTGTCTATAGTGTGCCTGTAAAGGGGCGCATGTTTCCTGTGTTTAGAACAGTCTGACAGCAAAATGACATTTTGAAGGAAAAAACTCATTTAAAACTACTCGCGGCTATTGCATTGCCGACAATACACATAGAAGTTCATTGATAAAAACGGCATGGGAATTCCCCAAAGGGGAACCCCGAACCAAAATTAAAAAAAAAAAATGACGTGGGAGTCCCCCTAAATTCCATACCAGGCCCTTCAGGTCTGGTATGGATATTAAGGGGAACCCCGGCCAAAATTTAAAAAAAAAAATGACGTGGGGTTCCCCCTAAATTCCATACCAGACCCTTCAGGTCTGGTATGGATTTTAAGGGGAACCCCGCGACAAAAAAAAAAAAAAAAACGGCGTGGGGTCCCCCCAAAAATCCATATCAGACCCTTATCCGAGCACGCAACCTGGCAGGCCGCAGGAAAAGAGGGGGGGACGAGAGTGCGGCCCCCCCTCCCTCCTGAACCGTACCAGGCCACATGCCCTCAACATTGGGAGGGTGCTTTGGGGTAGCCCCCCAAAACACCTTGTCCCCATGTTGATGAGGACAAGGGCCTCATCCCCACAACCCTGGCCGGTGGTTGTGGGGGTCTGCGGGCGGAGGGCTTATCGGAATCTGGAAGCCCCCTTTAACAAGGTGACCCCCAGATCCCGGCCCCCCCCCGTGTGAAATGGTAAGGGGGTACATAAGTACCCCTACCATTTCACGAAGAAAGTGTCAAAAATGTTAAAAATGACAAGAGACAGTTTTTGACAATTCCTTTATTTAAATGCTTCTTCTTTCTTCTATCTTCCTTCATCTTCTGGTTCTTCTGGTTCTTCTGGCTCTTCTGGTTCTTCCTCCGGCGTTCTCGTCCAGCATCTCCTCCGCGGCGTCTTCTATCTTCTTCTCCTCGGGCCGCTCCGCACCCATGGCATGGGGGGAGGCTCCCGCTCTTCTCTTCTTCTTTTCTTCTTTTCTTCTCTTCTTCTCTTCTTCTTTTCTTCTTTTCTTCTCCGGGCCGCTCCGCAATCCATGCTGGCATGGAGGGAGGCTCCCGCTGTGTGACGGCGCTCCTCGTCTGACAGTTCTTAAATAACGGGGGGGCGGGGCCACCCGGTGACCCCGCCCCCCTCTGACGCACGGTGACTTGACGGGACTTCCCTGTGACGTCACGGGGAATGCCACAGGGAAGTCCCGTCAAGTCACCGTGCGTCAGAGGGGGGCGGGGTCACCGGGTGGCCCCGCCCCCCGTTATTTAAGAACTGTCAGACGAGGAGCGCCGTCACACAGCGGGAGCCTCCCTCTATGCCAGCATGGATTGCGGAGCGGCCCGGAGAAGAAAAGAAGAAAAGAAGAAGAGAAGAAGAGAAGAAAAGAAGAAGAGAAGAGCGGGAGCCTCCCCCCCATGCCATGGGTGCGGAGCGGCCCGAGGAGAAGAAGACAGAAGACGCCGCGGAGGAGATGCTGGACGAGAACACCGGAGGAAGAACCAGAAGAGCAAGAAGAACCAGAAGAACCAGAAGATGAAGGAAGATAGAAGAAAGAAGAAGCATTTAAATAATAAAGGAATTGTCAAAAACTGCCTCTTGTCATTTTTAACATTTTTGACACTTTCTTCGTGAAATGGTAGGGGTACTTATGTACCCCCTTACCATTTCACACAGGGGGGGGGGCGGGATCTGGGGGTCACCTTGTTAAAGGGGGCTTCCAGATTCCGATAAGCCCCCCGCCCGCAGACCCCCACAACCACCGGCCAGGGTTGTGGGGATGAGGCCCTTGTCCTCATCAACATGGGGACAAGGTGTTTTGGGGGGCTACCCCAAAGCACCCTCCCAATGTTGAGGGCATGTGGCCTGGTACAGTTCAGGAGGGAGGGGGGGCCGCACTCTCGTCCCCCCTTCTTTTCCTGCGGCCTGCCAGGTTGCGTGCTCGGATAAGGGTCTGGTATGGATTTTTGGGGGGACCCCACGCCGTTTTTTTTTTTTTTTTGGGCGCGGGGTTCCCCTTAAAATCTATACCAGACCTGAAGGGTCTGGTATGGAATTTAGGGGGAACCCCACGTCATTTTTTTTTTTAATTTTGGCCGGGGTTCCCCTTAATATCCATACCAGACCTGAAGGGCCTGGTATGGAATTTAGGAGGACTCCCACGTCATTTTTTTTTTTTAATTTTGGTTCGGGGTTCCCCTTTGGGGAATTCCCATGCCGTTTTTATCAATGAACTTCTATGTGTATTGTCGGCAATGCAATAGCCGCGAGTAGTTTTAAATGAGTTTTTTCCTTCAAAATGTCATTTTGCTGTCAGACTGTTCTAAACACAGGAAACATGCGCCCCTTTACAGGCACACTATAGACACCCCCCAGGTACGAAATTTAAAGGGATATTACACTTTTATTGTTTGACTTTAAGCATTATTAAAATCACTGCTCCTGAAAAAACGGCCGTTTTTAAAACTTTTTTTTGCATTGATCCATGTCCCCTGGGGCAGGACCCAGGTCCCCAAACACTTTTTATGACAATAACTTTCATATAAGCCTTTAAAATTAGCACTTTTGATTATTCATGTTCGTGTCCCATAGACTTTAACGGTGTTCGCATGTTCGAACGAACTTTTTTCCTGTTCGCATGTTCTGGTGCGAACCGAACAGGGGGGTGTTCGGCTCATCCCTAATTATGAGTACCTGGTAATGCCTTTTGGCCTTTGTAATGCCTTGGCAGTTTTCCAATTTATTAACGATGTCCTCCGAGATTTGTTGCAGTTATGTGTAGTGGTTTATCTCGATGATGTTCTCATATTTTCCAAGTCCCTGAAGTGCCACCACACAGATGTCTGTCGTGTGCTTCAGAAACTAAGAGAAACTAAGAGAGAACAATCTCTATTGTAAACTGGAGAAGTGCAAGTTCCATCGTTAACCCATGGGTTTATGTCCTCTGCAGCATTTCCTGGGCTTTGCCAATTATTATCAGAAGTTTATTTGTAACTTCTCGTCTCTGGTCAAGCCCCTGACTGATATGAGCAGAAAGGACGGTAACCCACAAAGTTTGTCCCTGGAGTCAATAAAGGCCTTTGAGGGTCTCAAGGCTGCCTTTGTTTCTGCTCCTGTGTTGGCACATTCTGATCCTACATTACCTTTTATCCTTGTGATTTATGCTTCTGAGACTGGTGCTGGAGCCCTCCTGTCTCAACGCCCTACCTCTGAGAGCGCTATGCATCCTTGTGGCTACTTTTCCAAGAAATTGTCACCTGTGGAGTGCAATTACGAAATTGGTGACAGAGAGCTGTTGGCGATCATTTTAGCCCTGAAAGAATAGAAACATCTCCTCGAAGGTACCACTGTGCCGGTTCTCATTCTTACTGACCATAAGAATCTCACATTCTTGTCTGAGGCTAAATGCCTCTCTCCAAGAAGGGCGCGATGGGCTCTTTTCTTGTCAAGTTTTAATTACATTGTCTCATTCTTACCCAGTACTAAGAATGTAAGGGCTGACACCTTGACAATTTTCCTCCACTTCCAAGTTGGAGTCGGTTCCGGTTCCTGTGATTCCTCCTGATCATATTCTGGCTACAGTTCGCACCAGTCTCACTTCTCCTTTGGGTGACAAAATTCTTGCTGATCAGGTCCATGCTCCTCCTGAGAAACCTTACGACCGCTGCTTTGTCTCCATACTGCCGTGATCCAGACTTACCATTCTCCCAAGGCTGCTGGCCACCCTGGGAGGAATCAACTCTTTCGGGCCATTTCCCAGCAATTCTGATGGCCTAGTCTATGTGCTGATGTCAGCCCTTACATTCTTAGTACTGGGTAAGAATGAGACAATGTAATTAAAACTTGACAAGAAAAGAGCCCATCGCGCCCTTCTTGGAGAGAGGCATTTAGCCTCAGACAAGAATGTGAGATTCTTATGGTCAGTAAGAATGAGAACTGGCACAGTGGTACCTTCGAGGAGATGTTTCTATTCTTTCAGGGCTAAAATGATCGCCAACAGCTCTCTGTCACCAATTTCGTAATTGCACTCCACAGGTGACAATTTCTTGGAAAAGTAGCCACAAGGATGCATAGCGCTCTCAGAGGTAGGGCGTTGAGACAGGAGGGCTCCAGCACCAGTCTTCGTAGCTGCCTTCGTAGCTGCCTGTTCCGTGTGTGTGTAAGACTCCACAACACCTTCCAGTGGCCTCCTACAATGCATACCCAATGGAGAGAGGCCCTGGACCCACCTGTCTATGGATTTCATTGTGGAGTTACCCAACTCACAGGGCAACACAGTTATCCTTATGGTGGTTGACCGGTTCTCAAAGATGTGTCATTGTATTCCACTTAAGAATCTGCCCACTTCTAAGGAACTAGCATCCATTTTTGTGCGGGAGATCTTTTGCTTACATAAGCTACCTAAGGTGATTGTCTTGGACAGGGGTAGTCAGTTTGTGTTCCGGTCCTGGTGAGCCTTTTGTACACAGTCGGGAATTCAGCTTGCTTTCTCCTCTGCGTATCACCCGCAATCTAATGGGGGCCACAGAACGAGCCAATCAGTCCTTGGAGCAATTCCTATGTTGCTATATTTCTGACCATCATAACAACTGGTCAGACCTATTACTGTGGGCAGAGTTTGCTCACAACAGTGCCTTGAATTCTGCTTCTCGATTGTCCCCGTTTATGGCGAATTATGGTTTCTAACCTTCCATGCTGCCTGACTCATTTGTTCCACAGAATATTCCTGCCTTAGAGGAGAATCTCCATGGTCTTTGTTCCACTTGGGCACAAGTCCAGTAGGCTTTGCGAAATGCTAATGATAGGTACAGACTCCATGCTGACCGCAGACGCCTGCCTGCGACCTCCTACCAGGTTGGGGACAGGGTCTGGCTGTCATCTCGCAACCTCCAACTTCGCATTCCCTCACTGAAGTTCGCACCTCGGTTTATTGGGCCTTTCCGTATTCTTCGCAGGATTAACCCAGTGGCTTACGCATTAGACTTTTCTTCTAATATGCGTATTTCGAATGTATTTCATGTCTCCTTATTAAAACCTTTGGTTTGCAATCGCTCTACCACCTCGGTGCCACGTCCTCACCCTGTACATGTTGAGAACCATGAGGAGTATGAAGTACAGTCCATTGTTGACTCCCGTAAGTTTCGTGAGCGCATACAGTACCTGGTGCATTGGAAAGCATTGGGTCTCATTCTCAGACGTAGATGCCCCTGTCCTCCTCCATGATTTCCATAGACATTTTCCCCTCAAGCCTGGTGGTCCTTCGAGGGGGAAGGGTTGTTGAGGAGGGGGTACCGTCAGGGCTGGGCTCAGCCCTTCCTTCTCTGAGCTGGCTGCTCAGCTGTCGGCTAATTGCCAGTTCCTATCTCTCCAGAGTTACTCAGCTGTTGATGATATCCTGCTCATCAGTCCTGCCTTCTTAAGCCATCCAGTCCAGAGGAGCTCTGCCTTTACCTTGGTCAACATCACAGAAAATCCTGCGATCTTGTTCAAGACTTACTTTGCTGATATCCCTTCTGGCTCAAGATCCTGCTTGCTGTTCCACTACATTGTTTCCTGACTTCTGGCTTGACTGACTATTTGTTACTGTTACTGAACTTTAGCTAAGTTTTGACTACGTTTGTTCTTTTTACTTTTAATATTAAAGAAGTGTGATTTAACTGTACTTCTGTCTCGGCCTGATTTCATGGTTTCTGACAGGCGCGTATGGTGCGCCCCACGTACAAGAGACCGCAGGGACAACGCAGGATGTAGATAACAAACTCTGCCAAACATGTGAAGAATTGTTTGATTAAGTAAGTTTTTCCTTTATTGGTGGTGATTTTATTGCTGCCACGGGTGATGAATTGGCATATCAGACATCCTCTTTTTTTACATTGAAAAATGCCTGTTCTGTTATTGAAATACGTGTGAATGTCCAACGGAGGTCTGGTACTTTTTTCTTGTATTTTAATAGGTGCAAGTATATTTTTCATGGTGCGAGCCTTTCAAAAGGTTACTTGCGGGGCAGCTAGCAACACCGGGGCTAAACCCTGATCTATATTTAGAATATTATAGTTTTTATTTATAATTTTGGAAACTGACCTATTTTTGCCATTGAAGGTCCAGATGAATCTCAAAGTATGATTATTATCCCCTTCAACTGTCAGTTTCTCTCTCGAAGCCATGTTCATGTGTGACAGGAATGCCTCTTGACTCACACAATGACTAGTTTTTCCTCAAATTTCATTTTCATAGATTTCCCTTGTGAAACAACATTTTCCACTCTTGAACAATTTCTCCTTAATCTGTTGAATTGTCCCTTGGAGATATTCTTTTTCCATGTAGGGTGGAGGCAACTCTTATAATGAAGATAAGAGTTCCCGCTGGTAGGCTTTAGAGGGTTTTTTGTAAGGAACTTGCCCTCCTGGTGGGTTAGGACAAGATCCAAAAACACTTACTCTGTTGAGTCAAGTACATGTGTAAAAGATAAACCAAAAGGATTAGCATTACAATGGGCCACAAAGGAGGGGAACACATCTGGGCCACCACTCCAGAGGAGCAAAATGTCATCAATGTATCTTCCAAAAGACACAGTGTGCCTGGCAAATGGGTTGTTGGCCCAGATGTACTCCTCCCAGTAGCCCATCGCGATGTTGACATATACAGGGGCAAAATTTGCCCCCATAGTGGTTCCCCTACACTGTAAGTAAAACTGATCAAGAAATGTAAAATAATTATGTCTCAAGCAGAAATCAGTAGATTTCACCAAGAAATCCAATTGTAGCGAATTAATGTCTCCATTTTGAGTGAGAAAATGTTGTATGGCCTTCAGGCCTACCTTGTGGGGAATGGATGTATAAAGGGAGGCCACATCAAGTGAGGCCCACATGTATACATCTTCCCAGGAATAATATTGAAGGGCCTCAATGACTTGGCTCGAATCCCTAATGTATGACGGGAGTTGACATACCAAGGGTTGGAGAAAGAAATCAATGAAAACTGATAGGCCACTGGTGAAGCTTTTCGTGCTTGCCATTATTGATCTTCCGGGGTGTCTACGAGAGATTTATGAATTTTCGGGAGATGATAAAAATATGGTGTGCTCACTTCTGGTGACAATACAAATTGTCTCTCCTATTTTGGCAAGCACACCGTTTTCCCAAGCCTCATAAACTGAGGTTTTCAGATCAATTTGGTAACTAGGGAGTGTTTAAGATAAGTATTGGTATCTGCTAATAACTAGCTAGCCTCTTTTAAATAGTCTATTTTATTCTGTCCCACGAGACTACCTCCTTTGTCGGCTTGTCTAATAATGATCTCTTTATTGGCTGTGAGATCTTTTAGTGCCTGATTTTTGGCCCATGTTAGGTTACGGTTTCTATTTCCTCTTGAAGTATCGCATAAAATTAGGAAATCTTTATATACAGCCTGATAGTAAGTTTCTGTATGGGGGCCCTTAGACTGTGTGGGGAAAAAAGTCAGCTTGGGTTTGAAAGCTGTGTGTGTGACTAATGGGTCTAAAAACGGTGTTTGAGTGTGTTCCTCTGTGTTACTCTCCAGCCACAAATTTTCCAAAATCTCAAGCATGGCATCATTGGGTTCAATGTAAGAATTATCCGCTGGCTTAGGGCATAATTCATTAATTGCCTTCTTGTGGATAGCATTTGGGTTGTCAGCATAATGTCATTTTAGTACTAGAGATCTTGTGAAACGATGAAGATCCTTTAATAGGCCAAATTTGTTTGGCCCTACTGAAGGAGAAAAACTCAGACCCTTTTGGAGTAACGTACATTCCAAAGGAGTAAGATTGTATGTGAACAGATTGTAATTTTTATTGTACTGGCTTATTTCATTAGCTCTGCCCTTCCTTTTTGTTGATTCTTGCATCTTGTTCCTCCTCTCCGTCCTCATCTAACTTTCTTTTTTCTTTGTGAGCTCCCTTTGGAGGTGACATTTGAAAAAGCTGATTAGAAGGGGACATGGCTTGATATGTGTTAATTGGTGAGTTGGGTTTCTCTAGACTATCTTGTGACTTGGTCGTGCACCTAATATAATATACGTTTCTAGATCTCTAGACAATGGATTAAAGCTATTATGTATCGGTACATTGAATCTTAAAGATGTATTATTAGGAGATGGCAAAGAGGTAGCCGGGGCAGTGAGGGTGAATGAAATGGTCTCCCCATCAGAAGAACTCATGATGGATGAGGAAGGAGTTTGATCTGTATTAATAGTCACTGGTGTGTTAGTGGGGGGATGACAGATATTCTTCATTGTGGATGATGGAATGAGAATAGGTGTGGGATTAGAGGTAGGCCCTTGATTGATATTGCGTGTAACATTCTTTTGGTGTATAGATAAGTTCCTTTTTTTATTGTGTCTGAAATTGTTTTTGTTAGAAATAGTTGGTTTATCTCTGTGGCCTCTTGTACGTGGGATGCACCATACGCACCCTGCGTGCAAGAATTGGAGATCACTGTAGGTACATTAAAGAAGGATGTGATGAACACAGCATACCACGGCATTTTCACCGTGTGCATAACGATGACATAAAATGTTTAGAAGTTTTTGTTATAGAGACCATCCCCAAGGGAACTTTGACAGCAAACAAGAGATTTTATCTCTTATGCAGAAGAGAAATATTCTGGATCTACACGCTTGATTCCCTTGCTCTTAAAGGGTTAAATGAGGAACTGGAAATATGTTGTTTCATTTAGTTCATTCAGTATTTAAACTGATTTATCCAGGTCCTCCCTTGCATCATTCATCATTTACAGAGGGCTAGCAATTGGACACATGTGTTGTGACATATCATCTTATGGGTCCACTGTTAGCTCCCTGTACAAAGGAGTTTATGCACCCATATTTTCAAATACATATGCTAATCCACTTCAGTTTTTCTTCTCCCATAACATTAATAGTCGTGTCTATTATCTATTAAGACACCAGTTTCTTAATATATTACCAGTAGATCTTTTAACATCTATGGTTCATCATGATTGTTCTTAGGTTGTGTTTCTGTTTTTATTTACTTACTATTATTACTACTATTTTGATTTATTTTATTTGTATTTTTATTTTTACATATATTTCATTTTTCATTCTTTATTTTTTTATATTTTTTTTATTATTTGTATTTTTATTTTTATTTATCCCTTTTTATTTTCATTTTTATTATTTTGATTTTTATTAATAATTTTTTGCAATTTGATTTTTAATTGTTTTTTAAAACGGTTTTAGCCATTTAAGAGAAATTTAATTGTGTTGTTTATAGTATCCTTATGGACTTCTATTTGCTCTCTTAATTTTGAATAGTATCACCTAGAGCATTGACAAGTTAACGACATCAGTTCCGCCTCTCTGCTCTGCCCATTTTCCAGCCTTCTCTCTCGTATTTAAACAATTGGGTTGCCTGTTCCCGTGACTTTGAAAAAGTGCATGTGCGTGAAATGCGTCATCACGGCAACCCTCCTGCCTGCTCTTCCCGCTGGTTTCCAAGGACATCTGAGGACTTCCTGCCACCATCTCCTGACCAGGGCGTTACACCATCTGTATTATCCCTCCCCGGTTTTTCCTGGCTTCTAGCTCGAGTTTGCAGCGGCTCTGCTCCACCCCACATCCCTGTCACACCGACCCGTTCGCTGTGGATCCATCCAGGGAGAGTGACCTACCAGTGCCGACGGTCTGCGGTTTTCGCCTCCACACCCATCTGCACATCAGCCTGCACAGTGAGCAGCCTTGTGGAGAGTGGTTCGGCACTTTGGTTTTTTTTTTTGGGAAAATGATCTTTATTGAAATTAGGCAGAAATTTATACAGCACATTTGAGGTCTATGTATAGAAACATAAAATATAGTCACATGTGGTATGTTTACATACATTAGCGCCTTGCAAGGCTGGCATTGCATAACAAAGGTATACCAATTGTTTGTGAGGTTCTGACAGACTGAATTGGGTTACTTATTATATGGTTGTATGTTTTAGTTGCTAGGTATTGATAAACTTGTTTACACGCATTACTATACACATGTCTCACCGTCTCCAAGCCATCCGTCCCAAATCCTTGAGTATTTGTGGCTGTTTCCCCTGTGTTTGTAAATCAGCTGCTTGTATGGGAGGGAATTGTTAACATCTCTCTTCCAGCTTGTTATGGTGGGGGTTACGTTCTGCATCCAAGTCTTAGCAATTACTTTTCTGGCCAAAAATAGGACTTCAGATATAAATATGGCTTGGTATTTATCAATGTCCACGTCTGGAAGAAGACCCAGTATACAAAGTTTTGGATCTAATACTACAGGGGAACCCATTTGGTCGTGCAAGAACTTTATCACTTGACTCCAGTATGTTTGAAGGGTAGTGCATTCCCAGATTAAGTGAAAAAAGCTTCCCATCTCTGCCTGACAGTGAGGACATAATATAATACGTGTAGGTTGAAACTTTCTTATTATGTTAGGTGTCATGTACGCTTGATGAATGATGTATATCTGTGTTAACCTATCAGACAGTTTTGGAGATGCCACCCTCACATTGTCTAGAATTTCCTCCCAATCTGAGTCACTTACGGCTCCTACATCTCTTTCCCATCTTGTTTTGGCTTTTTGTATCACTTCTCTGATTCTGGGTAACCTTATGGAGTAATAGAGATTTGATATCAATTTTTGCGGTTCGGCTCCCATTATTATGTCCAAGATTTGGGGGTATTCCAGGGTGCAACTTTCGTTCCTGAATTGTGAACGCAAGGCATGTCTGAGTTGTATGTATTTGAACATTAATTGTTGCGGAATAGAGTATTCTTCCTGAAGAGTTTGAAATGCTTTAGGCCTAGCGTTCACCATTACCTGATGCAGATATATGATTCCATATCTGGCCCATAGAGTAGGGTCTGGTATTTTTTTAAGTTCCGCTAGCTGGTTGTCAGCCCATAAAGGAGTGTGTGAGTGAATGTACCCTATTTTAAGTTTTTTCTGGGCCAATCCCCATATTTGTTGGTGATGATTGAGTATCCCGTCCTTAATTTGTGGACCTTTCCTATTTGACTGGCCCCCTCGTAGTATAATTTGAAGTGGGGTAGATAAGGGATTGTCTGGGTTACTAGATACTAGCGTACTATACCGCTGTCTTTCATTATTATGGTAGTGATGCATGTGTGACAGCTGTACCGCTATGTAATATTCCTGCAGATCTGGCAGAGACGTTCCCCCCATATCTGTAGGGTTTTTAAGGACATGCCAAGCTACCTTATGTCTTTGATGTCCCCACACAAAGGTGTTCAAAATAGATTCCATTTTTTTGAAAATCCCTATAGGTATATATAGTGGGGCGTGTCATACCATGTATAGGATCTTGGGTAAGATAATCATTTTTATAATATTTATCCTCCCCATTACTCCCAGTGGTAGCTTGGACCAGGCTTGCGTTTTGGTTTTTATCATGGCAAACAATGGTTCTATGTTGTTGGTTGTGTATTCGCGTAGGTCTCTTGTAACCAGTACCCCTAAATATTTAATAGTGTTTACCCTGACTAATGGTAGTTCTGGATGTATATTGGTTGGGGGAAACTGGTCTATGGGGAGTATCTGTGATTTTTCCCAATTTATCCGTAGGCCTGAGAATTTTCCCATTTTATCTATAATGTCCAAAGCTGCTTGTAGTGATGGGCCCTGATCGGCTAGATAGAGTATCGTGTCGTCTGCGTATAGTCCAATCTTCTCTATGTAGTTGCCTATTTTAAGTCCCACTATGTCCATGTCAGTTCTTATAGCTATGGCCAATGGCTCGGCTGCCAGGGCATATAGCAGTGGGGAAAGGGGACATCCCTGGCGTGTGCCTCGTTCTAGAGGAAATTGCCCCGACATACACCCATTAACGAAGACCCGTGCTTTTGGTGACTGATAGAGTATTTGTACCCACTGTATGAAATTGGGACCAAATCCATATTCTCGTAGACACTCCCACAGAAAGGACCATTCTACTGAATCAAAAGCCTTTGCTGTGTCCAGGGCCACCACTACCCTGGTACCCTGATTGTCGTGCTTTGCTTGAATATTTAAAAAAAGTCTTCTTATATTCATGGCCGTATTTTTTCCGGGCATAAAGCCTGTCTGGTCTGGGTGAATTAATGAAAGGATGACTTTGTTTAGGCGGGATGCTAGGATTTTGGCCAGTATCTTAATATCTACTTGAAGTAGTGAGATTGGACGGTAGGACTCGGGATATCTAGGGTCTTTTCCTGGTTTAGGTAAAACTATTATCTGTGCTTCTTGCATTGATGGAGGGAGTGTTTTATGTTTAAATATTTGTTGATATAATTCTTGCAATTTCGGGACTAGTATATCGGGGAATGCAGTGTAGAATTCTAGTGGCAGGCCGTCTAGTCCGGGGGCCTTAGATTTAGCTAGCTGGGACAGTGCTTCAGATATATCCTCTTGGCTAATGGGGGCTTCCAATAGCTTAACCTGTTCTAATGTGAGTCTAGGGAACTGAATTCTGTGTAAGTGATTTTTAATTTCTTGTGTGGAGTATGTTGTCTGAGTTTTGTATAAATTCCTATAGAAGTTTAGGAAAATGTCTGCAACTTGGTGTGGGTCGGTCACCTCATCTCCCTGTGGGGTAGCTAGGGTCACCACTACTGGAGGTTTTTCATTTAAATGAGCTAAATATGCCAGTAATTTACCTGCTTGCTCTCCGTGTTCAAAGATTCTTTGTTTTTTGAAAAAAACCTGTTGTTTAGCTTTTATGCATTTGGGTTACTGCTCTGGCTTGCATTTGTACTTTATGGAGATTGTCAGTACTGGGTTCTTGTGTGTGTACCTGTTCCAATTCCTGTAGTTTGTCAGTGGTCATCTGTAATAACAGTTTAGAGGAATTTTTAAATCTGTTTATTCTTAATGAAAGTAGTCTACTAGCTTGATTTTTAAAAGTGTCCCAGACTGCAGTATCTGAATCTGTAATTCTTAAGTTGTTTAGGATATATTGTAGTTCTTGCCCTATGCTCTCGAGATCAGGCAGGACCGACAACCAGAATGGATTCAGCCTCCAATTAGAAGTTGGCATTGCTTTTAATAGAGATGCTGTTATCCAACAGGGTGAGTGGTCTGATAGAGCTCGTGGAGCCATACCCGACCCTGTAATTTTGGGCAGCAATGCATTTGAGACCAGTATAAAATCAATCCTGGACATTGTGTCACAGCCTACTGAGTGACATGTATATGCTTTTTTAGTCGGGTTTTGCCATCTCCATACGTCTGTTAACGCAAATTCTGTGAATAGTCTGCAGAGTCTGGTTTGGTGAGGCACAGTCCTGGATGCATCTCCCAGGCCTGGTCTGTCTAAATTTGGATTCATGGTTTGGTTAAAGTCACCCATCCAAATAGCTGGAACTGATGGGTTCTGTGCCATGAATGCCAATCCCTTCAACACTACCTCAATCGAAAAAGGGGGGGGGACATAACACGCCAGAATCAATAGAGAGTTGCCTCCTATGTTGGCATGCAGGAAGATGTATCTTCCTAATCTATCTGACTCTAGTGCGATTAGTTCAAAGGGCACTCTTTTGGCGACTAATATCGAGACCCCCCTTGATTGATTGGTATGCGTGCTGTGGTATAACCATCCTATCCACGGTTTTTTTAAGGCTACCTGCATCTGGCCTGTGATATGTGTTTCTGTTAAAGCTATGATGTCTGCTTTTTGTGATTTTAGAAATGTTAGTGCTGCGGTTCGCTTTACCTTATTCCGCATACCGCGTACGTTCCACGTCAAAAACTTTACACTGGCCATGTTAGTCTCTGTATATAATTAGTGTAGCTGCCATCTATTAAGGTCACAAGATAATAAAACCCCCTCAGTCTGCCTTTTCCACAGTGCCAGTCTGCTAATACATATCTTATTGTTGACTGCATGTTGCCTATCTAGCCGTATTAAGGTCACATCAATACTTATATTCCCAAAATAAAACACAAAACTTATCCTTTTAACTGTTCCCCTCCCTCCCAGCTGCACATCTCCCCAACCTGATGTGAGCATATATACCCAAACTGTCAGCATATAACATATCATCCAGCGGTTACACTCCACTGGAGGCACAATTCTTAATAGCAATGGATGTATTTTTCTTTTATGCTGAACCAACTTTGCTAAAGGGGCGACTGTTCCCCTGTCAATCGTGGAGCGATTGTAATCAGGACTACCACACATTGCAGTCAATGAGTTCCTTTTGCACTTTTCCTCCTTGCATCTGGTCAAATTATGTCCCATTTTCCAGGATATTGTGGTACAGTTTATCCCTGTCATTTAGGAGTCTTGCAAAGCAGATCACTGTAGTCTGTCCCCACTCTTCTCAAAATGTAAAGGCGCAACCGGTAACCTGTGCAACTTTATTTTATGATCCTGCATGTTCCATATCAAAGTTATACAGGAGCTAGCTCTCTCATCCTTATCCACTTCACTTGTACACAAGCTGTGTATGCCCCCATTCTTTATAGCCCTAAACTGGATTCTAGTTCCCCACTGAAAGGTCTCTGTGACATTTGTATTATAGGATTTTGTTCAAAGTCATAGAGTACTCACTGTGGTTATGTGAACATAGACAGATTAAGCAGGTCTGTTTCTGCGATCCAGCCATGCTGTCGCTGCCGCCGGGTCATCAAAAAACTGTACTCTTCCGTCTTCCTCCACCCGCAGCCTAGCGGGAAATAGCATCGCATACTTGAGATGGAGGGTCTTCAGTCGGCGCTTCACTTCCTGATATTGTGCTCTTCTCCTTTGCACCTCGCTGGAAAAATCCGGGAATACTGCAATCTGGCTGTTCCCGATCTGTATATTTCCTCTCTCCCGGGTAAGTTTAAGGATTTTGTCTCGGTCCCGAAAATTTAGGAATTTGGCGATGAATTGCGGGGAGGCGCTCCGGGTGGTGGTGGCCGCGCAGGGATGCGGTGCGCTCTTTCCACCGCAAACATTACTGAAAAGGCTTCGCGGCCGTATGTTTTGAGTAGGAGCGTTTCTAGGTAGGTTGCTGGGTCTGTGCCTTCCTCTTTCTCTGGCAGTCCTATGAAGCGGAGGTTACAGCGTCTGAGGCGGTTCTCCATGTCATCTTGATGGGCATGGAGTTGCTGTATCTGTCTCTGCATCTCCTCTGTAGTATGTCTCATGGGGTGCAGGGCATCCTCCGCGTTGCTGATTCTGGTTTCTGCCTCTGTGACTCTGTCTTTCAGTTTTGAGAAGTCCTGTCTTATCAGGGATATGTCGATTTTCACTTCGTCTATCTTTGCAGTCAGGGTACCTTGTAGGGCGGCTATAGCGTCCAGCACTTTGGTGGTGTCTGACGTCTGAGGAGCGGGGCCCGTACACGCGTCTGCGCCATCACCCTTCTGCATGTCTTTCTCCTGGTGGCGATATTGAGCGAGCTTATCTGCAGTCCCAGTGTTCCGTTTTGGCGGAGACATAGTCCGCTACGATCCCGGGATAGAATGGAAACCCGTGGGATGAATTACACCAGTGTATCTTTCCGCAGGATCTCTTTCAGGAATTTGTATGCAGGGAGCTCTCTCTTTCTACGTTTCACTCCATTACTTGCCAGGCCATGCCCCAGGTGCTGCACTTTTAGAGGAGATCTGGAGGCCCAGACACATGAAGGTCCGTCTCCCGGGGAGCCAGGCAGGCCAGGAGGACTAATAGGGCCGTTGCTGGGTGTAGCAAGATGGCCGCCGCTCCGAGGACCAGGCCGGAGCCGCGGGCCGTCCCACAGGCTGGTGCAGGGTGCAGAGGCTCAGCGCTGGGGGCCACAGGCAATCCGGAGGCCGTGGCAGGCAAAGATCCGCTTCGGGGGAGCCCGGTGTGTCCGGGAGATGGATAGGAGCCGCCGCCGGGTGGAGCAAAATGGCCGCCGCTCCAAGCACTAGGCCGAAGCCGGGGACTATCCTACAGGCAAGCCCCAGGGCGGAACGATCCGGTCCTTGCGGCCTCGGGCGGCGCTCCAGGCGGCTAGGCAGCTCCAAGGGCCATGCAGGTGACGGGATATGCCTGTTGGGGTGTATTTTTCTGGCAGGATTGGTAAGATTAGGGCAGGATGGTTAACACAGGAGTTTGGGCAAACGGAGCTCTCACCACAAGCGTCCTACTCCATAGCTCCTCAGGCCACGCCCCGTGGTTCGGCACTTTGATCACAACCATGATCACCGACTTCCTCCATCAGCACGCCGGCCAGTGGGTCTATCGTTCGGGTCAGGACCCCTCAGTGCAGAGGGATTATTGGCGCCCCTCATTGTTCATTGTTGGATACCGTAAGCTCCTCATTGATCCAGGAACCTCCAGTGACACCATAGGTTCATTTAATTGAAGCTTACCCTCTTTTCATCTACATTATATGTATGAGGATTCTTTGTTTTAATGTCATGATGGCTATTCATTCAACTTGTTTTGGTTCATCAACATAATTTGAAGGAATATTTTGCTTAACCCATTGCCTGCCATCCATGGTTTCTGCCAGGGTTATGTTCGCCTAATGTTACCCATTGAGCGCTGACATTGTTTGATTTGTCCTGTTCACAAGGAACTAGTTAGAGTGAACGCTTCAGGAAATAGCTGATGACCCTTTTACCAAAACACACAGTTGACTCTCTAGCACAACAAGAGTGGCAACAGCCTAACATGTCTCAAAAATCTCTCACAGCAATCTATATTCACAAAATGTCCAGGGGCAGTTGTTTGCCTCCTTACAACTTCCATGGGACACATTTCTCCAGTGATACCAAACTAGATCTTCAACAGACAACCCCTCAGTCAGCTCTCTGTAGCTTCAACATCCAGGCCTTCAGGTCGCTCACCTACTGTAAGAACAGCAAGCACATATCAGCAGAGGAGGCTCTAGACTTTGTGAGGCCTTAGGCAAAACTTAAACATGAGGCCCCATTCACGCCCATAATGGGAAAAATTATTCAATCAATAAAAAATTAACGGTATAAATCGCCTACATTAAGAGCCTTAAATACTATGAACTATGAATTCACAGTTTCTGTAATTTTCTCTAACCAATTATCCTTTAATCAAATATCATTAAACATAGGGTATATATATATATATATATATATATATATATATATATATATATATATATATATATATATATATATATATATATATATATATATATATATATATATAGGTATATATATATATACCTATAAAAAAAAAAAAAAAATATATATATATATATATATATATATATATATATATATATATATATACATATATATATATATATATATATACATATATATGTATATATATATATGTATATATATATATATATATATAATTTTTTTTTTTTTTTTTTTATAGATTAGCGGGATTCCCACTTACAGTGCAAGGGGAAATTTGATGTAAAGGGGAATGCTGCAGATCATGATGTAAGTGGGAATGCTGTAGACTAGTGTAAAGGGGAACTCTGATGTAAGGGGGGCTCTGGTGACCAGAGATCACCTTCCACAGAGTGAATGCACTAAGGAAAGGGGGGTTACTGATACCAGGGGGGACTTTTATGTCAGTGCCACCTTACCTTACTGTATTCACCCCCCTTACATCAGTGATCCTCCTCAGACTATCCTTGCAGCACTGTCACTGACCTCCTCTCAGGTGCATCTTGCAGGGCTCAGTCAGATGGTCCTCTCTGGACTTCAGCTTGGTGGCTCTAGTTTCATCCTATATTATCCTCCCCAGAGTCTACACACATCTGACTCTTCACGTGAACCCCTGTCCTGGCAGTGCTCCCGCTCTTGACTCCTCTGTAGACTCTCCCCCCCAGAGACTGCAGACATGATACTAGAAATGGTCAGGGACTGTGCGGACATGATACAAGAAATGGTCAGAGACTGTGCAGACATGATACAAGACATGGTCAGAGACTGTGCAGACATGATACAGGAGATGGTCAGAGACTGCAGATATGATACAGGAGATGGTCAGAGAATGTGCGACCATGATACAGGAGACGGTCAGAGACTGTGCGGACATGATACAGGAGATGGTTAAAGACTGAGCAGATATGATACAGGAGATGGTCAGAGACCGCAAACATGCTGCAGAAGATGGTCAGAACCTGTGCGGATATGATACAGGGGATGGTCTTAGACTGTGCAGACAGGCACCAAACACTAGAGCCATAGCCACAGATGATCCCGCCACACAGACAGGGTGCAGAACAGACAGATGATCCCTCTATACACTCCTTGGTTAAACTTAATTCTAGCAGACCATCACCTCCTTTGCAAGCAAAACACGTAGCCTTTAGTAAATGTCTAGTAAAGTTTTCTGAGCCTGGGAAGTAGTGTAGTTGTCCTGGTCTGTGATCTCATCAGAGTTGAGGGATACTGATAATTTAACAGTAATCTGAAAGCACTGATTGCAGGCTGACACAGGCAGGATGTTTCACAAATCTGGTATTTCTGCCACTAATCCAGCTTATTCTGCAAATACATTAGCACCTCATCTTAATGGCAACTTCCATGGATTGAATGAAGAGCTTGGGAGCTGGCCTGGGGAGAGCTCTGGTGACTGATGGGCTGGGCTGAACAGTGATCAGTGCAGTGTGATGAACTTTCTCAGCCTGTTCCACCCACCTCTACTGCTCTTCAGACTGTGCAAACCTCGATCCAGCCAGGCCAACCTAGGAGGATCGTCCTTCTCCTGCATGGTTACCAGACATGTGCAGGATGAAAAAATTTGTTTAGTTTAGTTTCGTTTCGATTCGTTATTTAACGAAATTTGTTTAGTTAAATTCGTTGCATTCGTTACATTCGTTTTCGGAATTCGTTTCGTTTCGTATTCGAATTCGAAAAAATTCGACCGCATTTGAAAAAATTCGACTGTATTCGAAAAAATTCGACCGTATTCGAAAAAAACTATCATATTCGAAAAAATTCTACCACATTCGAAAAAAAACTATCAAATTCGAAAAAATTCTACCACATTCGATAAAAAACTATCAAATTCGAAAAAATTCTGCCACATTCGAAAAAAAACTATCAAATTCGAAAAAATTCTACCACATTTGAAAAAACTGTCAAATTCGAAAAAATTCTACCGCATTCGAAAAAAACTATCAAATTCGAAAAAATTCTGCCACATTCGAAAAAAAACATTAACTGAATTTGAAAAAATAAACTATATATAACCATTTTGCGAAATTTGAAATTTGTATAGAATGAAATTGAATTCCAATAGAAAAGATTAGGATAGAATAGAAAATATAAAAGAATAGCATAGAAAAACAATAGAACAGAATAGAAAAAAATATAATATATTCTATACTAATCTTTTCTATTCGAATTCTAATTCATTCTGTACTAAATTCCAATTTCGGAAGATGGTTATATATATATTATATATTTTTTTCTATTCTGTTCCATTATTTTTCTATGCTATTCTTTTCTATTCTATTCTAAACTTTTCTATTCGAATTTGAATTAATTCCATGCGAAATTCGAATTTCGGAAGATGGCTTCTAAAATTAGATTTTCGTATAGCGTTAATTCAAATTTGAATAGAAAAGATTAGAATAGAAAATAATAGAAATCGAATAGACTAGAAAAACAATAGAACTAAATGACTTACAGAGACACCCATTCTAAGGCTTCAAAGAGAACTAAAAAGAATAATAAACTGACGAGCGGGACAACCTTGTGGACCATACCTCTACCTTTCAACCCTTTTTCTTCTTTCTCTTTCCTTTTCTCCACCTTACGATTAAAGCTCATTATCAGAATTTATTTGACCTATATACACTCTACTTGTAAACAATATGTATAGTAGGTATAAATCATTTAAATACCTACAAAAGTAACTAAGGAAATGATATATATCTTTAATTTAGGTTTACGTGAACCCGATGTTTAATATTTGAAATTCCATGATATTTACCTATATAAACCCTACTGTAAAACAATGAGCTTACTTTATAGATCCTTGTAAACTTACTTTATGTATCTTTATAACATTGTATACTCAATAAACTTCTTTTGACAAGGAAAAAAAAAAAAAGAAAAACAATAGAACAGAAGAGAATAAAATATAATATATATATTATATTTTTTTCTATTCTGTTTCATTGTTTTTCTAGGCTATTCTTTTTTATTCTATTCTAAACTTTTCTATTCAAACTTGAATTCATTCTATACGAAATTCGAATTTCGGAAGATGGCTTCTGAAATTCGAATTTCGTATAGAAAGAATTTGAATTTGAATAGAAAATAATAGTAAAGAATAGACTAGAAAAACAATAGAACAGAACAGAATAAAATATAATATATATATTATATCTTATTCTATTCTGTTCTATTGTTTTTCTAGTCTATCCTATCTACTCTATTCTAATCTTTTCTATTCAAATTCAAATTGATTTTATACGAAATTCGAATTTCGGAAGATGGTTATATAGAAATAGAATGAAATCAAATTCTAATAGAAAAGAATAGAATAGAAAAACAATAGAACAGTAGAACAGAATAGAAAGAAATATTATATATATATATATATATATATATATATATATATATATATATATAAAAACATCTTCCGAAATTGGAATTTGGTACAGAATGAATTTGAATAGAAAAGATTAGAATAGAATGTTTTTTTTTCCTATTCTGTTCTATTGTTTTTCTATGCTATTCTTTTATATTATTTTCTGTTCTATTATAATCTTTTCTATTTGAATTCATTCTGTACCAAATTCCAATTTTGGAAGATGGTTTTATATATTTTTTTATATATATTTTTTTCTATTCTGTTCTATTGTTTTTCTGTTCTAGTCTTTTCTATTAGAATTCAATTTCATTCTATTTCATTCTGTTTCTGTATAACCATATATATATGTAAAACCATCTTCCGAAATTTTAATTTCTTATCAAATGAATTCGAATTTGAATAGAAAAGATTAGAATAGAGTAGAAGAGAAAAGACTAGAAAAACAATAAAACATAATAGAATAAAATATATATATATTCTGTTCTGTTCTATTGTTTGTCTAGTCTATTATTTTCTATTCTAATCTTTTCTATTCAAATACGAATTCATTCTATACGAAATTCCACTTTCAGAAGCCATCTTCCGAAATTTGAATTTCGTATAGAATGAATTCAAATTCGAATAGAAAAGTTTAGAATAGAATAGAAACGAATAGCATAGAAAAGCAATAGAAACAGAATAGAAATATATATATATATATATATATATATATATATATATACATATATATATATATATATATATATATATATATATATATATATATATATAATTTTTTTCTATTCTGTTTTTATTGATATATATATATATATATATATATATATATATATATATATATATATATATATATATATATATATATAAAACATCTTCCAAAATTCGAATTTCATATAGACCGAAATCAAATTTGAATATAAAAGATTAGAATAGAATAGAAAATAATAGAGAAGAATAGACTAGAAAAACAATAGAACAGAATAGAAGAAAATATAATATAGATATTATATTTTCTTCTATTCTGTTCTATTGTTTTTTTAGTCTTCTTTTCTGTTATCTTCTGTTCTAATCTTTTCTATTCAAATTCGAATTCATTCTATACGAAATTCAAACTTCAGAAGCCATGTTCCAAAATTCGAATTTGAATTGAAAAGACTGTTATAGAATATAAAATAATAGAAAAGAAAAGCATTAAAAAAATAGAAGAGAATAAAAAAAATGATATGTAGGAAGGCCAGTATGGTGGCCTGAATTTATGGGAGGAGCCCGGGGAGTACTTAAGCAGCCCGCTCACCTGTGGTGCTTGTCGGTTTCCTGTGCGCGATATACGTCACTAGGCCGACTATTCAATATACCAGCGTCCGCAAGTTCTTGCCTCGCAAATTCCCGTATTTCGATATTCCGTACTCAAAACCTTCGAAGTCCGCGTTTTTCGTTCGTATTTTGTACCACGCGTCTGGCTTGGCTGTCGCAGGTAAGGTCCCGTCGGACTTTTCGTTTTTCATATCATGTCACTAAACCGTGATTTCAAATTTTCGTTCCACTCGCATTTCACAAACTGCAATGTATATCGCTTGTACGTTCGATATGTTACCATTTCGACAGCACCGCGACACAGACGTCGCTTCATTTCTAGCATGTCGGTATTCAAAACGAAAAAAAAAATATATATATATGCGTCGGTAGACAGCCATAGCGAGTCGCAATTTGCAATTTATCAAGTCAGTTCGATACCAACCATTTCTCATTTCTGAAACATTTCTAAACTCATTTCTGACGTTTCAAATTTAATCGGATCAAGTCAGTTCAATACCAATCATTTCTCATTTCTGAAACATTTCTAAACTCATTTCTGACATTTCAAATCATTTCAAACATTTCTCATTTCGGTCACCTACCGCGCTCCGATTCGAATCCAGTCGCACCAAAAGATGCACCGATTCGTTCCGGTGTGCCCCAGTTATTACGGCCTCATTTCTATACATGCTCCAGAGTTACGTTATTGTCTGACATTAGTACCTCTGTCATGCTTATCATTTCATTTCCACGTATCACGTCCCGACACGAATCCAGTCGCATGCAAAATGCACCGATTCGTCTCGGCGTGCCCCAGGATTGGCCTCATTTCTATACATGCTCCAGAGTTACGTTTTCAGTCATTCATACCTCTGTCATGGTTCATTTCATTTCCACCTATCACGTTCCGACATGAATCCAGTCGCATGGCAATGCACCGATTCGTCTCGGCGTGCCCCAGGATTGGCCTCATTTCTATACATGCTCCAGAGTTACGTTTTCAGTCATTCATACCTCTGTCATGGTTATCATTTCATTTCCACCTATCACGTTCCGACATGAATCCAGTCGCATGGCAATGCACCGATTCGTCTCGGCGTGCCCCAGGATTGGCCTCATTTCTATACATGCTCCAGAGTTACGTTTTCAGTCATTCATACCTCTGTCATGGTTATCATTTCATTTCCACCTATCACGTTCCGACATGAATCCAGTCGCATGGCAATGCACCGATTCGTCTCGGCGTGCCCCAGGACTGGCCTCATTTCTATACATGCTCCAGAGTTACGTTTATCAGTAATTCGTACCTTCTGTCATGGTTATCATTTCATTTCCACCTATCACGTTCCGACATGAATCCAGTCGCATGGCAATGCACCGATTCGTCTCGGCGTGCCCCAGGACTGGCCTCATTTCTATACATGCTCCAGGGCTACGTTTATCAGTAATTCGTACCTTCTGTCATGGTTATCATTTCATTTCCACGTATCACGTTCACACATGAATCCAGTCGCATGGAAATGCACCGATTCATTATGGCGTACCCCAGGGCTCGGCCTCATTTCTGATACATGCTTCAAAGTCCGGATCATAGCTAATCGCAGACATCGGGGGATGGATCCATGTCTCTGCCATGCAGCTTACTACCATTTCACTCCCACAACGCATCACCGTTTCGGAACCAGTCGCATCTGACATGCACCGATTCTTTACGGAATGCCTCGCTGGTTCCAAACAGCATTTCATACCTATACCAGAGCTCGGTTGGTTGCCAGTCGCAAACACGGCACAACCAATTCAAGCCTCGGTCTAATAATCATTTCTCTCATTTCATTTCATACGGTGCTCTGATTCGAATCCAGATGCATCAAACAGGCACCAGATCGTCCCGCGTGCACCAATGTTTTCACTTGCCTCATTTCAATACATGCTCCAGAGCCCGGTTCTCGGTCGAATCAATGACGACGACCAGGCCGGACCTCTGTCATGGAGTCCATTCATAATCAACGCAAACATTTCGAATCATTTCATTGTCATACAAATCGTTGCTTCAAAAAATCAGTTAGCAATCCCTTCACTAATTGTCACCTTTTCGTTTTTCTCAGGTCAGTCAAAGTTCAGTAGGTCCACCCTGCACCAGGTTGGACGATATCCCCCCAGGTAAAAAAAAAAAAAAAAAGGGGGAATGGGAGAATAAGTCGGGTAAGTATGACTCAGCGGATCAAAGAAAAAAAACTTGAAATTCATCTCACCCCTAATAGGTTACAGTCAACCAGGAAATAAAAGCTCAAGAGAATCCTCACCAGAGCAACTATGTCTCAGACCGGCAGCGAAGACCTCACGGCCCCTCTGTCACCTTCTCCAGTCTCAGAAAGCGGCAGCGTGCAATCCCTTAGGGGATGGACTATCCCCAAACTGACGGCAGAGCTCAGACGCAGAGGTGTCCCCTTCCCCGCCACAGCAAGGAAAGGCGAGCTTTTCAAACTCCTCTTTCCCCCACCAGCAGCAGGACCCAGTACCCAACAGGCATCCCTTCAGTCGATATCATCGGCCATTTCACAGTTACACACGATGGTGCCATCTCTATCCACCTCAGTGGCAGACGTCCAAACCAGGGTTGCACTTCTGGAGGCCCGACCGGCCACGGCTGTCCCCGACCCAACGGCAACTCAAAGCTTGACACCTCTTCCTGCAGGTACCTCAGGCTCGAGCCATATTGTCTACCCCTCCCACCTGGTCCCAACCAGTATCAGGAAGGACATCTTGGACGGCAAGGACGTCAACCTGGCCTCTCTCCTCATTTCCGTGCATGATTTGGCAGAAAATAAAGCCTACTCCTGGGGTGACATATCAGTGGTCCTTAAAGCCAAAGACCCCAGATTGAACCGCAAGCTAACAGTCTCAGAGTTTACCCTGGCCTTTGGCATGTTCAGAGATGTCCTGTGCTCAGCCACCCCTAGCAGGCGGGAAGAGCTGGACTTGTATCTCCATACTGTGGTAGACTTGGGCCACAAGTACGGAGGTTTTGCCTTTTACGACTACCATCGTTCCTTTTCAGCCAAGGCCGCGGCCAGACTCATACAGTTCCAGATCACGACAGATTGGAGTCTCATGGATACAGAGCTCTTCTGCCGCCACTTTGCCGGCTTACGCTCACCTCTGTGTGCGATTTGCCAGTCTTCCACCCACACTGCCACCTGGTGCGCCAATACGGCAACCAGACGGCCTTTCGAGTTTCCCTCTACCTCAGGTTCAGTACAGGGTCAGCCGATCCCTGAACCAACGCCTCAGGTGGACAAACTCGGACGCCCAGTCCGAACCGTGGGAGGGGCAGCCATCTGTAATAACTTTAATCAGGGGTCCTGCAACTTCAGTCAGTGCCGTCTACTTCACCTCTGCACCTTATGTCATAGAGCACACCCTAGGATTTTGTGCGAAGTCAAGCAACACAAGAAGGCGTGACTAAGCCGGATCAACCTCTTATGGTTAGGATGGTATCTCACTTCACATCCCACCCCTTCCCTGGCCACCTTCCTTATCCAAGGCTTCACAGCAGGCTTTCACACCGGCCTCATTTCACTACCCCACACTACCCACGAATGTGCCAATCTTCGTTCGGCAGCCATTGACGAACAAGCCATAGATCAGCTCTTACAGGCAGAGGTGGATCGAGGTTACGTGATAGGCCCTTTCAGTTGCCCCCCTTTCAACACATGGAGAGTCAGCCCTATTGGGCTTGTCAAGGGCAAGTTTTCAAATAAATTGCGTTTGGTGTACGACTTGTCTGCGCCTCATTCTTCCCACATACCCAGCCTCAATTCCCTGATCCCCTCCGAGGAGTTTTCCTTAAAATATTCTTCCGTGGACATGGCAATACAAGCGATCATCAAAGCAGGCACAGGCGCCTGGCTCTCCAAAGCCGACATCTCGGATGCCTTCAAGCTCCTGCCCATCCACCCATCCCTTTGGTGCTGGCATGGCATCAAGTGGAAGGAAGCATATTATTTTGCTACAAAGCTCACCTTCGGTTCGAAGAGTAGCCCGTGGCTCTTCGACACGTTCGCCCAGTCCCTCGGTTGGATACTATTACACAAGGGTCAATGCCATGAAGTCATCCATTATCTAGATGACTTCCTACTGATAGAACCACCCAGCAAGCCCCCAGGAGATCTCGACAAACTTAGGGTAATTTTTGGAAACCTCAATGTTCCTATTGCCGAGCACAAAGTCGATGGCCCAGCAAATAGCATCACTTTTCTCGGGGTCAGCTTGGATACCTGCGCAATGCAAGCCAGTCTCCCCCTCGACAAACTAACACGCATTAGGGCAGTCCTTCATGAGTTTACACACACCAAGGACTGTACCAAAAAACAGTTGCAGTCCCTCCTGGGTATGCTCAACTTCGCTATGCGAATTATTCCACAAGGCCGCACATTTGTATCACGCCTACTCAGATTTCTGTCGGAAACTCAAGACCCTGATCAGATTCTGAATTTAGACTCCGCAGCCATAGCGGACCTATCCATGTGGGAGGAATTCTTGTCCGCCTGGAATGGCATATCTCTATTCATACCTATAGTTTCGGTCCGTTCACCCCAGGTGGTAACGGACGCCGCAGCCTCCACAGGTTTCGCGGCTATTTTTGGCCATCATTGGTTTTCAGGACCCTGGCCTCAACAGATACTATTGATACCCGGCTTTTCCCAAACATCTGCCCTCTTTGAGCTTTACCCCATAGTGGCAGCCGCACAACTCTGGGGCCACCACTGGACAGGACAAACTGTAGTCTTTAGCACCGACAACCAGGCCACGGCAGACATCATCAACAAAGGCAGGTCCAAGTCCCTAGCAGTCATGTCCTTCCTGCGCAGGTTGGTACAACTGTCTTTACAACATCAGTTCAATATACACTGTGCATTTATTCCCGGCAGATACAACTCAGCAGCTGACGCATTGTCACGTTTCAATTATTCCTCCTTTTTCAAACAGGTTCCCGATGCCGATCCAATGTCGGCCCCTATCCCTGTCTGGTCACAACTGACCCTGGACTAGATCAACATTTACACGGAGCTACACAACTCATAAATCATTCCCTCTCCTACAACACACTTAAAGCCTACCAGACAGCTTGGAAGGCCTTTAACAAATTCCTCACGTCCTGCAGTAAAGGACCAACAGATATCAAGCAGGTACTGGCCTTCACTGCACACTGCCACACGCAGTTGGCCTTATCCTACAATACCATCCGGCTATACCTAGCCGGCATTCAACATTTTATGGCGCTTGAAGACCCCACGAAATCTTCACTATTCTCATCTCACGCTATACGAGCCGTTTTAAGGGGAATCCAGAAACAACAACCAGTCATCAGCACTAAGCGCTTGCCCATTACGGGACCCATCTTTAGGGACATGTCAACTATTCTGGCTACCTCGCCATTCGGTCTGCTCCGCAGCACGGTCTTACAAGCAGCGATATATCTAGCGTACTATGGGTTCATGCGCCCTGGCGAATTCACCTCTAACAAACCCACAGACCGAGTACTATGCAGACGACACTTACTTAGATACCAAGACCACTTCATCCTGCACCTCGAGGTCTCTAAAACCCAGCAAACGGGCTCAGGAGCGAACATTCACCTCTTCAAAACCGACAACAGCTGGTGTCCAGTCGCCGTACTCAACCGGCTCCTGTCACTCCTGCCTGAACAACCAGACAGCAGTCCCCTTCTACCGTTCCCAGTTAAACCCTTAAACGCCTCTCAGTTTGTGGAACACATAAGAATACTTCTCCGCAATCTTCATCTTAACCCTAGTCAGTATTCCGGACACTCGTTTCGCATCGGAGCAGCCTCCGCGGCATCCCGCCACGGGATTCCGGACCACATCATCAAAAGACTGGGCAGGTGGAAGTCAGCCTGCTTCGCCCGGTATATCCCCAACCCACAAACAGAGATGGCACAGGCATTCTCCAAATTGGCTCAATAAATAATTGAAAATCAATAAAATCATAACCCTACCTGAATGTTTTTGCCCCCTTATTTTGGCATACCGGCCATTAGACCAAGGCACACTTTCAGGTCCATTTCATAAGCTAAGTCCACACTTTCAGGTCCATTTCCGATGCTAAGTCCTATCTTTACTATAAGTGGTATCCATGTACATACCGGACATAGGGCTCCAACCATAAGTAGGAAGGCCAGTATGGTGGCCTGAATTTATGGGAGGAGCCCGGGGAGTACTTAAGCAGCCCGCTCACCTGTGGTGCTTGTCGGTTTCCTGTGCGCGATACCCACCCTCCCATCCCCATTTCACAGCATTTCTCAAACTATTCATTTCATTCATTTCTCTTACAGAATAATCATTTCTTAAACCAGGGTATGCCCCCTTATTTTGGCATACCGGCCATTAGACCAAGGCACACTTTCAGGTCCATTTCATAAGCTAAGTCCACACTTTCAGGTCCATTTCCGATGCTAAGTCCTATCTTTACTATAAGTGGTATCCATGTACATACCGGACATAGGGCTCCAACCATAAATATATATATATATATATATATATATATATATATATATATATATATATATATATATATATATATATATATTCATTCTATTGCTTTATTATTTTATATTCTATCTTATTGTTTTTTTAGAAAAACTTTTTCTATTTTTTCGAATTCGATTCGAATTTGTTTTCGAATTCGATTCGAATATGTTTTCGAATTCGATTCGAATTTGTCTTCGATTCGAATATGTTTTCGAATTCGATTCGCATATGTTTTCGAATTCGTTCGTTTTTTTTCGGATTCGTTTAAATTCTTTACTTTTCTAATTCGGAAATTCGGATGCATCCGAATTTCCGAATAATGAAAAATTCGTCCGAATTTCGATTCGGAATGAAACGAAATGCACATGTCTATTGGTTACTGGTATGGCTGTAGCTACAGAGAGGAGGCACGTAGTGTGCACAGACACATCCTCTGTTCAGGCCATTTCTCCCACACATAATGAGCATAGTGCAGCTCACAATCCTGCGCCCCTCCTTCCAGCTCTGGTGCCCGCTTTCTCAGAAGGCTAGGAGGATGGTAGTGATCATGAGCTGTTCTCTGTGTGAGGGGGATATTACAGCTGGCCCGGGCTGGAACCTGCATGGCTTTACCTGCTTACCCCGCCAGCCTGGGGACACCGACCAGGGACATTCCCTTTCACACACGTTAGGCAAAGTTTGCCTAATTAGAGAGTCGCCTCTGAACACAACAGGTATGTAGATTACAGTCAGGTGAACTATTTAGATGCGAGACGAGCTGTGGATGGCTTTGTATGTTGTTGTTTGTATTTAGATTTTTAGTGGTTAGGCCAGCAGAAGCCATTGGGAAGATTGGCAAAGGGGGTAAGGGTGCACACTGAAAGAGTCCTAAAGTGAAACCCCAGGAATTATCTTTATTGCCAACTTCCCTTGGTCCAGCTTGGCATAATGTAATTATCCATATTGAATATTTTACGGGCTGCTGGAGACGATGAAAGCCTACATACAGTTATACCCACAATATATCAGGTCTTGCTCAAGCAGCTTCCCCTCTGCACAATGAACACATACGGTTGCTCAGCACTGCTGCCATTCAGAGAACACTTTGTATTTTGTGAATACAAGGCATCATTCACCCCTCCTCTCCACCTTGTGAAATCATAGAAAAATTCTTGTATTCATTATCAAAACACTATCTACATGTCAGAGAAGAGATGGCATAACCGATATTTCTATTTATCCCGACAGATTTATTTTTAAGGGGAAAGCTTGAAGTTTGCATTCTTTTAAATACTATAACATTTACAAAACAAGACTGTAAAAGCATAAAGTGAGCCTGATCTGATAATCAAATACCTACGTTAACAAAAGTGCTGAAATCCAAACATCTTTTAGATCTAGGCTTTACACATTATGGAACCCCCTACCTGGAGTTGTCACCATCTATTTCTCATTGCATACACTGTGTTTTGCTATTGTGCCCAAATATATATTTTCATGTGTTGTGTGTTTTGCATGAATTTTAAAAGACTTCAGCACATCAAGCCATGCTTTAAAATGCAAATGTTCAATGCCAGCCTTACAGATCAACACACCCTGACCCTGTCATGCTGATACACCTTGTAATATGGAATCTCGAGTAACAAGCTATGTACTATACACGCTCCTCGGTCCCCTACCCTACTAAGGGGAGCATGAGAAGCTGGCGACGAGTGATGTTGTCTTTGAGCTCCCTGCAGGCTGCAGTGTAATCTGGGAGTTGTAGTCTCTGCAGAGCACAGGCACCAGAGGGCCAAGTCTGTTGTCTGTGCTGTGAAAAACTACAACTCCTGTCATGCACTGGGGCCGCCGACTTTGGGGGAAAGGCTAGGAGGACGGCGCCGCGGCGGTGGAGCCTGCTATAGGATGCAGCCGACTGAGCCGAGAGCTGTCCGTTGAGGCTCATGAGCTCACACAGGCGGCGCCGGTGTCAGTTGTGCAACGCTCACTCACCCCACTGGCTTGCATGTGCACATGGTCACGGCTCACAGGGGATATTTCCTTCTACTCCCGAGTCCCCACACTTATGTCCTGTCAGGCAAATTAGGATGCCGCTGCCCGCGAGGCCCTTGTGGGGGGTGAGGCCTAAGGCAATCGCCTAATTTGCCTAATTAAAGAGCCGCCTCTGCATGCCAGTTTTGTCCTGGAAGGCAGCAGCCCTCCAGACTGGACTGATCCTCTACAGGAAAAGACCCAGAAGCTCAGTGTCTCCGAGAATTTATACAGACTCCTAGCAGCTTTCAGGGCCCGACTCCATGGGACTGTCCAGGGCTGTTTATTTATTTATAGTGTTATTTGCATTGCCCCACACCTATGTTCCAGAGAACTCTACAGCTCTCTGAAAAGCAGAGGGGCAGTCAAACTAGCAGCAGCTGAAACACTGAGCAGACATAACTAATCAAAGGCAGCTGCACTGGTCACAGTGAGTATAGCTAAATTTACCTAACACACAATTACAGCCATACTGGTTACAGTGAGGCAAGCTAAATTTACCTTAAAAAAGAGTGAGTCAGTACTAAATCTAACTAATCCTAGAACCTATTTAGGAGGGTGCTACATATGAAAGGAGTCTCCTAGCCATAATGCAATACAGTGCAATAGCAGAACGAAGCATGAAAGTGATAGTAGAGTACAAAGAGTGTCCCAGAGTGGGACTGGTAGTAAACCAAGTAATCTGCATTCAGACATTTCATTGGGAAACCTCCATATGTACTGTCTGCCTGGACTGTGATATTTATCTGCAGTTTTAAGTAAAGTCCGCAGTTTGCCTGCATTCTGTCAACTTGTTTAATCATTCACTAAAACACCTAGGGGGAAAAGTGTTACCTTCTTTCACTTCATTTTAGCTCCCATTTCATGTCTAGATTAAAATTACAATGTGACACAAAATTGTCTCTGGGCCCAGTTATATTGAAGTCTTTCCAGTGTTCAGGAACAGAGCAGCATGATACACATGATACAGAGTACAGACTCCGTGCAGATTCAATTGCTCTTTCTACAGAGCTGTCATGTATTGAAATAAACGGTACCATAACTACTGTTTTTAACTGCTGATTACTAGGCAATTGCATCATGAATTTAAAAAGTTTCCCAATCTGTTCTACAACACTATGATCTTGGTGCATATGTGATAGATATGCTTAAAGTATTGTTTTACATAAACCAACTTGCAATTTATATTCAGGAAGCACATAACTACAGATGCCAAATACAAACCCTTCAATTTAGTATTTATCATATCTAATGCAGTATGTCTAGCACTTATTTTTTGGTAGCTTAACACAGATACATAACATTCCCAGTAAAAACATATTTATGAACAGACCGCATAAGCTCATGTTACACTAATTTGTCAGCTTTCATTTACATGTTTGTTTAGCTAAGAAAAGTATTCATACTACATCAATGTTCTTCTCTACCTTCTACAATATCTGTCCTTTTCCCTGGGGATGACTTGGGAAGATGCCAAAAGAAAACTGTGAAATACTAATTACTGCAAAGAGTAATTAAAAACTCATTTGTAAATTGATTGTTATCCAACAGAAAGCGGATGGTCTCGGGAGAAATGGCGTTTTTTCCCCAGTGAGGTCTAAGTTTGCTGGGGGTACAGTTGTTTGCTTCTTCTAATGATAACATGCCAACCAAGCAACCAGAAAACTCTTGGTTAAGTGTTAAATTATTACCTGGTTGCCAGGGATGTGCATGGATTACGAAATTAATTTAATTTCTATTGCTAATAAAAAGGTAATCATTGTCAACTGTAACTTCAATGCCTGTTGTTTTTCACTTGACAGTAAATTCTGCGAAATTCTTCAGATTTTTGTTTATGAAGTTTCATTAGCAAAGGTATTACATGTATGTATTATGCTACAAATAGATTAAATGTGCAAATCATTTTGATAAATCAGTTATAAGCCACATAGTAAATTCTAACATGCTGCATTATTAAAGTAGACCCTTTTAACCAAAGAACTGAAAGTACACATTCACAGAAAAGAAGGAGGGGAGGGGTGAGTGGAAGAGACCTGTAACATCAAGGGAACCTGTACAGAAAGTCAGAGGCTGTCAATCCTGACTTTTTCCAAAAATTCTAGATGCCTGGTTCTCATGCTTATCCAATGGCTTTAGGAATTTCAGAGTCGTTGACCTGGAATGTCCAATCTGTATACTCATTCCAAGGCAATGACTCAGAAATGCTCAAGAATGGGGGCAGCAAGCCATTAGTATTTATAGAAGGAGGTCAGCAACAGCAGCACAATCATTTCTCTGGTCAGATAGTCACATAACTATTCTTTGAGGGACATATAGTAGAGTAATAGACCTAAACATATGCACAAGGATGTTAAGAAACATTATCTAATTTGGTCCCTTATTTGTATTTTACATGTGCATTTAAACACAATTCTGATTGTGGGTATACTTAAAAAGATACAGAAAATCACCTAATAACCTGTTGGTGTATGTTTTTACAACATACACCAACAGGTAATAAGAAAAACATACCCCTAAATTCCCGTCCCCCCCTCCCGTTCTCGCACCCACCTGTCAGATTAATTAAAAATAAGTGAAAAAAAAACTTCAGTTTAGGCCATGGGTGTTTCCTGAGTGAAGGGTGTCTATGTTCACTTAGACCTGTCTAGTTCTTCTTGACAACACTATCATCCTAACCCAGCCAAAAAATCCAATCACCCCCATCCAATTCGTCCACTCATCCATCCTTTTCACTCTCTTTTATCTTAATCTTAGTTTCTATTGGGTCACCTTCATCATTTAAATTCTTCCGTATCCTATTTATTATTTGAATGTTAAACCCTCTTGCTTCCCACCAGAGTTTCCAGATGTTGTCATATTTCTTTAGTCCCCCTTGCTTCACATATGTCGATCTCGCCTTAAGAATTACCACGTTCATGCTATTTATCCATTCACTGCTGGACGGAGGCAATGCCAACTGCCATCTCAGGGCGATCAACTTCCTGGCCTGAAATAGGAATCTCAGAACCACGATCTGGGTGTTTCCTGGATTGCCCACTCCTTCTACTAATCCCAGGAGACAGTGCTTCACCTCCAACTCTATAGAGTTTCCAAACACCCGGTCGATAGTTCCTATTACCTCCCTCCAGTAGCGAAACAGCTTCAGGCATCTCCAGAACATATGGATCAGGTTCCCCTCTATATCCCCACACCTGGGGCAACTTGCGTCCGGTCTCCGACCAAACTGAAAAAGTTTACATGGAGTGTAATAAGTTCTATATAATAAAAACAAGTGTGACAACCTCTGGGAGGGGGAGAGTGAAACCATTGGGGCAAGTTCAAGAATTCTGTACCACTGTCTTTCAAATATGTTACCCACATCCTGTTCCCACTTCCTCTTATACATAAAGGCCTCTATCCCTCCCAATCTCCCCTTATTTATATTTGGATATATCTTTGCAATAAGGCCTTTCCCTGTATCTGCGTTAATTATCTTTTGGAGCACAGGTATCATGCTCCATTCCAGGGTCCTTCCTCTAAACTGTTCCTCCAAAGCATGCCTGACCTGTAGATACCTGAAAAAGGATTTGTTCGACAATGCAAATTGCTCTCTCAGTACCTGAAAGGATTTCAAAGTATCACCTTCATATAACTGCGTAACTAATTTTATTCCACATCTCTCCCATTCCCTCATCACCCCCATCTTCTGCAATTCTCCCAGTTTGCTATTCTCCCATAGGGGGGTATACTCCGTGAGTCCTTTATACTTCAGTATTGTCTTCGCTGTATCCCACACTCTCATCATCAATCTCAGGGTAGGGAGTCCCGGGGGGAGAGATCCCGCCTCCAGGGCTTCCACTAACAGATCGCGTGGGGAGTTCTGAAGAAGTATTTTCTGACCTGCTTGTCCCCCTATCAGGTTACAGCCCCCCATATGCTAGAGTTGTGACGTTAAGAAGTAGCTAAAGGGATGTGGGAGTGCTACTCCTCCTTCCTGCTTCTGTAATTGCAAAGTACTTGGGCGTATTCTTGCCGGGCCACCCTTCCAAATCAGTTCCCTAAACACAGAGTCTATCTTTTTAAACCACTTTTTATACAACCAGGTTGGAGAATTGTGTAGTACATACAAAAGTTGTGGCATCCAAATAATTTTAATTAAGTTGCAGCAACCAGCCACAGATACTGGTAAGAGTTTCCATACTTTTATTTTCCCCCTAAATGTAGCCAACAATGGTACTATATTATCTGCTATGTACTGTTGGGGATCTCTTCAGATATTTATACTCAGGTATTTGAATTTGTTCACTATTTGTATCTGGGCCACCTCCCCAGGGACAGGGCCTTTCAAGGGGTCTACTGGCAAAAGGATGGATTTTTCCCAATTTATGTTAAGTCCGGAGATTTGATTGAACTTATTGATAATAGGCATAGCTTCCCGAAGGGAGTCAACAACAAGAGATCGTCTGCATATAATATGACTTTCTCTTCCAACTCACCTCTTCTAAAACCCTTTAACTGAGTGGAGAACCTAAGGGCAATGGCCAGGGGTTCAATTGTGATGACGAAGAGGAGGGGTGATAAGGGGCACCCCTGTCTCATCCCCCTCCCCAAGCAAATTTTTCAGACTGTTCATTGTTCACCTTTACTCTAGCCTCTGGTGTCCTATAAAGCGTTTTTACCCAGTTGATAAAACTCGGTCTGAGTTGGGCCACTTCCATGGCTCTCCATAAGTACTGCCACTCAAGGCTGTCAAAGGCCTTGGCAGTGTCCAAAGACAAGACGGCTCTCTCTCCTCCCTCGTCTGTTGAGACCTGGAGGTTCAGATATGCCCATCTTATATTTGTGCTAGTAGTTCTTCCAGGCATAAAACCCGATTGGTCGAGGTGAATGAGTTTCTGTATGACTTTACTTAGCCTAGCCACCAAGACCTTTGCAAGTATTTTCATGTCAGAGTTCAATAAGGCTATTGGCCTATATGAGGCAGTATTTATTAGATCTTTATCCTCCTTATATCTCGTAATTATAGTGGATTCCATCATCGATGGGGGGAGTGCTCCTTTTGTCATTGAGCAGTTAAGGACCCTCATCAACTCCGGAAGCAGTACCTTCCCATAATGCTGATAAATCTCAACCGGCAGCTCGTCCAGACCCAGGGATTTCTGTCCCGCCACCTCATTCGTAACGCGTTGGATCTCCTCTAGCGTTATAGGCCTATCTAGCACCGTTCTGTCCATCTCATCAAGGGAAGGGACAATGAGGTCCCTAAAAAAAGCATAAATTCCTTCCCCAGTCCCCTCCTGGTGAGAACTGTACAAATCTTGATAGTATTCTCTAAACTGACCCACTATTTCTGGTGTATATGAGGATACCCGTCCATTGCCTGTGGTAATCGTAGGAACCACAGATGAAGGAGAGTTTGTCCTGACTAATTGTGCCAACATACGTCCCACACTTTCCCCCTCTCCAAAGGCAGTGTGCCTCTGGAAGAGATATTTGTTCTCTATCTTTTTAAGCATCACTAATCGATAGTTCTGTTGTTCCTCTATCCATTTCCTGAACATGTCAGGTGTCGGGTCATTAATATATTGTGCTTCCACTGTTGTTACCCTCTCCCCTATTAGTCTCTCCCATTCCTCAGTCTGTTTTTTAATTCTTGAAATTTGCTGTATCAGTATTCCCCTTAGAAAGGCTTTTAAGGCGTCCCATGCTATTCCCTCTGAGGCAGTGCCTCTGTTTAAATCAACAAACTCTCTCAAGGATGCCAATACCTCACTTGGATCCCCCATCAGTTTGATCCATAAAGGGCTTATTCTCCACTCCCCAAGGTGGCTACACTTGCCCAGTTCTAGTGATACAGTCACCGGAGAATGATCTGACAAGCCCCTCGGCATATAATTCACATTCTTTATTACAGGCATCATCTCCTCGCTTCCCAGGATGAAATCAATCCTGGAAAGCGTAGAGTGTTTCCTGGAGAAGCACGAGTACCTTCGGGCCTCCGGGTTCCGTACTCTCCAGATGTCCTCCAGACCGATTTCTTTCAAGAAATTATGGAGGCGGCTATCCGCTAGGTTGCCTTTTTGTGTCCCTGTCGGAAACCTGTCTAAATTCCGGTCCATTACCATATTCAAATCCCCCGTCACTATCACTGGGACTCCTGGCTTATCCAGGATGAACTTGATCAGCTCACAAAGGATCGAAATCTCAAAAGGGGGAGGGATGTATACATTTGCCAATACGCAAATTCTATTCTCTATGTTGCAGAGTAGGAAAATATATCTCCCTAATTCGTCTACCTTGGACTGCATACAAGTAAATGTCACCCCGGCTCTAACCAAGATGCTCAGCCCCCCCCAGAATAGGAGGTGTGAACTGAGTGGAATTGCGTTCGATAATCTCTCCACCTCAATTGAGAGGTGGAGGTTTTAGTAAAATGTGTCTCCTGTAAGCAAAGAATAGCTGCCCCATACGTCTTTGTAATCAGGAGAACTGCTGCTTTTTTCTCTGGATCCCCCATTCCCCGAACGTTCCATGAACACAAAATACATTTTTTGATCTGAGTGCTTTAAACCATTATGATTCAAGTTTCAGTAAATCCTGTCGGTGACCAATACCCTATTCCTTTAATATAGTTTTCCTGTGTCATTTTTGTGACCCTAAGTTGTCTACACACGTAGTTATATTTGTCTTTCACCAAACTTACAGTGGGGATGGAAAGTATTCAGAACCCCTGACATTTTTCACTCTTTGTTACATTGCAGCCATTTGCTAAAAAAATGAATTTAAGTTAATTTTTTTACCTCATTAATGTACACACAGCACCCCATATTGACAGAAAAACACAGATTTGTTGACATTTTTGCAGACTTATTAAAAAAGAAAAACTGAAATATCACATGGTCCTAAGTATTCAGACCCTTTGCTGTGACACTCATATATTTAACTCAGGTGCTGTCCATTTCTTCTGATCATCCTTGAGATGGTTCTACACCTTCATTTGAGTCCAGCTGTGTTTGATTATACTGATTGGACTTGATTAGGAAAGCCACACGCCTGTCTATATAAGACCTTACAGCTCACAGTGCATGTCAGTGCAAAGGAACTGCCTGAAGAGCTCAGAGACAGAATTGTGGCAAGGCACAGATTTGGCCAAGGTTACAAAAAATTCTGTTGCACGTAAGGTTCCTAAGAGCACAGTGGCCTCCATAATCCTTAAATGGAAGACGTTTGGGATGACCAGAACCCTTCCTAGAGCTGGCCGTCCGGCCAAACTGAGCTATCGGGGGAGAAGAGCCTTGGTGAGAGAGGTAAAGAAGAACCCAAAGATCACTGTGGCTGAGCTCCAGAGATGCAGTCGGGAGATGGGAGAAAGTTGTAGTAAGTCAACCATCACTGCAGCCCTCCACCAGTCGGGGCTTTATGGCAGAGTGGCCTGACGGAAGCCTCTCCTCAGTGCAAGACACTTGAAAGCCCGCATGGAGTTTGCTAAAAAAACACCTGAAGGACTCCAAGATGGTGAAAAATAAGATTCTCTGGTCTGATGAGACCAAGATAGAACTTTATGCCCTTAATTCTGAACGGTATGTGTGGAGAAAACCAGGCACTGCTCATCACCTGTCTAATACAGTCCCAACAGTGAAGAATGGTGGTGGCAGCATCATGCTGTAGGGGTGTTTTTCAGCTGCAGGGACAGGTTGCAATCGAGGGAAAGATGAATGCGGCCAAGTACAGGGATATCCTGGATGAAAATTTTCTCCAGAATGCTCAGGACCTCAGACTGGTCCAAAGGTTTACCTTCCAACAAGACAATGACCCTAAGCACACAGCTAAAATAACGAAGGAGTGGCTTCACAACAACTCCATGACTGTTCTTGAATGGCCCAGCCAGAGCCCTGACTTAAACCCAATTGAGGATCTCTGGAGAGACATAAAAATGTCTGTCCACCAACGTTTACCATGCAACCTGACAGAACTGTAGAGGATCTGCAAGGAGGAATGGCAGAGGATCCCCAAATCCAGGTGTGAAAAACTTGTTGCATCTTTCCCAAAAAGGCTCATGGCTGTATTAGATCAAAAGGGTGCTTCTACTAAATACTGAGCAAAGGGTCTGAATATTTAGGACCATGTGATATTTCAGTTTTTCTTTTCTAATAAATCTGCAAAAATGTCAACAATTCTGTGTTTTTCTATCAATATGGGGTGCTGTGTGTACATTAATGAGGAAAAAAATGAACTTAAATGATTTAGCAAATGGCTGCAATATAGCAAAGAGTGAAAAATTTAAGGGGGTCTGAATACTTTCCGTCCCCACTGTATGTGCCAAACAAACCACTCATACCATCTTGTGTTCCCACACATTCCTTTCACCTACCCTCTGGGTCTATGTTGGGGCTTCTTAATGTGACCTTTACATTTAACTATCATATCAAGTGTTATTATCATCATTAAATTTGTGTTCTTGCACCCTTCCCTCCCTATCCCACCCTCCCTCAAATCCTCATAAATCCAACCACAACCAAACCAACCACAGCAAAAACCAACGAGAAAAGACAAAACAAAGACAAAACAGACAACAAAACAAAAAACACGCGTAGAGAGAACTCTTCGCCACATCCCTTTGGAACAAGGGGTGATATGCTTATTGTTTCCTCCACCTAACCATCCCCATCCCCCTCTCCACAACCCCTATTTATTCCTACATGTGATATTGTGTAACTTAAATTAAATCATAAAAATATTGTTATTGAAATTCAGAGATATTGCAGTCAAACTATTCTACAGTCTCCTCTTGTAAGTTGTTATCCAGTCCTCCACTCCCTCTAGTGTATCAAAAAAGACTGTCTCCCCTAGGGCGTTTACTTGCAATCTTGCAGGGTATAACAGTGCATAGCTTATTTTTAGTTGTTGCAATTTGCGTTTGGCTTCTCCAAACTTAGCCCTCCGCTTTTGTAAATCAGATGAAAAGTCTTGGTATATAGCAGGGATATGCAATTAGCGGACCTCCAGCTGTTGCAGAACTAGAAGTCCCATGAGACATAGCAAGACTCTCACAGCCACAAGCATGACACCCAGAGGTAGAGGCATGATGGGACTTATAGTTTTGCAACAGCTGGAGGTCCGCTAATTGCATACCCCTGGTATATAGAAACCCTGTTACCGTTATATAAGATATTGCCCATTTCTCTGGCTTTATTTAATATAGACACTCTGTCCTTGTAATAGAGCATTTTTAACAGGAGGGCTCTTGGGGGGGGCTCCTGGTTGGGGCGGTCTGGAAGGGACCCTGTGAGCTCTTTCCAGTGCAAAGAAGGGTGATAAAGAGTTTTCTCCAAATAGGTCTTTAAACCATTTTTCCAAAAATGCCGTAGGGTCTGAGCCCCCACTGCGCTCGAGGAGCCCCACTATCCTCACATTCTTCCTTCGCCTCCTGTTCTCCATCTCGTTTAACTTTTTCTGGTAGCTAACCATCTGTTCCCTTATTGTTCTCATTTCCCGTTTAAGAGGGTTCAAGTCATCCTCTATTAGGCTCACCCTCCCCTTGAGGGCCCTCGTCCTTTCTCACACTTTTTGCATATCATGCCTAACGAGGAACAGTTCTTCCCGGATGGTTTTGAGCTGGTAAGACATTTCATTTATGGAGATCTTACAGGAGTTAATTGCGTCCAATACATCCTTCAGTGATGGTTCTGTTTCCCCCTGGGCTACCGTACTGGTTGGTGATTTTAACCTTGTATGGGCATCTTCCACCCCCTCCCCCAAAGAGCCTCCTTAAGAGGAATTCACTACCTTCGCAGGGGTTGCCTGGCCATGGCCCTGGCTTTTTCTAGTGGTGGGGGCCCCCAGACTGTAATTTAGACAGCATGCTGGAATGTTGGTCCTGCTGGCTGTTTTTTAGGGGGGTCTGGTCTTGCACATGCGCAAACCTTCCCAATTTAGCAGCAGCTGCCTGGCTCACTTTTGTAGTATGCTGTGTTGGCATAATAACATATAGCCGATTGTTTGATAATCACATGTATAAGTATGTCCTTTTCTTTTCCTTCCCCTCCCTCCTCTACTGTCTCCAAGACCATCCACCAACTAGCTGAAATCTTTAAATGGATCGTAAAGGGGGAGGGAGGCACCCAAAAAAAAAAATAGATCAGGAGGGAGCCTTTAAGTAGGGAGGAAGCAAGAAAAAAAAAAAAACAGTACACCACAGTTCAAACTGTCCTTCACAGCCCCAGCCTCTCTGCTATTACACTGGGAGATAGGAATGGAACCAGGAAGAAAAAAGAGAAGATAAACAATTGCGCTGTCTTTGAAACTGTGTCATTTTCTCACAGGTGAAATAAAAGGAAATCTCTCACCAATCCATGGTTCAAGTATTCCGGTTTTCGGGGGAGATATCACTTGATCTCCAAGGTGTATCCACCTTCCACTCCGTAAAACCTTTGAGGGGCTTCAGGGGGGTCTCTCACACCTCCGCTGTTGCCCAAGTATCTTCTTCTTGGAAGCTGGGAGGGCACTGGGGGCCTCTCACACCACCACCGTCACCTTCCACCGGGACATACCCCCACCAGAAGCCAGGCGGAGGGGTGGTGCACCGAAACTGCCAGTCCCCGCCAGCACCGCCACTGCTAGCAGCCGCCGAAGACAGAGGGGGCACAGTACTTCCACTCATTACCGCAGGTCAGTGGCCATGGTCTAGGCACTATGTGCTGTGCTGTGGTCTTGCCGGGGGTTCGTTATAGTGGGGTCCCTGGATCATATCTTCCTGTCCATGGCAGTCTCCCGATCTACCCGTGGCTTTCGGAGTCCCCCCCAGCTGGAGGTAGAGCAAGGGGATAACGAGGAGAGGCGAGGAGAGGAGTCTCATACTCTCACACTCGTGTCCACATCCTACTTCCGGTCATGCCCCCATGATAGCAAGTTTTTGATTTGCATTTGGTTCAGCAAGATATTGGAAGCTGAGCCTTGTTTGTGAGTTTGTGTGAGAGAAATTAAGTTCCTAGAGAAGTCTGGCATTCTAGTTCTATAAAATACAAAAGTCAACATCTGGAGTTGTACAAGCAGGATGAGGTGTGCTACACAGAGAGGGGGAATAATAATGATCAGTAAAGGCTAGCTTCCCTGAGAGGGTCAAGTATGAGAAGATGCTCCCTGGAGTGCAAGATATGCAACAGAATTGTGTTACGATTGTTGAATTTGTCAACTTTGTCACCTCCTTCCCTGTATACCCCGGCAATTATACAGATTGTGCAAAATGGATTTGAAATGACCACAGCAAAACTGACTAGGCATGAGCTGAAAGTTTGGTCCGAGCCTAAGTTTGGACCAGACTTTGATGCTTATTGGGAATCAGTTGAGCGTTGCATAATGTCATTGGCAATAGTCTCACGCATGGTGGAACTCTACCTTGGCCACGCTGCAGTGGCTGCACATGTATCAGCAGGCCACAAAAGAGTACCTCTGTGAGTATGGCATAAGGACAAGTTTGGGAGAGCTGGAGTTGTTCTCTCCATTTTAGTGGCTCCTCATACAGGACAAAAATATTGTCATTATTTGAGAAAGCAACCAAAATGGTGAGCTGTGACAATGCAAGCACTACAGATCTTGTATTCTTCTTGTTAGAGCAGGCTCTGTGTGACATTATGGACAGGGCACTGGAAGCACAACAGGAGGTAGAGGAGGACAGCCTGGTGTCTTAGAGCCCTCTATATCCAAACACTAAAGCTTTGAGACCTTAGCAGGTACTGAAGGAGTATGAGGAGGCGTATAGTGGCCATGGTGGCCATCAGGAGAAAGAGGACATGGTGCAGGCCTCCAGGTGGGGGGTTTATCCCTCACAAACTCTGGGAACTGTGGCTGCGGGGAGGTTATCAACCCTCCATCATTCAAAATGCAAGGGAAAGTCATAGAGCTATTCTTGTCAGAAAAGAAATAGCAAAAAATGCAACACCTGGAAGACATGTTGTGGAGGAACTTTTTTACCTCCTTTTCATAGTCTGAAAGTATACTGGCTTCGAACCTACTGTCGTTGAAAGGAAAAGCAAATGTGGGTGTGGCTGCTTAAGGGAGGCATTTCTCTACCCAGGGCTGTCCACTGTCAGTGGCTGCATTACATGATAGGTGAGTATATGGAGTCAAGGACTGTGTTGAAACCATTTAAATGGGCAACCCCCATGTTTATTGGGTAACAAGGATAAACTACTGGCCAGAACTTGCACATTATGAAATCGAGCTGCAGGGATGCCCTGCAGCCAGCATCCTCTCCCTCTGGGGGAAAGGGGCTTTTGAAAGACAAACAAGTCCATCTGTCCTTGGATACAGTTGACTGGCCAAACCAGCTGCTGACAAGACCTATATTTGTAATCCCACTGGAAGAATTAACACTAAAGGTCCAGTTCACTTCATTGTTCTATCACACTGTTTTCAACCAAGCCCTGATAAAGGGGGTGTTTTTGGACCCCCGAAATTCATTGGCTACTTTTGGACTGTCCTCTGACTTTTATTGGAATAAGGTTGTATCTGGACCTCCTAACAGTGGTGTGGCACTTCAATTTCCTTTTTTGTTACATTACATTACAAGCCAGGAAGACCCGGAGATCATCTGGGGTGTATAAACTGCCTGTTCAGAAGGCAGATTATTTATATCAACATCAATACTTTAAGATTTAAAGCAATTAAAGTGGTTGTAAAGCCACTTGTTTAGTAGCATACAATTCCCTGCATTTAATAACGTTATGTGCCCCAGTGTTTGTGTTATATAAAAAATATGATGATTTCTACCTTATATCAGAGCGTTTCCCAGCACTCACGGTCTCCTCGGCTCTCTCCTCTCCCAGGCTGACAGCTACAGCGGGAGGAGCTGAGAACTCCCGCTGACCTCAGCCAAGGAGAGCAGCTAGGAGTCACGTGAGCGCCAGGAGACACTCTGAAATGAAGGCAGAAATCATCATATTTTTTATATTACACAGACACTGGAGCACATAGCAGTAATAAACACAGGGGATTGTATACATATAACACAGGTATTGTAGCACCAGGAGGGAAAGGGGTGGGCAATGTCATGAGCTGACAGGCAGGGAGGGGGGGCAGAGGAGGACAGAGGAGAGAAAGGATGATGGAGGCACGTAAATTGATCATACTGTCAGGGATCAGCAGCCATGATAAAGCGTGTTCAGTTTACAGGGGGGAGGACAGAACCAGGCAGGATCAGCCAGGTATTTTATATGACACAAGTAGCCAAATTACACAGCACAAGCACTTTGCTGTATAACATGCTTTAAGGGAACAGGATCCATTTATTTTTTAAAGGTAACAAACGCTTTAAGTAATACCAATGAGATAACTTTATGTGACCAGCTCTTTTTTTACACTTTCTTCAATAGTTGACTGGCTGACATTTCTGCTGCTACTCAAAATATTGTTTATATGTACAGCCTAAGCCTTTCCTTTCATCACCACAGGTCTGAAATATATCACACCTCCTACCACTGTTGCCATGCCTTTCCTCTATGAGCACACCCAGGCAGCCACCCTTAACACCTACTTCTACCACTGATGGTTTGGCACTGTTAACATCGACTGCCATCGCTGTAGGCCAGCCACAATTATTATTTTATACTGAGCCCATTGCAGTTGTTTTTTCGCAGCTGTTTCACATTTGCAAAAAGTTAACTTTTTTTGGCTAAATAACTTATTATATTTGATAGGGTTATTGTGTTCTAACATAACTAACAACCCAAACCCTACATTTTCTGCAGGTTTTTTTTTACAGTTTTACAGCAAAGAATTTTAATATTTGGCCAGGTAACAAATATTTTCGTAGGGTTACAGTGTTCTAGTACCACTAACACCCCTAACCCAATTTTTCTGCAGCTGTTTTACAGTTGGAAAGAATGTTATTGTTTTGGCCAAGTAACATCCTGTGCTCTGCACAAATATTTCTTTAGGTTTATGTTGCTTTATCATCACTAAAAAACCCCACACCCAAGTTTACAGCAGCTGTTTCACTGTTGCAAAGAATTTACTTTTTTTGGGCGGGTAACATCTTGTTCTCTGCAATAATATTTTTCTTGCTTTACAGTGTGCTGACACCAATCCAACTCAAAGCCTAATTTTTTAGTGATTCTCAAAGATCAAAAATTTGGATATGGATGGATTTGGTAGAGTAACTACTTGATTGGCCATTAATGTTTGTAATTTATTACAGTAAATCGTCATTAAAAAATGGACAACCCATTATGATTCCGCATTATTCTCCTCAGTTTTGAATTTTTTATTTTGGATTTGATGCACACTATATCATGCTGTTCGTATTGTTCTTTCTACCCTACTTGAGTACTTTGCCATGATTCAGAATTATTTTAGATGCACGCTCCTTAAAGTAGTGAGGCCAAACAGTGGTTCTTTATATAGAAACCACCTGTTCTCATTCACTAACTCTGAAAAAAAATATATACTTCACATTGTGGCAGCTAACTTGCACATCTTTTTTCTCCTTTTGCCATAAGAGGAATACATTTTTTTCTCTAACTAAAAATGGAGTCTGCCTGCTCTCTCTTCAAATTGAGGCTGCCTCTGGTGGGTCTCTAGCATTTGTGGATCCCTGGCAGCTCTGGCAGCTTCCTGTAGCAGCAGAGCTACTCTCCCTGCACAGCAGCAGTGCCAATCCTGTCCATTCATGCATGGGTTAGATGCTACATCCACTGACACGCTTTGTACTCTCCCATCCTTGTGAGAACAATACATGGGTTTTTTTTGTGTTATAAATGAATTTGACATACTACACTATGTGGCTGCCTGGCGCCTCTCTCCCCTTTTGTGTGTCTCTTTAAATTGACACCTATGAAAAAATACATAGATTTTGTGAAGCTGATTAGTATAATTTATAAATTACATATCAGAAAAAATAACAGTGCAATTGAATATTTTGGTCTGAAATATGACTTTTCTCTACTTCCAAAACTGAATTATATTTAAAATGATGATGCATGAAATATCTTCAATTTTTAACCTGTCTTTAAAATATAAATTACTGTGTATTCTTATTGTTATGGCTGTATTAGGGATTGTAAAGGACATTTGTTAGTTCTGTATATAATTGTATTCTATTTTATATGTATTGCACACTGCACTCACTGTGCACACGGCACTAATAATGTTTTCAGTACATCTTTGCATTCTTTCGAGTCCTGATTAGATTTAGCCTGCCTATGCTACGCCCCTTGTTACCATAAAAGTACAATTGTAAAATTAATGTGATACCTACGTAATCATGTGTATAAAAATAAAGCAGAACTTTTATTTTTGAAAGATGCTGAATGTATCTTTTGTGTTTGTTCCTTACTGCAGTAGTTATTATTAATTTGGGATCACTAATCAACATGAGGATAGGAGTTGCCTATCTATAAAATATCCAGGACACATGGCGAGCTTTGCCTAGGAGAGGATTTACAGGTGACCATGAGAATCCAAAACGAGGAGCTTGAGACGATCCGGGAATTTCTGATAATCAGCCGGATGAGGTAAGACCCTTGCTTACACTTGAGTTATCAGACTTCCTTGATCGGTAAGGCATTTTTGGGACAAATGGTTCTTATTTTATGCCCCATAATGGAACTGTATTGATTGGTAGTTATATGTTATGTCATCACTGTCTACTGTCCATCAGAGTGTTATAGATAAGAAAAGGAAGAATAGTGCTGTTCACAGGTATATGTAGTACACATCTGCTGTATTAGTAGTTTAGAGGCAAGAGGGTATAGACACAAGTAGAGAAGAGAAAAAGACTGGCAAGTCATTATGGGCGTTAAATTAAGTAAGGGAATGAAGGGTAAGAGACCCTCAAAAATGCCCAGTACAAGAGGAGCGCTAGAAAATATATGAACCGAAGGTGCGGTACCGCCTATACTGAACCCCTAAATAAATGGTTAGCATGGACAGGGATCCACAATGGGTAACAGGGTTACCAAGTCCACAGGGGCTAAGAATCATGCAAATTAAACAGCTAGATGAACAGCTATCTATGTGAGCAGGATTGATCAAGTGTGACAGACAAACTAACACTAGACACAAAGGGAAATTTTGATGTTATGTTGTGTGATGAATTTAGGGTCAGGCACTACAATTAGTAAATTCTGAAACATAAGAAAAAGCCAAAACAGAGAAATAAGAGTCAAAACAGAATAGTTTATATGTTGTTGGAGAGGGAAGATGGGATGAGCACTATGGATTCCAGTCTAATTATAGAAGCTAGAGTAAGTTAAGTACGGGATTACATTACATGGGATGCAAGGGATATTAGAACAAAATAAAGAAAACAGAGTTTAGGGAGGTAAAACTAATTTAGGCAGGGAAATATTAAAGAGAGTTAAAAGAAAGTGAGAGCATGATATACATGTATTGTGTACAAATAGGAAAAATGTAAGCGAGAGATAATCGTGTATGCAGGGCCAGACTGGGAAGCCCCATAGCATTATTATATCAGCCCAACAGCATAATGTCATTATTTTCTTGTTCATAAAAGGAAAAAACGTCAATTTTATAGCAAATTTGAAGAGTGTATTATATATAGATAAGACATATATAGCACATAGGGCTAGGGATATATATATATACAAAAAAAAGCAAATTCCAGTTAAAAATGGTAAAAGTGGAGTAATCATCACGGGGGACAGCTAGGATTATAGGAATGTAGGGGAGCTCTGGTGACCAGAGACCATCTTCTGCAGAAAGAATACACTAAGATAAGGGGGGTGAGTTACTGATATAAGGGGGAAACCATTATATCAGTGCCCCCTTACATTATTGTATTCACTCCTCCTTACATCAGTGACCCCCCCTCCTCAGACTGGCCTGGCAGCCCTATCACTGACCTCCTCTCAGGTGCACCTTGCAGGGCTCAGTCAGTCGGCTCCAGCTTGGTGGCTCTGGTTTTCCTATAGTCTCCTCTCCACAGTCCGCACACGTCTGACTTCTCCCATGACCCCCATCCCGGGTGGTGCTCCCTCTCTTGACTCCTCTCCAGACTTCCTCAGAGACTGCAGACATGATATAACACAAGAGATGGTCAGAGGTTGCGGACATGATACAAGAGGTAGTTAGAGGCTGCGGGCATAGTACAGGAGATGGTCAGAGGCTCCAGACATGATACAGGAGATGTCAGAGGCTGTGGGCATGGTACAGGAGATTTCAGAGGTTGCGGGCATGGTACAGGAGATTCAGAGGCTGCGGGCATGTTACTGGAGATGTCAAGCTGGGAGAGGCTGTGGGCATGGTACAGGAGATATCAAGACGTCAGAGGCTGTGGGCATGGTAAAGAAGATGTCAGAGGCTGCGGGCATGGTACAGCAGATGATTAATGACTGAGGACATGACTAAAGATGGTAAGAGAATGTAGACATGATACAGGAGATGGTCAGAAACTGCAGACATGGTACACGAGATGGTCAGACTTCAGACATGATAAAAGAGATCAATGCAGCCTCACTGCTCATCAATGCAACCTCACTGTGCCCATCATTGCAGCCTCAAATGCCCATCAATGCAGCCTCAATGTGCCCATCATTGCAGCCTCACTTTGCCCATCATTGCAGCCTCACTCTGCCCATCATTGCAGCCTCATTGTGCCCATCATTGCAGCCTCACTGTACCCATCAATGCAGCCTCACTGTGTCCATCAATGCAACCTCACTGTGCGCATCATTGAAGACTTACACAAATTGAATATACCTTGATAGTTGAAACAGTGCATTTAAAAATTAAAGTGGAGGGCCACCCTAAAAAAAAAAAAAAAAAAAAATTGCATGAAAAATCCTAAAAAAAATAAAAAAAAAAACATTTGAAAAAAAAAAATGTAAACTTACCTAAACCCTTGTTGCTAGGCAGTCTTCCTAATCTGCCTATTCCTATTCCGTGGTGTGTGCTGCTCCTTGGGGAGCGGCCCCGTTGCCTTCTGGGAACTGTGTGTGTTTCCAGAACACCACGGGGCCATTCACAGAGCACCGCACTGCTCGCGCGTGCACAGTAGGAAACTGGCAGTGAAGCCGCAAGGCTCCACTGCCTGTTTCCCTTACTTAGGATGGTGGTGCCGGGACCTGAGAGCCGAGGGACAGGTCGGCTTTGGGTGGCCAACATTGTGGGCACCCAGGACAGGTAAGTACTTATTTAAAGTCAGCAGCTACAGTGTTTGTAGCTGCTGACTTTTAATTTTTTTTTCAGGGACGGAATCCCGCTTTAAGTAAAATGTCCTCGTTTAACCACTTCAGCCCCGGAAGGATTTACCCCCTTTCTGACCAGAGCACTTTTTATGATTTGTCGCTGTGTTGCTTTAACTTCTAATTGCGCAGTCATGCAATGCTGTACCCAAACGAAATTTGTGTCCTTTAGTTCCCACAAATAGAGCTTTCTTTTGAGGGTATTTGATCACCTCTGCGTTTTTTATTTTTTGCGCTATAAACAGAAAAAGACGGAAAATTTTGAAAAAAAATGATATTTTCTACTTTTTGTTATAAAAAAAATCCAATAGACTCAATTTTAGTCATACATACATAGTTACATTCATAGTTAGTAAGGTTGAATAAAGACACTAGTCCATCCAGTTCAACCTAAGTGAGTGTGCGTGTCTACAATTATCCCTATTTTATTTAAGGTACCCATATAGCGCCGTCAATTTTACGCAGCGCTCCACACATACATCGCACACTCACAATCCCTACCCTCAAGGAGCCCACTATCCAAGGTCCCCAAACTCACATCCATATACTAGGGCCAATTTTGGACAGAAGCCAATTAACCTACCAGCATGTCTTTGAAGTGTGGGAGGAAACTGGAGTACCCGGAGGAAACCTACGCAGGCACAGGGAGAACATGCAAACTCCAGGCAGGTAGTGTCTGGTTGGGATTCGAACCAGCGACCCTTTTTACTGCTAGGTGAGAGTGCTACCCACTACACCACTGTGCTGCCCCAACATACATTTAGGCCAAAATGTATTCGGCTACATGTCTTTGGTAAAAAAAAATGTCAATAAGCGTATATTTATTGGTTTGCGCAAAAGTTATAGCGTCTACAAACTAGTTTATGACTGCCTATTTCATTTCTTGAGGTGCTAAAATGGCAGGGCAGTACAAACCCCCTCCCCAAATTACCCCATTTTGGAAAGTAGACACCGCAAGGAAATTGCTGAGAGGCATGTTAAGTCCTTTGAATATTACATTTTTTTGTCCCAAGTGATTGAATAATGATAAAAAAAAAAAAAATTACAAAAAGTTGTCACTAAATGATATATTGCTCACACATGCCATGGTTATATGTAGAATTGCTCCCCAAAATACATTTAGCTCTTCTCCTGAGTATGGGGATACCACATGTGTGGGACTTTTTGGTAGCCTAGCCACGTACGGGGCCCCGAAAACCAAGCACCTCCTTCATGACTCGAAGGGCGTAAATTTTTGATTTCACTCCTCACTACCTATCACAGTTTTGAAGGTCATAAAATACCAAGATGGCACAAAACCCCCCAAATGACCCCATTTTGCTGAGAGGCATATTGAGTCCATGGAATATTTTATATTTTGACATAAGTTGCGGGAAAATTACAAACTTTTTTTTTTTTTTTTGCACAAAGTTGTCACTAAATGATATATTGCTCAGACATGCCATGGGCATATGTGTAATTAGATACCAAAATACATTCTGCTGCTACTCCTGAGTAAGGGGATACCACATGTGTGGGACTTTTTGGGAGCCTAGCCGTGTTCGGGGCCCCGAAAACCAATCACCGCCTTCAGGATTTCTAAGGGCGTAAATTTTTGATTTTGCTCCTCACTACCTATCACAGTTTCGAAGGCCATAAAATGCCAAGATGGCACAAACCCCCACCAAATGACCCCATTTTGGAAAGTAGACACCCCAAGCTATTTGCTGAGAGGCATGTTGAGTCCATGGATTATTTTATATTTTGACAAGAGTTGTGGGAATATGACAAACTTTTTTTTTTTTTTTGCACAAAGTTTTTACTAAATGATATATTGCTCAAACATGCCATGAGCATATGTGGAATTACACACCAAAATACATTCTGCTGCTTCTCCTGAGTACAGGGATACCACATGTGTGGGACTTTTTGGGATCCTAGCCGCGCACAGGGCCCCGAAAACCAAGCACCGCCTTCAGGATTTCTAAGAGCGTAAATTTTTGATTTCACTCCTCACTACCTATCACAGTTTTGAAGGCCATAAAATGCCAAGATGGCACAAACCCCCATCCCCAAATGACCCCATTTTGGAAAGTAGACACTCCAAGCTATTTGCTGAGAGGCATGTTGAGTCCATGGAATATTTTATATTTTGCCACAAGTTACAGGAAAATGACAAACTTTTTTTTTTTTGCACACAGTTGTCACTAAATGATATATTGCTCACACAGGCCATGGGCATATGTGGAATTGCACCCCAAAATACATTCTGCGGATTCTCCTGAGTACAAGGATACCACATGTGTGGGACTTTTTGGGAGCCTAGCTGCATACGGGGCCCCGAAAACCAATCACTGCCTTCAGGATTTCTAAGGGCGTAAATTTTTTATTTCACTCCTCACTACCGATCACAGTTTCGTAGGCCATAAAAAGCCAAGATAGCACAAACCCCCCCAAATGACCCCATTTTAGAAAGTAGACACCCCAAACTATTTGCTGACAGGCATGGTGAGTATTTTGCAGCTCTCATTTGTTTTTAAAAATGAAGAAAGAAAAATGTATTTTTTTTTTCTTTTTTCAATTTTCAAAACTTTGTGACAAAAAGTGAGGTCTGCAAAATACTCACCATACCTCTCAGCAAATAGCTTGGGGTATCTACTTTCCAAAATGGGGTCATTTGGGGGGGGTTTGTGCCATCTGGGCATTCCATGGCCTCCAAAACTGTGATAGGCAGTGAAGAATGAAATCAAAAATTTACACCCTTAGAAAGCCTGAAGGCGTTGCTTGGTTTTCGGGGTCCTGTACGCGGCTAGGCTCCCAAAAAGTTTCACACATGTGGTATCCCCGAACTCAGGAGAAGCAACAGAATGTATTTTGGGGTGTAATTTCACATATTCCCATGGCATGTTTGAGCAATATATCATTTAGTGACAACTTTGTGCAAAAAAAAAAAATTGTCTTTTTCCCACAACTTGTGTCACACTATAAAATATTCCATGGACTCGACATGCCTCTCAGCAAATAGATTGGGGTGTCTACTTTCCAAAATGGGGTCATTTGGGGGGGTTTCGAACTGTCCTGGCATTTTAGACACAACATTTAGAAGCTTATGTCACACATCACCCACTCTTCTAACCATTTGAAGACAAAGCCCTTTCTGACACTTTTTGTTTACAAAAAATTTTTTTCTTGCAAGAAAATTAGTTTGAACCCCCAAATATTATATATTTTTTAAAGCAAAGGCCCTACAGATTAAAATGGTGGGTGTATTTTTTTTTCACACAGAATTTGTGCAGCGATTTTTTAAACGCATTTTTTGGGGAAAAAACACACTTTTTAAAATTTTAATGCACTAAAACACACTATATTTCCCAAATGTTTGATGGAACTAAAAAGATGATCTTAGGCCGAGTACATGGATACCAAATACGACATGCTTTAAAATTTTGCACAAACGTGCAGTGGCGACAAACTAAATACTTTTTTAAAAGCCTTTAAAAGCCTTTACAGGTTACCACTTTAGATTTACAGAGGAAGTCTACTGCTAAAATTACTGCCCTCGATCTGACCTTCGTGGTAATACCTCACATACATTGTGCAATTGCTGTTTACATTTGACGCCAGACCAACGCTTACATTCACCTTTGTGCGAGAGCGGGGGGGACAGGGGTGCTTTTTTATCTTATTGTTAAACTGTCCCTTTCATTTTTTTTTCAGGGAATGTAAATATCCCTTATGATAGCAATAGGTAGTGACAGGTACTCTTTTTTGAAAAAATTGGGGTTTATTAGACCCTAGATCTCTCCTCTGCCCTCAAAGCATCTGACCACACCAAGATCAGTGTGATAAAATGCTTTCCCAATTTCCCAATGGCGCTGTTTACATCCGGCAAAATCTAAGTCATAAAATGCTCATAGCTTCAGGCCATAGAGATGATTGGAGCCATTCTGGTCTCTGATCAGCTCTATGGTCAGCTGGCTGAACTAACGGCTGCATTCTCAGGTTCCCTGTTGGGACAGGAGAGCCAGAGAAAAACATAGAAGACGGTGGGGAGGCATTCCCTCCCAAGCAGTCTAGAAAAAAGCAGTCTAGAGGCTAATTAGCTGATGGGATTACTTTTACATGAAAGTCAACCGCTGGCTGAAAACAATGATACCAAGATGATACCTAAACCTGCAGGCATCATTCTGGTATAACCACTCAAAGTCCAACAACATACCAGTACATTGCTCATCCTTGTTGGGCATACCTCCCTTCATCCACCCACTTCTAATGATGGGCATACATGCACCGTTTATATATGCTAAAGCATGGGGGAATCCGCCCCAAAAGGTAGGAGAAAATTGCTCCTCCCCCCCTGCTGGCCTATGCTTCGGCATATATGCACTTTTTTTTAACTGTGGTGGTGAAATCACCTCCTACAGCGCTGGAGTCACGGCTTTATGTATCGTGGGAGCAAACGCTGTTGCTGTCAAGATAAATAAATCTGCACTACAACTGAATGGCGTACCTGCTAAGCAAATGATGGTTAACAATAAAACAAAATAACATTACAGTATAACAATAAGACTTACCATACCTGCAAAGCAAATACAAAAAAAACACAGTAAAAAATAAAACATTTTTTAACGCAACCTGTGCCTAAAATATATATATGCCGAAGCATGGAGGCATCCTCCCGCAAAAGGTAGGAGCAAATCGCTTCTCCGCCACTGCTGCCCCCATGCTTCAGATTATATGCTGAAGTATGTAACTGGTGGTGAAATCACCTCCGACAGCACTGGAGTCATGGCTTTATTTATCGTGGGAGCAAACGCTTTTGCTGTCAAGATAAATAAATCCGCGCTGCAGCTGAATTGCGTACCTGAGAACAAAAAAATGGTTAACAATAAAACACAATAAACAGTAAAGTATAAAAAAATTGCATATCTGAAAAGCAAACATGATTAAACATAATAACAATAAAACATTGCAGAATAGAATACAGTAAAAAAAGAGCAGAACAATAGAGAGAAAATATATAGAGAGAGAGAGAACAATAAAACGACTATTTTTGTTTTTTTTATTTTATATATTTTTGTTGTGTTTTTATTTTTTTTTACTCTTTTTTTTTGTAACTGTAACTTTTGTAACTGGTACCAGGTCTGGGTCTCTCAAAATGCGATGGCATCTTGGGAGACCCTGTGAAAGTGTGCCTAGTCTGTGCAATGCTGTACCCTACACTAATACTCAACTAGTGAATGGTAGCGTTCAAAACATTCACCAATGCAAAGACCAGGATTGTCAGGACAGGAGGGACAATAATAGCGGGTGTCACGCCTATATCCACGCTTGCTGCAGACAAGACATCTTCTTTGGGGGGCTCGTTGAGTAGGGCTACTCGGGAGGACATAAGGAAAATGCCTCTCATGCAGCCGGCTTACTGTATTTGGTTGGGGAAGGTGAGGTGGAGCACCGTCTGGAAGGGCTCTGACGATCTCTTCCTGGAATTTAAGGAAGGATCCAGTCCGTCCTGAAGCTCTGTATAGCACATGAGCATTCAGCAAAGCCAATTGAAATAAATAAACAGACATTTTCTTGTACCAGCATCTGGCCTTACGGGCAACTAGGTACGGCGCCAACAACTGGTTGTTGAGGTCCACCCCTCCCATGTTAAGGTTATATTCGTGGACACAGAGGGGTTTCTCCACAACACCAGTCGCCGTAGGAATTTGGACCGTCGTGTCTGCATGAAGGGAGGTAAGAACGAAAACATTCTTATTATCCCTCTATTTCATAGCGAGCAAGTTATTACATTTCAAGCAGGCTCTCTCCCCCAGCCTAAGACGGGAATCTACAAGCCGCTGGGGAAAGCTCCGGCGATTAGGTCGCACGGTGCCACATGCTCCAATTTGATGATCATACAGGTGACTAAAAAGTGGCACGCTCGTGTAATAATTGTCCACATATAAGTGGTACCCCTTTCCGAATAAGGGTGACACCAAGTCCCACACAATCTTGCCAGCGCTTCTTATGTAGTCAGGGCAGTTTGTCGGCTCTATGTGACTATCTTTGCCCTCGTAAACCATAAAACTACATGTATAGCCTGTGGACCTGTCACAGAGCTTATACATCTTGACCCTGTATCTGGCACGCTTGCTGGGAAGGTACTGTTTGAAAGACAAGTGGCCAGAAAACTTAATCAGGGACTCATCAACGCAGACAACATGATGGGGCATAAACAAGTCTGCAAAACATTGGTTGAAGTGGTTTACGAGGGGCCGAATTTTGTAGAGCCGATCGTATCCAGGGTCTCCAAGAGGACGACAGAGTTCATTGTTGTTGAAGTGCATGAACCGCAAAATCTGCTCGTATCGTGCCCTGGTCATGGAAGCAGAGAACAAGGGCATATGGTGAATTGGGTCAGTGGATTAATATGACTGCAACTCACTCTTTTTAGTTATGCCCATGTTGAGGGAAAGGCCCAGAAAGATCTCAAGTTTGAAAACTGTAATTGGTTTCCAATCTCTGGCAAGGGAGGACTGGGGAATAGTGGCGATGTGTTGACCAGTGTACAAATTACTTTGGTCCACAATAGATCTATAGAGATCTTCGGTGAAAAACAGTGAATAAAAATCATGTGACGTAAAATCAACTGTTTCCACCTGAATGCCGGGTTGGCCAGTGAATGGGGGAAGTACGGGTGCTGCAGAAGTGGTGGGTTCCCAATTAGGATTGGCGATTGCAGCAGGAAGGGCACTATGGGCATGACGGGCCTGTGTTCGTCTTCTTCTTGGTGGCAGTGGGACACTACTTCTGCTTGCCACCTCACCAGCTTGAACTGCACTTATGGGACTCGCCACGTCACCAAGTGTTACTGCAGTGCTGGATTGACTACAACCAGGGTGTACTAGGCTGCTGGTGCTTGCCAGTTCACCAGAAGGAATAGCTGCGCTAGTACTGCTCTGCTCCATACGAGGGACCTGCAATTCTTGCACCTCAACAACAGAAGAAGAAGATCAGGGTCTGGTACGCCTGACCTTTGCAGGGACCACAACTCCGTCGTCAGAGCTATCTGTCATGGAGCCGCTGTCCTCTACAGGATCGTATTCTGAGCCTGAGTCTGACAGATGAGTGACTTCCTCTTCATTATCTGTCATGCTCAGAAACATGTAGGCCTCTTCACTAGTGTATCTTCGATTTGCCATTTTGGGCTCTAAATTTAGTGGTACACTAGTGAGACTCACAGGCAAAAAAGCTCCTGACTGCTAGGGACTGTATCAAAACGCTACCAACAAAAACTGTTAGCAATCGCAGGGATCAGGCCTGACTCTGCGAACGCTGCAGTTATGTGTGTTTAGTGTTTTGTAAGTAACAGTGATCGATCGATACTGCACTTGGGTGGGCTGGGCTGGGACGAGGGGCAAAACGCAGGTGCTAGCAGGTATCTGGGCTGATCCCGCTAACACTGCATTTTTGGGAATCCTAAACTGCTGGGGACGCTAGTATAGATCTTATCAGATCAGATATTGATCCGTTCAGATACTATACCACTATGGGAGGTGTATGCTGCGTGTGTGGGTGTTTGCGCTACTGGCACTAACCTGATGCTGCCTGGGGCGACGCAGACCCTATCTGACCCTAAAATTTAACTTATATCACCCGCCAGGTGATCAGGGGGTTAAACCTTTATTAGGTAATAAATGCCGGGTGCCCTGAAACTATAAAAAACAAACTAACTAACCAGCGTCACCCGTAACAGTTATACGGTGATCAGTGGTGAAAGGGTTAACTAGGGGGCAATCAGGGGGTTAAAACCTTTATTAGGCAGTATATGGGGGTCCCTGACGCTATAAAACACTGACGGCGAACCTAAATACTTACCTCCCTAACTAGCGTCACCTGTGACACTAATACAGCGATCAGAAAAATGATCGCTTAGTGACACTGGCGATGGGGGTGATCAAAGGGTTAACCTTTATTAGGGGGGGTTAGGGGGGTATCCTAGACCTAAAGGGGGCTAACCCTAACTGCCCTATCACTTATAACTGTCACAAACTGACACCAATGCAGTAATCAGAAAAAAAAACTGCTATTGGTGTCACTGTGACGGGGGTACAGGGGTGTGATCGGGGGTGATCGGGGGGTGATGTTGGGTGAAATGTGTGCCTAGTGTGTTCTACTGTTCGTGTAGTGTTGGTGCACTTACTTGGATCTCTTCTCTCCTCGGCGCCGGATCGTAAAAGACCGACACGAGGAGAGATGACATCACTTCCTCTGCCGCTGTTTACATTACAGAGGCAGAGGAAGCTTGTCATTGGCTGGGAGCGATCGCAAGGGGGTGGATACGAATGGATGGCATCCCCCTCAGCACGGATCGCTCAGGGAAGTTTACTGATCGCCTCAGGCACCAGGGGGGTCTGATCGGACCCCCCGCCCGCGGGAGGCAAGTAACATACCCATACGTTACTTTGCCTGCCCGTGCCATTCTGCCGACGTATGTCGTCGTGAGGCGGTCGGCAAGTGGTTAAGGAAATATACCTGTGGACATATATTAGAATTAAGGTGTGATATTGAGATCACTTAAGTATTCATTTCTAATACGAGATTAACAAGTTTAACCTTTGGTTGGAAATGAAATACAGGTTATTGGGAAAACTTATAATATGGGGTTACTTTAGATTAAGATGAGGTTGTTAATTAGGGATGAGCTTCGAGTTTGAGTCGAACTCATGTTTGACTCGAACATCAGCTGTTCGCCAGTTCTCCTAACAGCGAACAATTTGGGGTGTTCACGGCAAATTTGAAAGCCGCAGAACACCCTTTAAAAGTCTATGGGAGAAATCAAAAGTGCTAATTTTAAAGGCTTATATGCATGGTATTGTCATAAAAAGTGTTTGGAGACCTGGGTCCTGCCCCAGGGGACATGAATCAATGCAAAAAAAGTTTTAAAAACGGCCGTTTTTTCAGGAGTAGTGATTTTAATAATGCTTAAAGTGAAACAATAAAGGGGAATATTCCTTAAAATTTCATACCTGGGGGATGTCTATAGTATGCCTGTAAAGGGGCGCATGTTTCCCGTGTTTAGAACAGTCTGACAGCAAAATGACATTTCAAAGGAAAAAAAGTCATTTAAACTACTCACGGCTATTAATGAATTGTCGGTCCGACAATACACATAAAAGTTCATTGATAAAAACGGCATGGGAATTCCCCACAGGGGAATCCTGAACCAAAATAAAAAAAAAAATGACGTGGGGGTCCCCCTAAATTCTAGGGCTGAAACAACTAATCGATTAATCGACAACAAATCGACTATGAAATTAATCGATTACTATTTTCATAATCCATTAATCGGCCAGTAACATAATGGGGTTAAAAAACGGCCGTTTTTTCGGGAGCAGTGATTTTATTAATGCTTAAAGTGAAACAATAAAAGTGTAATATCCCTTTAAATTTCATACCTGGGGGGTGTCTATAGTATGCCTGAAAAGGGGCACATGTTTCCCATTTTTAGAACAGTCTGACAGCAAAGTTACATTTCAAAGGAAAAAAAGTCATTTAAAACTACTCGCGGCTAACAATGAATTGCCGGTCCGACAATACACATAAAAGTTTATTGATAAAAACGGCATGGGAATTCCCCACAGGGGAACCCCGAACCAAAATTAAAAAAAAATGGTGTGGGGGTCACCCTCAAAATCTATACCAGACCCTTCAGGTCTCGTATGGATTTTAAGGGGAACCCTGCACCAAAATTTTTTAAAAAATGGCGTAGGGTCCTCCCAAAAATCCATACCAGACCCTTATCCGAGCATGCAACCTGGCAGGCCGCAGCAAAAGAGGGGGGATGAGAGAGCGCCCCCCCTTCTGAACCGTACCAGGCCACATGCCCTCAACATTGGGAGGGTGCTTTGGGGTAGCCCCCCAAAACACCTTGTCCCCATGTTGATGAGGACAAGGGCCTCATCCCCACAACCCTGGCCGGTGGTTGTGGGGGTCTGCGGGTGGGGGGCTTATCGGAATCTGGAAGCCCCCTTTAACAAGGGGACCCCCAGATCCCAGCCTCCCCCGTGTGAAATGGTAAGGGGGTACAAAAGTACTACCATTTCCATTACCATTTCACAAAAAAAGTGTCAAGAATGTTAAAAAGACAAGAGACAGTTTTTGACAATTCCTTTATTTAAATGCTTCTTCTATCTTCTATCCTCTATCTTCTTTCTTCTATCTTCTATCTTCCTTCGGTTTCTTCCTCCATCTTCTTCTTCTTCTGGTTCTTCTAGTTCTTCCTCCGGTGTTCTCATCCGGCATCTTCCTCCATGGCGGCTTCTTCCCTTTGTCTTCTGGCCCGCTCCGCATCCAGCATGATGGGAGGCTCCCGCTGTGTGACGCTTCTCCTCTTCTGACGGTTCTTAAATAACGGAGGGCAGGGCCACCTGGTAATCCCGCCTCCCCTGACGCACGGGGACTTGACGGGGACTTCCCTGTTGCATTCCCTGTGACGTCAGAGGGGGGCGGGGTCACCCATTACGTAAGTAATAGTTTTAAATGACTTTTTTTCCTTTGAAATGCCATTTTGCTGTCAGACTGTTCTAAACACGGGAAACATGCGCCCCTTTACAGGCATACTATAGACACCCCCCAGGTACGAAATTTAAAGGAATATTACACTTTAATTGTTTCACTTTAAGCATTATTAAAATCACTGCTCTCGAAAAAACGGCTGTTTTTAAAACTTTTTTTTGCATTGATCCATGTCCGCTGGGGCAGGACCCAGGTCCCCAAACACTTTTTATGACCATAACTTGCATATAAGCCTTTAAAATGAGCACTTTTGATTATTCATGTTCGTGTCCTATAGACTTTAACGGTGTTCGCGTGTTCGAACACATTTTTTGCCTGTTAGCAATGTTCTGGTGCGAACCGAACAGGGGGGTGTTCGGCTCATCTCTATTGTTAATTATAATACAGCTGTCATATTATTTAACAAAGCCAAGATGGCTGGGATACATAAGAAGTTTTTCAACAAAAATGAAATCTAAAGGTCTGATAATAACTTGATGTGCGGTCCATGATGTGAGAGTAATAAAATTAAAATATAACAGAGCCATAATGCCAAGTCCACACACCCTGTTAGGATATATGCCACCTGCAGCCAGCTGTTTTATAGTTTTCGATCTGGCTGATGATATTTCTGTTCTGTCATATACAGATTGTTGGTACTTTTTGTTTGTATTTATTTTTATTTTTGAAATCCAAAGCAGAATGTGTGGATTGTGAAATGATGTGCCCCTTTTCCTTGTAAGTGTAGTGGTATAAGCTGAAGAAAACTTTGAAATTATGGACATCTCTGTATGACCTCATGGTACGGTTATCATTTTTTATGTGATGACATCAGGAATATAATGTCAGATGGAAACTAAGGACTTGTGTTATATAGCTAAAACTAACAACATAGCAATTATAGAGAAACTAACAACAGAGAAGTTATAATATTGCCAGAAAAAGGTTGTTTTTTTGAAACATAAAATTGGAGTTCTTACACAAACAGCATGATAAAACAAACAAGCCATTGTAATATATTTATGCAAGCTGGACCCAGTAATGAAGGGTTCACCCCGATATATCAGAGTAGTAGTGGCAAGGTGATACTGGACAAAGTTTACAGACATTATGACGTCCAGCGGGATAAGCCATGGGGGCGCGCAGTGCGCCGATCGGTGGTGTGATGTGTCACTCTAACACACTGCAACTCCGACCGTGGTAAAAAGCCTATGACATAGGTTCTTTACCACGTGAACAACTGTGACCAATCACAGCTGATCACAGTGTGTAACCAGCAAGTGCCGGTAAACGGTTTTCCTCGGTTTGCGCTGACAGGTAGAGCCGATCGGTGGCTCTCCTGTCAGAGGGGGGTCTACGCTGATACGTGCCCTGTACTGAAGTGGTTAATTTTTAATGGTCCCACATTCTGAGCATTAAATATTTATTAATTTTTTTTATTTCAGTTACTTATATAGCGCTGTCAATTTACGCAGCACCTTACATATACACTGTACATTCACATCAGTCCCTACCCTCCAGGAGCTTACAACTTAAGGTCCCTAACACACATTCATACATACTATTGCAAACAGCTAACTAAATGCAGTATTTGTCCAATTAAAGGTTCAAAATATGAACTTGTATTGTTGTTTATGTACAAATCTAACTATGAAAAAGTGTACATTTGAATTCAGCCACCTTATTGCCTCTATTGGAGGAGGCTGGAGACAAAGAAAAAAAATGTGTTAAATTGATGATGTAGGAATCATCTACTGTGAGCCCAGTGCAGGACACACTCCTCGCAGACCCAAATATTAAATTTTTTTGTAGATTTGATCCCAGTTTTATACTGAGAATGGCAATACCCATACTGAGTGTGCAGTTATCACCCAGAAGGACACTCTGTATTCAGAGTCATTGGATCCTTCTTCCCCAGCTCAAAAAGCAGAGCTCCATGCTTTAGAAAAGCCTGTGCGCTATCAAACGAGTATATTATTATATAGATGGTAAAGAATTGGAGAGCTTTTGGTTCCATTAGAAGGGCCAGAAGTTTGTTTTTACTTTGGCAGGTAAACCACTCAAGCATGTTAAGTTAATTGATCTGCTGTCTTCAGCCTTCCAGCTTCTTGCTGAGGTAGCTACACTAACATTAAAACTCACACATGGAAGCAGACCAGGCGACTAACGATGCTGCAATACAGCCCCAGACACTTGCTGGGTCTGTGCAACTCACAGTTTCCACCCTAGTTCTGGCCCAGTAGAGCTGGGATTAATAAACTTTAAGGACCCCAGAACAAGAAGAACAAGTGGCCCACAGGGGGAAACTTCCTATGAAACAGAACTTTAGAAAAAGGTGATCTTTTATGTCTGCCAGCCACTCTTTTCCCTCCAGCCTGACACATGGACCATGTCATCAGTCACAAGCAGTTATGGCTGCCTTAGTAAATGAGTGTGGGATAGAGTCAGGGTTCACCACAGTTGTTTTATATAATATACCGCTTCTTTACCTGTTACCAAAGGTGTTACCATAAGCTAAAAATCCTTTCCAGAGATCACAAAAAGAAATATCCAGATGTCCAAGTTAGGATCTTACGAGTATGCATTTTGTCTCTATGGACATGTTTTCTGGATGTCCAGTGGCAAATGCTACTGCAAAGGCCAGAGTAAAAAGTGTTATCAGAAGTAGTTTGTAAGTACAGAGATCCAAAATCTACAGAGAGTAACAGAGGAACTATTTTTATTGGAGAGCCCTTACTAGAAGTTTTGAGGTTTTATTTTACACCCCCTACTGTCTACAATGTAGCAGAAAAAGTAAAGTAAGAAACTAGAAAACTATTGCCTGAATGTTTTCTTATATTTTATTAAGCCCCTAAGGCATGGGTCGGCAACCCCCGGCACGAGTGCCGGACATGGCATGCAGCTGTGTTTATGATGACACGTGAGCCGAGTATTGCTGTCTACCGCAGCATGTAATCCCTGCCTCCACAATTGATTCCTGGTTAAGCCAAATCCATTGGCTTTGCCTGAGTCCCAGGATGAAAGCGTGCACAGTTGCTGGTTTCAAACCCCACCTCCCCATTGATTCACTGGGCAGCTGCGCTCATTGGCTGTGCCTGAGTCCCGCGATAGCAGCGCGTGCGCAGTTGCCCGCAGTTGCTGGTTCCAATCCCCGTCTCCCCATTTGATGCCAATCCCCGTCGCCCCTCCTTCACAGTGGGACACACTGTGAAGGAGGGGCGACTGGCCTCTCCAGTAGCTGGTGGTGTGTGTAAGCATTTTGTCTGCTGTAATTTTTTGTATTGGGTACTTGCTGGCTTAGCTTTTTGCATATGTTTTTTTTCCTACCTCTTCAGTCTGGGTCCATAGGGTTTGGTTTGTTTGCTCTGGTATTGGGTATGTGGCTAAGAGGCTATGAATGCAGGTGGACAGGATTGGCTGGCACTGTATTGTTTCATGAATGGGGTGTTGTGACTTTGCAAGTTTGGTGGCTGACATGTGGGCAAATATGTTGCGGTATGTGTATGTATGTGCTTGTGCAGTTGTGTGTGGGTAAGTGTATGTGTATGCATGTACAGAATGTTGTGCGTGTCAAGTGCATTTTAATTATGTTGTGTGTATATATGTGGTTGTGCAGTCTGTGCATGGATGGTATGTAATGCATCTTTACATATATAAATTCAATATATATCACTATTTAATACCCCCATGAGAGTGAAGTGCGGATTGTCACAGATGGGGTTATGTGTATGGGCATGTTTTTTGCGTTGGTGATTGGGTGTGGGTTTGTATGTGAGAATGCATGCATGATCACCCATGTATGGCTGGTTTAGACATGGTCAGGATTACATGGTTATTATGGGTGGTGGAGTATGGGGCATTTTACTGCTGGGTTGGATAGAAGATATGATATGCTTGGTGGAGTTATGGTTTGATGAGTGAAATTATGGGGATTATGGTTGCATGCAGTACTTGGTTTAAGTATGATGGAGTTTTTATGTAATTCAGGCAACTCAGGTGACCCAGATGTAATGTGGAAAGACTCTAGGGACCCTGATTTAATGAGGGAGTTTTGGGACCTGATGTAAGTGGGGGAACTTTGGGGACCCCAATGTAAGGGGGGACTCTGGTGATTGATATAAGTCTGGGGAACCTCTGGGACCCTGATTTAATGGGAAGGGGGCTCTTGGGACCCTGATGTAATTGGGAGGCTCTGGGGAACATGATGTTGTTGGGGAGAACTCTTGGGACCCTGATGCAAGGGGGAGGGAGCACTGGGGACCCTGGTGTAAGGGGGTGGGGATCTCTTGGGACCCTGATATAAAGGGGGGACCCTGTTATAAGGGAGGGCTCTGGGGATCCTGATGTAAAGGGGAGAACACTAGGGACCCTGATGTAAGAAGGAGAGGAATTCTGATGTGGGGGGGGGGGGGGGATTTTGGAAACCCTGATGTAAGTGCTTAGTCTGTGTTTTCTAAAATTAGTAGTTAGTGAAGGTGCAGGAATAGAGGTGATCTGAGGTGTGAAGGTCCAGGAATTTGGGTGCTCTGAGTTGTGGAGGTGCAGAAATTGAGGTGATCTGAGGTGCGAAGGTGCAGGAACTGGGGCTGATCTGGGGTGTGATGGCACAGGAACTGGGGATGATCAAACGTGTGATGGCACAGGGACTGGGGCTGATCTGGGGTGTGATGGCACAGGAACTGTGGCTGATCTGGTGTGTCATGGCACAGGGACTGGGGCTGGTCTGGGGTGCGATGGAGCAAGAATTGGGGCTAATATGGTCTCTAGAGGTGCATGCATTGAGGCTTATTTGAGATCTGAAAGTGTAGAAATTGAGGTGATCTGAGATGTGAAGGTGCAGGATTTGGCATGATTTGAGATGTGAGGGGTGCAGGAACTGGGGAATATGAGGTGTGAAGGTGCAGGAATTGGGGTGATCTGAGGTATGAAGGTGCAGGAACTGGGGCTGATCTAAGTTGTAATGGTGCAGAAATTAGGGGTGATCTGAGGTGTGAAAGTCCAGGACTTCTCACTGATCTGAGGTGTGCAGGTGCAGGAATTGGGGTGATCTGAGGTGTGAAAGTTCAAGAAATTGTAACTGATCTGAGGTGTGAAGGTACAGGAAATTGGGACTGATCTTAGGTGTGAAGGTGCAAGAAATTGGGACTGATCTAATCTGTAACGGTGCGGGAATTAGGGTGATCTGAAGTGTGAAGGTGCAGGAATTGGTTGATCTGCAGGTCAAGTCCTTGGCTGGCATATTTATTTCAACCTTACCGTACATGCCTTTGATCTTTGATCTTCCTCATTGATCTTTGAAATCGCAATGTTAATTTCTTATTATTATTCAAGTAATTTTTTTCTTTTTAGTCATTGGGAGTGTGAAGTGTACTTTTTTTTATAATCGTCACTCTCAATTTTCTTTAGAAAAAAATTGGCACACTGTGCTCAAAAGGTTGCCTACCTCTGCCCTAAGGTGATATTGGACTCTCTCCCTATGAGATTTGGTTTGGGAGTGTGTTCCTCAGCAGCTGAAGTCCTCCACTCAGATCTCACAGATGTTGCTGATTTTTTAAGGTTTTTGACAAACTCATTTATGTTTTTCTCCATAATGGCATAATTTATGCCCTGGACTTCCATTGCTATCCATATTTTAGGAAGGCCTACATTGCTTATATGGGAACAATCATACACATTGCTGACTGCCTTTCCCCTGGAAGACTTAATACGGAGGTGCTCATTACATCCACCTATTGAGGTTTAGGGTATAGAGCTCGCAGGGATGGGCTCATAGGGATACATGGTTCTGGTCCCACAATTTAGCTGGTCTAAGTGGTTTAGTGCAGATCCATCACACACAGGGACAAAATCTGGGGAGTCTGTTCTGCGGTAGTGGTCTCAGCCGTGCTGTCCCAGCTCCTAGGGGAGGTTTTAGGTAGGATCACTGGGGGTTAGGTATTAGTGAAGGTGGACTCTTATTTTGGGTGGTATTGTTTTAGAGGCGGGATAAGTCCTGTAATCTAGAAGGTACGGCAATATTAAGGGACACTAAACTTTATTGGAGACGGCCATAATGCACCACATGCACATCGCTATGCTGTTTCTTTAATAAATTCATTTTGAGAGTAAGCCTGTGGGTGTTCACAGTTTTCTTTTCTTTTCACTTTTTAAGAGGTGGGACTCTTTTACCATAAAAGTACAATTGCAATATTAATGTAATACCTACGTAAACGTGTATAAAAACCTTCATTTGCGTCAAAATAAAGCAGAACATTTATTTGGAAAGATGCGAGGTGTTTCTTTTGTGTCTGTTCCCTACTGCATTAGTTATTATTAATTTGGAACCACTAATCAATATGAGGATAGGAGTTGTCTATCTATAAAATATCCAGGAACAGATAGATTCTGTCTTTATTAATAAAAAGTAGAGATTCAGTTCATCACATATATATCATTATTATACAGTGAGAAGAATTTATCACAACTTGAAAATGCAGAATCTGGAGCAGTTGTGCACAGCAACTAATCAGCTTCTATCTTCAGCTTGATCGGATGAAGTGGTATTAAAACCAAAAACATAATATATTGCAGCTTACCAATTATTGATGTGGTGGCTGCATTAGATTTCTTTTTTTATGTTTTTTCCCACTCTGTTTTAACGTGGTGATCTGGCAAGTAACACACCCCCTGCGTTAGGATACCTACACACTGGATGAAAGAGCAACAGAGACACTTTTGGATAGCATTGTCAGTGTGAGGGAGAGGTTAGTTTTAAACGTACCAGCAGATATAGATACACTAACAAACTGAAGCCAAACTCCAGCTAACATGCTTTATTTCTTCTGGGATAAAGATTTTACACAATTGAATAAAATCTGACCATTGTAAGCATCCCTGTCAATGTTAAATGGTTTTGTCTCAGCCCTCTAACTGCTACATCTGCAGGAAAGCTTTTTCTGTTGAAAAACAACACACTTACTGTCAGGATCACAAGGTAAAAATAAAAGAAAGCCTAAAAATGAAAACTACTGCAGCCATCAAACAATGGCTAATAAATGCTTGCTTTTGGGATTAATACTGCTTTAAGCTTTGAAAATGAAAGTTAGAAGCTAACTGGCTGCCATGCAACAGTCAGGTTTTGTGGCATTCTGGAGCACTATTGGATTGTTAAACTTTGTACACAATACAGTGTGGTACTAAAAGGATGATCACACACTTTGTCAATGTGTATGAATATGAGAGGATTAGTATCCTATCACTGTACCTGAGCACTGGCTGAGTTTAAATAGCCTGCCAACATCTGTCGCCACCATCAGTCACAAGTGCACGTATGCGCAGCTACGCACAAGAATGCGAGATGGCACATGCATGTAAGTTTGCGCATATGTATTAGCCAATGCCCAATTCTTGCAAGTAGGGATGAGCTTCAAGTTTGAGTGAAACCCATGTTCGACTCGAACATCGACTGTTCGATTGTTCGTCAAATTGCAAACGTTATGGGCCGTTCGTGCCAAATTCGAGTGGTGCGTCATGGCCCATAATTCACTGCGGCATCGCAGTGCATTGCTGGCTGATGATTGGCCAAGCATGCACTGTGACCCGCATGCTTGGCCAATCACAGCGCCGTTTATACAGAGAGCCGTAATTGGCCAAAGCCAGGGTGGTTTGGCAAATTATGGCTCAGGGGGTTTAGTACACGCCCCACACTATATAAGGCCGCCTGCATGGCAGCCTTGTGTAGTGTGTTGTGGCGGCGGAGAGAGATAGACAGAGAGACAGTGTCATTTGATTTAAGTTAGATAGAGTAGGCAGGCGAGTCAGTTAGCTGCACTTACAGTGTATTGTGTATATATATATATATATATATATATATATATATATATATATATATATGCATCCTAGGTGTTATATATATATAAATATGCACTGTATTGAGTTTAGATAGATCCGTTCCTGTTATTCTCTTCCTAATATACTGACAGGCAGGAAGGTGTTTTTACAGTATTTACAGTTAGTGTACTGTGTCCTTTGCACAGTGTGCACCTAAAACTACCTGAAGAAAATTGCTGGTGTTCTTCTGATCCTATTAGTACCACAGGCAGGCAGCTGCAGTATTTACAGATAGTGTACTGTGTTCTCTGCACAGTGTGCATCTAAAGCTACCTGAAGAAAATTGCTGGTGTTCTTCTGATCCTATTAGTACCACAGGCAGGTAGCTGCAGTATTTACAGTTAGTGTACTGTGTTCTTGGAACAGTGTGCACCTAAAGCTACCTGAAGACAATTGTTGGTGTTCTGATCCTATTAATACCACAGGCAGGCAGCTGCAGTATTTACAGTTAGTATACGGTTGTATTGGACCGAACCAGAACTGTTACTTACTTAAATTACTGACACATACATGAGTTCAGTAGATTGATACTTTTGCTTTTATTACTTCCTGGACCCCTGCTAATATACTGTGAGCCAGATATTTTGTTATCAAATCAAATTGTGACAGACCTAGCCGGGAGAGAGACTTTTGGAGGGGACTGTATGCTAGCCTCTTGCCGATCGATCGGGGCCCTTGCATTTGGGGGAACGGTGCTCTTTGTGAGCTGTATGCCTGGGGACCCTGGAGGTGGTATTACTGTGGATTCGGGTCCTGGTCCCCTAGGACACACAGACTCTGGGGACCCTGGATTTGCCATATTGGAATAGTGACTGATTCATACCGTTGGGACTCCTACTGTTAAATGTTAATGTCATCAATTCCAGCTACCTGTCTGTTGTCTGCTAAAATGTGCATTGTAAATAAGTCTCTAGTATGGGATCTAAGAGTCATTAGATCCCATTGTTGTTTGTGTTTAATTAACTCTACTATTGTGATAATGTTGATTGGATTTTCTGAACTACAAGACGGCCAGTCTGGCCTAAAGGTCATGTCTGAGTCATCTAGGCTGTCTAAAGGGATTAGTTAATTAGCTCATGTTAATTAGGTTAATTAGGTTACAGCTGTATTGTTAGGGTAATATGAGTCGGAGGTATGCACCTCCACTTTTAGTGTATAAAAGAGCCTGTATATTGCAATAAAAGAGATTCCTGGTTGAACTTACATACAGCCTGCCTGGTGTTTGTTCTGAGCTATCACAACTGGGTTAGAACAGCACATAGCTATAGTTCTAATCCCGGAGCATTGGATGACCGAGCAATCAGATGTTGCGATCTGCAGTCTGATTCTATAGCTGCAGAGGAGTGTCGGGAGAGTGGAACCGAGAGCAAGGGGCTCGTTACACAAATATCAAATAAAACAAGCGTATGCAGACCACAAGATATACATATTCATTATTGTGACAAAGTATAAGCTTTTAGCTGGGTTTTATCTACATAAGGGAATAGCAGACTATCATAGCTAAATAGGGTGTCTTGTTTCCAGTTCTTGAAAACAGGCGCAATCTTCTTTTAACGTGTTCTTAACTCTTGCAATTCTGTTCCACATGAAGGGGGGGGGGGTAAGCTGGCAGACATCTATTTGAATATGGTTAAGGCTGATAGCTGAGAGAGAGAGATAAGCACTTATATCTATATGGTTATATTTGAAATAGGCATTTCACCATAACACTCATAATCACATCCATTACAGTTCCCCCCTTGAAATGCTTATTTCACAAAACTGTCCCTCACACTGAAAGGCCTACACCACCCAGCCCACCCCCCTCTGCAACTCTTTTAAGCTGTATGTAGAGAAGGAGAGAGACTAGTTCACTACCCCCCTCGATACAGCTGGGGGAGTGCGGCCAAATGCTATCTGTCCCTATAGCCCTACGATGTTGCATCCCGGGGGAGGGTGACTGCAACGGAGTGTAACACATCATTATCATCATAATTTTCATCAAGCCTTACATAGACATCATCATCATCATCTGGTATCTCTTGGTTCATAAACGTAGGGGTAGTTTGATCGACAGCTTTTTCTACACACTTCCTAATACAGGGGAGAACACAGCAGATTATGGCAGCCATTACCAGGATAGCTATTCCTGTCTGGGTCAACAATCCCTGCCATCCTCCCTTTATTCAGGTAAAGTACTGATCCCAGGGGTTGGTGAGCCCTGAATTCTGTTTTAATTCTTTGGACAGGTCCTCTAGTTTCTGGATGGCTAAAACCCTCTGCTCCTTGGTCTCTTGCTTTGAACTCATCCGGGACCCCCCCATGGGACCCCTATGGCATCTATGTATATGTGGGGGTCAAAACTTCCTGCTGGGGCACTCCTGCATCTTCTGTTGGGTTTGGGTACATCGCTTGCTTCTGGCTCTGGGTTGTCTGAGAGAATATGCAGGGGCATTATGGTTTTAGCCATTGCACATTCTCCTATTCACTGTCCTGTCATTCTATTTCTAATTTTCATGTCTCCACAGATCCAGTACACGTCCCCTAAGGACTGAACTTGATTTTGCGCTAGATCTGCAGACACCTCACTGTAAGACTCACAATAACCTTTGGTGAAATATTGATCTGTGTGCTTGTTGATTGTCATTCTATCTAAGAGTGACTTCAATATGTGTCAGTGACACATACATACACAGTCATGGGATCTATTGCTCTTTCATTGGACCGGACACTGTAATCAGTATCTGGAAGTATCTTACTATAAGGGGATATGAAAGTGGCAACATGTGTGTTGGATGAATTATACCAGAATTGGGTTATGCCATCTTTCTGTTTGATGGCTACTTCTTGTGCCTGAACAACAATCACAATAAAAAGGATAAACAGGATCATGGCTTGGTCTCCTCAGCCTCTTCCTCGGGCACAGGACTTGTGGTGAGAGACGTGTATCCATGAGTTCCTTCCGGCCACTTTTACTGATGTGGTAGTTGTCAGAAGGACTTGGAAAGGACCGTCATATCTGGGTTCAAGGGTATGTTTCCTCACAAACTTCTTTACCATGACCCATTCACCAGGAACCAGCTTGTGCGTTCCTGTATCCAGCTCAGGATCTGGAATGGAAGAAAACACTTCTGAATGGATACGGGTTAATTCTCAAGATAAAACAGTCGCATACACAGTTAATACATCAGATTAGAGATGCAACTGTTGTGGGAAATAACAACCTAGACTGAGGACTGAACCAAACAATATCCCATAGGATGACAAACCATGATTTCCCCTTGGAGTGTACCTAACACTGAACAAGGCAAGGCAATGGGTAGGCTGTCTGGCCAACTCATTCCCGTTTCCTGAGACATTTTCAGCATTCTAGACTTTATTGTGCCATTCAGTCTTTCCACCTTCCCACTACTCTGAGGATGGTATGGGGTGTGGAAAGCTAGTGTGACCCCTACCTAGAGCTGTCCATATCTCCTTGGTTACTGAGGCCGTGAAAGCCGGCACCTGATCACTCTCTATAACCTCTGGGACACCATATCTGCACGCTATTTCTGTTAAAAGTCTTTTAGCTGTGGTCTTTGCCGTCATGTTGGTAACGGGATAGGCTTGCGGCCTACGTGGCAGACACAGTCTCTTGTTTAATTCCGTGATTCCTTCAACTTCTGTGGCTCCTTCTTTGATCCACACTTCTTTTTCTTCTTTGCCAGCTGTCTCTTGTTGCTCCTTGAGGTGAGTCCTGTTTACAGGAAGGTTTTGTAGAATCATAGTGGTTTGTACAGTCTCTTCAGGGGTGTCTATTGGGTCATCCAGGATAGGTGCATTCACTCTGCTGACCACTTCTCACATTCCGTCTGCAGCTTGTTTCCCAGCGGAGTAGGGCGTCCATTAAGTCCTTGATAGCTGCACTGTGTTTTACAGGTGTTCCTGCTGCTGTCAGGAACCCTCTGGTTTTCTGGATGATCCCAAAATTTCCTTCTGCCAATTTGCATGCTGTTTCACTGACTGTCGGTAAGTGTGTCATGTCCATCTTCATCACTTCGAAGCAGTCATGAGCGGTGAGATGAGAATCATTTTCCAAAGAGAAGAGGAAGGAGAGTGGATGAGTTAAGGGTATCACATCGGAGGATGGTGATGTTATCGGGGAGATGCAAGGCACACTGAAGTCTGAGGTGTCTTGCTGAGGACAGGTGTTTGGGCTGTACTTGGTTCAGTATGGCAGTTATGTCATGAGGGGCATTGGGCTGCACAGACTTCTTTAAGGCAGGAGGGCCCCCCCCTGGCCACTGAGTCCAGTTGACAGGAGTGATACCCTGAGTCTGTTATCATGGGCCTGAGCCAAAACTCCTGTGGCATGTCCTTGCCTCTCTGAGACAAACAGTTTGAAAGTCTTTTAGTCCCAAAGCGGAGGCTGTTGAGAGGATCTCCTTCAGAGTTTCAAAATTGTCCACAGCTTCTGGAGAAAGCAGGAAAGGGTCAGATTTCAGGGCATCATAAAGGGATTGCTTGACCTTGAGGCAAAGGGATGCCCTTGATTGCAGCAACTCTTTCTTCAGTGAGATGTCAGGTGCCTTGGGAGATGCAGAGGCCTGGGAAAATCACCTTCTGTGTGGACTTTTTGCTTTTTAAGGCCTTGCAACCTTGCTCAACCAGGTAGTGGAGGAGGCTTTTTAGAGTAGATTGAGGCAATCACAAGCAGGAGGCCATCTACATACTGAAGGAGTACAATGTCTGGGTGTAACTTCATCCAGGTGTCCGATTGGGAGGGGGAGTTCTGGGCACCTTGTGGCATAACAGTTCAGGTGTAGCTGGCAGGTGAAACAGGCTTGCCTGAATCCTTGTGGAGAAGGTACCTGTTATCTGGAGAGGTAGGCGAGGTGAGGTGTCGTGTCCCTGGTACTGGGCGCTTTCATGTGGACCACGGTTGGGGCTTGGTTGACTGTGGGTGAATTTCCATGGGCTTCGGTATTCCCTTCTGGAGTGGCTGGGTCTTTCGCAGTTGTAGCAGACATGTGGAGTTGGTACTGGTGGACGCAGATAGGGTGTGTCAGAGGCCATCATGAGAGGGGCTACTCTCTACTGTTCTGTGAGGATTCTGGACCTAATAACTACTAATAACAACGTCTCAAGCTCCAAGGTTGTGGGTTCTCTATACTCAGACCCTTTCAGATTGACTCTTTAAGACCTGAAATAATTGCGGCAGCTAACATGTGTCTATGCGCTCTGTTCAGCACGCTAAAACCCAAATCAGCAAACTTCTTGTACACATATTGGCTTCAGGCATTTTAGAGTAGAGATGTGAACCATCTGCATACAGAATAATTTTTTATAGGGAGCCTCGGTCCAGCCGATCTCCACAACATACATATTTATTTTTCTTTCTAAACATTCTAATTAGATACTGAGTCTTTTTTTTTTTTTAATACAAAACGCTCAGATGTGAAAGGGGCCTACCTAAATCTAGCACATAGATTTAAGCAAAGAAAGCACTTCCTCTTTTGCTCTTCTGACATAACGTCTAGAATACATAAACTTCCTCTTTATTTATAATACTGTTAAATATTGAAATTGAACATTTTAAACTCCCCAATTATTGTTAATACAGCTTAAACACAATTAAAACCAAAAGAAACACCTTTTTGCTTCATTAAAGCAAGGGTAAGCAATTACACCTAAATTCAGACTCTGACTGAAATATTCAGAAATATTCAATACATCCTATACATAAATTATTTATTTAATTAAAATGCTACATTGATTGCTACTATGCTCCATCACTGAAAACATGTGGGTGGGTTTCGGCGTGGGCGGTTCATGGGGCGGTGGCATAGGGCATGTTGCCACAGGGGGAGGTGTCACTTAGAACAGAGGGGTGGTAGACGAAGGGCAGTGTCTATTTCCTGGGGACCAGACCAGACGCCATTATAATGCGGTGGCTGACTACTTAGCTTCCTCTTTTCTAGTTTTCTTGTACACGTACACAATGCAAACATTTTGGTTTGTTTCCTGTTCCATCCACCCTTTCCTTCATGAATAGCGTTTGCAACTTTAAACCAAGCATCTGCTGCTCGTAGCAACCCATAATTTGACAACAGACCTTATTTACGTTTCAAAAAACAGTATGCCATTCATCTACTTGTAATCTCCCACCCAAATGCATATCAATCCCACACACTTTTGCTAATTTCTTTCCCTTTTTCACAGCATCCTCCCCCTCCCGTTCTAATACCAAATCACAGGCCAAACTGCCCTTTTTTGGCTTCGTTAAATTGTGTCCCATGTCACAATTCTTAGATTTGAACAAGAATGAGACACAGGAGAGAGAGAGAGAAAAAGAGACACAGCTGAGTAGGAATACGTAGTAGTAATTTGGAGATGAGGAACTGAGAAGATCTCTAATAAGACATTGGAGAGAGAGCGAGAGAAAAATAGAGAACTGAATAGAAATACACAGTGATGTGGAGATGAGGAACTGAGAAGATCTGTAATAAAACACTTAATGAGCAGGCATAAAACACCAGCAGCTGATATTTACACTACACACATTCAATCTAAACACCAATAAATGCGCAGCATGTGGCAGTAGGGGTTTGCAACCAAGAGACTCAGCCCTATATCCTGGCTCTACCACTTCAATCAACCCCCAACACTCTTCCTGTATCCCAAATAACTGACCACAAACACACTTAGGACATGACATTACCAACAACAATTAATGTGACAATTGAAATGAAATATGGGATTAATCAGATCCTCACGGGATCCCACGCCACCACTGGGCGTATTACTGATGCCCCCTCCTGGTAACCCGTGCTTCACTGCACCGACAATTATTTCCCCCAGGAGGAGTTTACCACGTCTCGATGCCCTCTCCTGACTTAAATCCTCAGGAGAAGTTTAACCACGTCAATTATTCCATCCGTGACTATATAATCAATCCGTCATTCAAAATGGCCGTCACAAAACACAAGATCGATCAACAAAACAAAACACTCCAAATACAGGCGGGTCAGAAACAATTGCAGGTTCGTACTATATAAATAGGCTCGAGACAAGATATATACCTGTCTTTGTGGACCGCGGGAAGCCGTTACGGAGACAGAAATTAACCAAATACGGATGCAGATCAAACAGCAGACAACTTATTAAGGAAAATGTCTTACCGTTTTCTCCAGAGTTGATCAGGCTCTGGTCCGCCCGTATTTTGGTCCTCTTTCAGTGTCCTCTTAGTTCGGCTTCCTTTTGGGCCAATCTCGAGTCCCACTTTTGGGCGCCAAATGTTTTGGACAAAACTAGAACCGTTCGGTACTTTTGTTTCTGTCCCCCTGGCCAAATTAACCTTCAATGTAAACGTGTGCACACTTGAAGCAAATTACTGACACATACACGAGTTCAGTAGATTGATACTTCTGCTTTTATTACTTCCTGGACCCCGTCTAATATACTGTGAGCCAGATATTTTGTTATCAAATCAAATATAAAAAAAAAAACAAGCGTATGCAGAACACAAGATTTACATATTCATTATTGTGACAAAGTATAAGCTTTTAGCTGGGTTATATCTATATAAGGGAATAGCAGACTATCATAGCTAAATAGGGTGTCTTGTTTCCAGTTCTTGAAAACAGGCGCAATCGGGGGAGATGGGCGGAGCCTAACGGAGCAGACATGCATTGTTAGAGCTCCACACCGCTGAGGAGAGAAGAGAAGGACAAAGCGGAGCCTGCAGGCTCAAAAGGTATCCATTTGAACCTTTTTGCCCCTGGGAACAAACTGTGAAAGTTTGGGCAGGAAATATGGTACTAGGAGGAAACCGTGGCAGAAATAAAAATCACCTCACAAAGAGCTCACAGGCACTCACTGCAGCTGAAGCAGCTCCAGTCACCTCACAAGATACAGCATCAGGGCGCTCTCAAAGACAGAAAATGTCACAGCAAGACTCTCCATTTGAGTCAGATACAGAACAAATCCTCTCACAAACTTCTCCACATGCCTCCTCACCATCCCCAGTAATATTATTACAATTTGAAAAGATGCTTCATAAGGCTTTAAAACAAACCTCAGACCAAATAACAAAAAAGCCTAACCAAAGAAATAAGAGAGCTGGGAAACCGCACCGCAGCCATAGAAATAAAAATGGATGAAATTGAAATTACAACCCAAGAAAATATAACAGAATTGGAACAATTAAAAGAAGAGAATTTAATACTTCAAACTAAGCTCGAAGATTACGAAAATAGAGCCAGACGTTCAAACTTGCGCATAAGGGGAATACCTGAAACTATGACAGACCTGCAATCTACTATTACTGCTCTATTACAAGAACTAAAGCCAGATATCCCTATTGAACGTTTAGAACTGGACAGAGTACACAGAGCCCTCACAGCCAAAAAGAAAGATGGACCCCCACGTGATATAATCACAAAATATCATTATTACAGAATGAAAGAACAAATACTAATTGCTGCAAGAGAAAAAAAGGAACTTAATTTTCAAGGACACAATTATCAAATTTTTGCTGACCTATCCCAACTTACTATTACTAAAAGACGATCCATGAAACCCCAACTAATGGAACTGCAACGCCACAACATTATGTATCAATGGGGCTTCCCCTTTTCAGTCAGATTTAACTACCAAGGTACAATTTACAGAAGCAGATCAGCAGATGAACTACAACAAACCCTTTTAAAATTAAATCTGACAGAACCCACAAGCAGCAACTCTCCCACACGCAGAAGAATGGCATCATCTTCACCTTCAGGCAGCACCCAGAAAATTCCAGAACAAAATGGGAATCATCATTCTCACAAAAGAGGCCGTTATGCCACATCATCCATGGACCAAGAAGATTCAATGGACTGACATCCTAATTCCTAATATCTCTTCATTTATTATACTAAGAGATGGTTCTCTATAAAAAACCTGTATTTATAACTGAATGTAACTGCATTCTGATAGTCACACACTGTGTGGGATCATGTTACATTCCAGTTATATTTCTTATTGCTTCTGATTCATATAGCCTTAGAATATATAAGTGAAATAAGGAAATTCTTGTTCAGTTATATATTATCAGGTAATAACAATAGATTTATTACTTTTTAGGACAAATATGTTTAATAATCCAGAAGCAATGGAAGCTTTTTCTTTTTTTTCTTAAAACAAATATATTATTACCTAACTAGTTCCTAGAATTATGTTTTTGTTTATTCCAATCTGAGGCAATACAACCTCAATTTTATGAGTTAACATATCTAAACAGTTACATATGAATAAAATATGTAATTGTTTACTCTAAAAGGGTTAAAATCCCAAAATAATTCAAACTATCTTCATCAATACCAAAGTTATTAACAGTACCTTTCTAACTGAATTATTTAGCCTAGGGCAAGACTAACCATATACAACCACCCTGGAATAAATAATTTCAACAAAAACTATATTCTGCACTCCAATTAATGAAACATCATTTTGATGTCTTTTGACATAGCACTTCTCTCCTGTAAGCGGAAGATCCGTGTACCCCCATTAGCCCTCTTCATTCTCCCAACCATATTATGTGGGAGTGTGACGAAGGCACTTATTCCCCTGAGAGAGATATTTATTCTCTTTCATGGATAAATTGTGATTACTTGCAAAAAATAATTTATACAATGTATCATCTAATCTCATATGTTTTTTGTTTACTCTTTACTCCAGAATTCACTGGTTTCTTTTCTATCTTTTCATCTCTTCAGTCCACACAGGTTGATCTGCGCAGTCAGCTCTGCATAACAAAAAGTAAGTCAAAACTATTTGATCTGTTGCCATGGCACCACTGAATATACTTTCCCTGAATGTTCAGGGAATAAATGTCCCTCAAAAAAGGACCAAAGCCTTCCGTACTTTCCATAACAAGAAGGCTCACATAGTATGCCTCCAAGAAACACACTTCACCAAAGATTCTACTCCAAAATATATTTCTCCTTTTTATCAACAAATTTACACGGCTTCTGCCTGTACCAAGCAAAGGGGAACTCTAATTGCATTTCACCGATCCACACCATTCACCTTATCATCAGAAATTAAAGACCCAGAAGGTAGATACCTGATACTCATGGGTTATATAATGGATACAGCAATCACGGTGATTTCCTACTACGCTCCTAACAAACAACCTACACCATTCCTCTCACATATATTACAAGTGATTAATACACACAAAATAGGAACAGTGATAATGTGTGGGGATTCGAACCAGGTCCTCCTCCCATTTTTAGATAAATCACCTTTTACACCATCCAAAATAACCTCTAGATTACCTTTTTCTCAACTTCTTTCCAAATACAATCTGGTAGATTCGTGGAGAGAAAGTAACCCAATGAAAAAGAAATTCACTTATTTCTCGCACCCTCATCAAACCTTCACCAGAATAGATCATATTTTTCTAACAATAGGAATGCCTACCAGAAATTATTGCATCAGATATAATTCCGATTCCGTGGTCTGACCATAATGCAGTATACACTACTATAGCCTCAGCCATACCAAAAGTGCATGACACAACGTGGTACTTACCGGACATAATGCTCAAACACCCAATACATCAGATGGCCATTGAACAAGCTTTAAAGGAATACATATCAATTAATAATACAACAGACATCTCCCCAATAACACTGTGGGAAGCTCATAAGCCTGTCTTGCGTGGTACAATACAAAGACAAATGGCACTATTTAAACGGGAACGCAAAAATCTAGCAAAAAAACTAGAACTCAATTTTAATGCAGCCTACATATCATTCCAAGATAATCCATCTCAGAGTACAAAATCTCATCTGGAAAAATCTAGATTGGAATACGATCTATTTCTCACTGAGTCAGTTAATAAATCCCTCAAACGCTCCAAACACAATTTCTACATGAAAACAAACAAACCAGGTACATATTTGGCTTGGGCATTAAATTCAACTAACAAATCTTTCAAACCAATACGTTTGAAATTATCAAAAAATGTTTATACTTGTAATCCAGTTAAAATAGTCCATAAATTTCACTCACATCTCGCAACTTTATACAAGACAAACAATGAATTTAATCCTACAGAGGCTGAATCCTTCTTCTCAAAAATAACCTTACCTGAGTTATCTCAGAATCAAAAAAGCAGTTTGGATGAGCCTATAACTATAGATGAAGTTGCTAACGCCATAAAAGACCTAAAACTTAACAAAAGACCAGGCCCAGACGGCTACTCGGCTTTATACTATAAAACATTCTCAGAAATACTCTCTCCCATTCTCACTGAAACTTTTAACAAACTTCTAGATGGACATTCTTTTCGGCAAGAAACACTAATGGCAATTGTTTGTATGATCCCAAAACCCCTCTCTGATGATACTTCCTGTGTGAATTATCGGCCTATCTCTCTGTTAAACCTTGATATTAAATTATTAGCAAAAATAATAGCAAAACGCCTCAATAGCATTATAGGAAAATTAATACATAGAGATCAAGTAGGCTTCATGCCAAATAGACAGGCAGGCGATAATATACGCAGGGCAGTGTTATTGGCACATATTGCTAAAAAATGGAAAATCCCTTTATGTTTTCTATCTCTCGATATTAAGAGGGCATTTGACACAGTATCCTGGCAATATATGCAATATTCATTACAAAAATGGGGTTTTGGACCCCACTTTTTAACATGGATCAAAGCATTATATAATAAACCCAAAGCCTATATAAAATATGCTGGATACAAATCTGAAGCCTTTAATATCGAAAGAGGTACCCGACAGGGTTGCCCATTATCTCCCTTATTATTTGCCCTTATACTCGAACCCATGGCCCAATACATCAGAACAAACCAAACTATAACTGGCATTGAAGTAGGAGGTATTACACACAAATTATGTATATTTGCAGACGATATATTACTGTTTCTATCATCACCACAGGTCTCTGGTCCTAACTTAATACCAGCTCTTGATGGATTTGCAGCCCTATCCGGCCTTATGATTAATCCTAAGAAATGCCTAGTGCTTAATATTTCACTCACAAACATGGAATTGATCCCGGCTAGGGCTGCACTCCCATTCACATGGGCAGAAAAATCAATCCCATATCTTGGAATTCATTTAACAGCATCTCATTCTGACTTATTCTCAACCAATTATCCTCCTGTATTAAGACAGATCACAAATCTAGTAAAACAATGGTCACAACTTCCTTTATCCTGGATAGGGAAGATTAATGCAATCAAAATGACTATTCTACCCAAATTGCTTTATCTATTCAGAGTCCTCCCTATTCCAATTCCTTCCTATTTTTTGAGAATAGTACAAAAAAGAGCAACTTCATTTATATGGGGCTCTTCTAAACCACGTATACCTATACACACACTACATCTTCCCAAAAATAAAGGAGGCCTGGGATACCCTAATTTTATTAACTACTACAGAGCAGCACATTTGGCCAGTCTGTCCAAATACCATGCAAAACAGGAAATCCCATTATGGGTATTTATAGAGGCTTCAGAAAATGACCCTCTATTAATATCAAACTTATTATGGCTTGATCCTAAAGACCGCTTTAAAATTCATAATCCCATAACTAAACACTTCTTATCTCTCTGGGATAAACTAAAAAACAAATATCAGTTACAATCTCCACACAATCCTCTCCTTTCTTTTATCAGAAATCCGGCCTTTTATCCGGCATGGATCTACCCAAATTCTTTTAAAGCTTTGACAACATCAGGCATTCAGACACTAAATGACTTCATAGCATCTAAATCATTCCTTTCATTCCCATCGCTTAGAGAAAAATATGATCTACCAAACTCTGAGATATTTAGATATCTCCAAATCAAAAATTTCTATACACCATTCCTAAAGGGGGATACACCATTATCCCAATTATCCATTTTTGAATCAATCTGTACAAAAGATTCATTTGCTAAAGGTACAATTTCATCAGTTTATAATCAATTATATGGAGTAGCAAATCTTAATAGACCCTCTTACGTTCAGAGGTGGGAGGAGGACCTGGGATGAACTTTAGAAGACATGGACTGGTCTAACATATGGCTCACATCTAAGTCATCTTCACGCAACATCTTAGCACTGGAGACAAATTATAAAGTCCTAACTCGCTGGTACCTTGTACCCGCTAGAGTGGCAAAATATTCACCTAATACCTCAGCTCTTTGTTTTCGAGGATGCCCAGAAATAGGCACACATTTACACATATGGTGGACGTGCCCAGTAATCCAAACCTTCTGGAAGGAAGTCTTCGTGATTGCATCTAAAATATTTAAAAAAATAATACAACCAGATCCATATATAACTTTACTTAATCTAAAACCGGAATGGTTAACACTCTCTCAATTCAAACTTATGATCCAACTAATAACGGCTGCAAAACAAACAGTGGCCAAGGCATGGAAATTTCCTACATTGGTACTAGCAGAAACAATTCACAGAATGAATAATACAATGTCCCATGCTAAGATGGTAGCCATCGATCAAAATCAAATTCCAAAATTTGAAAAACTTTGGCATCCTTGGATAAAACAACAGTTCCTGTCAAACTTCAATGACTCTGTCCTGTTGCCATGGTAACAGATTAAATGACTTACAGAGACACCCATTCTAAGGCTTCAAAGAGAACTAAAAAGAATAATAAACCGACGAGCGGGACAACCTTGTGGACCATACCTCTACCTTTCTACCCTTTTCCTTCTTTCTCTTTCCTTTTCTCCACCTTACGATTAAAGCTCATTATCAAAATGTATTTGACCTATATACACTCTACCTGTAAACAATATGTATAGTAGGTATAAATAATTTAAATACCTACAAAAGTAACTAAGGAAATGATATATATCTTTAATTTAGGTTTACGTGAACCCAATGTTTAATATTTGAAATTTCATGATATTTACCTATATAAACCCTACTATAAAACAATGAGCTTACTTTATAGATCCTTGTAAACTTACTTTATGTATCTTTATAATATTGTATACTCAATAAACTTCTTTTGACAAGGAAAACAGGCGCAATCTTCTTTTAACTTGTTCTTAACTCCTCCAATTCTGTTCTACATGAAGGGGGGGGGGGGTTAAGCTGGCAGACATCTAATTGAATATGGTTAAGGCTGATAGCTGAGAGAGAGAGAGATAAGCACTTATATCTATATGGTTATATTTGAAATAGACATTTCACCATAACACTCATAATCACATCCATTACACTGTGTCCTCTGCACAGTGTGCACCTAAAGCTACCTGAAGAAAATTGCTGGTGTTCTTCTGATCCTATTAGTATTTTATGTCTTTTAACCAGCGAGTTCAGTCCCTTTACATTATACGATAAAAAATTTAAATCTAACATTCAAATCAATATCCTCTATCCAAACTCGTCTATCATCCGCTGCTCGTTTATAACCTCCCCTTGCTGGTGTTCTGATCCTATTAATACCACAGGCAGGCAGCTGCAGTATTTACAGTTAGTGTACTGTGTCTTCTGCACAGTGTGCACCTAAAGCTACCTGAAGACAATTGCTGGTGTTCTTCTGATCCTATTAGTACCACAGGCAGGCAGCTGCAGTATTTACAGTTAGTGTACTGTGTCCTTTGCACAGTATTCACCTAAAGCTACCTGAAGACAATTGTTGGTGTTCTTCTGATCCTATTAGTACCACAGGCAGGCAGCTGCAGTATTTACAGTTAGTGTACTATGTCCTCTGCACAGTGTGCACCTAAAGCTACCTGAAGACAATTGCTGGTGTTCTGATCCTATTAATACCACAGGCAGGCAGCTGCAGTATTTACAGTTAGTGTACTGTGTCCTCTGCACAGTGTGCACCTAAAGCTACCTGAAGACAATTGCTGGTGTTCTGATCCTATTAATACCACAGGCAGGCAGCTGCAGTATTTACAGTTAGTGTACTGTGTCCTCTGCACAGTGTGCACCTAAAGCTACCTGAAGACAATTGCTGGTGTTCTGATCCTATTAATACCACAGGCAGGCAGCTGCAGTATTTACAGTTAGTGTACTGTGTCCTCTGCACAGTGTGCACCTAAAGCTACCTGAAGACAATTGCTGGTGTTCTGATCCTATTAATACCACAGGCAGGCAGCTGCAGTATTTACAGTTAGTATACTGTATCCTCTGCACAATGTGCACCTAAAGATACCTGAAGACAATTGCTGGTGTTTTTCTGATCCTGTTAGTACCACAGGCAGGCAGCTGCAGTATTTACAGTTAGTGTACTGTATCCTCTGCACAGTGTGCACCTAAAGCTACCTGAAGAAAATTGCTGGTGTTCTTCTGATCCTATTAGTACCACAGGCAGGCAGCTGCAGTATTTACAGTTAGTGTACTGTGTCCTCTGCACAGTGTGCACCTAAAGCTACCTAAAGACAATTGCTTGTGTTCTGATCTTATTAATACCACAGCAGGCACCTGCAGTATTTACAGTTAGTGTACTGTGTAATCTGCACAGTGTGCACCTAAAGCTACCTGAAGACAATTGCTGGTGTTCTTCTGATCCTATTAGTACCACAGGCAGGTAGCTGCAGTATTTACAGTTAGTGTACTGTGTCCTCTGCACAGTGTGCACCTAAAGCTACCTGAAGACAATTGCTGGTATTCTGATCCTATTAATACCACAGGCAGGCAGCTGCAGTATTTACAGTTAGTATACTGTGTCCTCTGCACAGTGTGCACCTAAAGCTACCTGAAGAAAATTGCTGGTGTTCTTCTGATCCTAATAGTACCACAGGCAGGCAGCTGCAGTATTTACAGTTAGTGTACTGTGTCCTCTACACAGTGTGCACCTAAAGCTACCTAAAGAAAATTGCTGATGTTCTTCTGATCCTATTAGTACCACAGTCAGGCAGCTGCAGTATTTACAGTTAGTGTACTGTGCCCTCTGCACAGTGTGCACCTAAAGCTACCTGAAGACAATTACTGGTGTTCCAATCCTATTAATACCACAGGCAGGCAGCTGCAGTATTGACAGTTAGTGTACTGTGTCCTCTGCACAGTGTGCACCTTAATCTACCTGAAGACAATTGCTTGTGTTCTGATCCTAATAATACCACAGGGAGGCAGCTACAGTATTTACAGTTAGTGTACTGAGTAATCTGCACAGTGTGCACCTAAAGCTACCTGAAGACAATTGCTGGTGTTCTTCTGATCCTATTAGTACCACAGGCAGGCAGCTGCAGTATTTACAGTTAGTGTACTGTGTCCTCTGCACAGTGTGCACCTAAAGCTACCTGAAGACAATTACTGGTGTTCCAATCCTATTAATACCACAGGCAGGCAGCTGCAGTATTGACAGTTAGTGTACTGTGTCCTCTGCACAGTGTGCACCTAAATCTACCTGAAGACAATTGCTTGTGTTCTGATCCTAATAATACCACAGGCAAGCAGCTACAGTATTTACAGTTAGTGTACTGTGTAATCTGCACAGTGTGCACCCAAAGCTACCTGAAGACAATTGCTGGTGTTCTTCTGATCCTATTAGTACCACAGGCAGGCAGCTGCAGTATTTACAGTTAGTGTACTGTGTCCTCTGCACAGTGTGCACCTAAAGCTACCTGAAGAAAATTGCTGATGTTCTTCTGATCCTATTAGTACCACAGTCAGGCAGCTGCAGTATTTACAGTTAGTGTACTGTGTCCTCTGCACAGTGTGCACCTAAAGCTACCTGAAGACAATTACTGGTGTTCCAATCCTATTAATACCACAGGCAGGCAGTTGCAGTATTTACAGTTAGTGTACTGTGTCCTCTGCACAGTGTGCACCTAAATCTACCTGAAGACAATTGCTTGTGTTCTGATCCTAATAATACCACAGGCAGGCAGCTACAGTATTTACAGTTAGTGTACTGTGTCTTCTGCACAGTGTGTACCTAAAGCTACCTGAAGAAAATTGATCCTATTAATACCACAGGCAGGCAGCTGCAGTATTGACAGTTAGTGTACTGTGTCCTCTGCACAGTGTGCACCTAAATCTACCTGAAGACAATTGCTTGTGTTCTGATCCTAATAATACCACAGGCAGGCAGCTACAGTATTTACAGTTAGTGTACTGTGTCTTCTGCACAGTGTGTACCTAAAGCTACCTGAAGAAAATTGATGGTGTTCTTCTGATCCTATTAGTACCACAGGCAGGCAGCTGCAGTGTTTACAGTAAGTGTACTGTGTCCTCTGCACAGTGTGCACCTAAAGCTACCTGAAGATAATTGTTGGTATTCTGGTCCTATTAATACCACAGGCAGGCAGCTGCAGTATTTACAGTTAGTGTACTATGTCCTCTGCACAGTGTGCACCTAAAGCTACCTGAAGACAATTGCTGGTTTTCTGATCCTAATAATACCACGGGCAGGCAGTTGCAGTATTTACAGTTAGTGTACTGTGTCCTCTGCACAGTATTCACCTAAAGCTACCTGAAGACAATTGCTGGTGTTCTTCTGATCCTATTAGTACCACTGGCAGGCAGCTGCAGTATTTACATTTAGTGTACTGTGTCCTCTGCACAATGTGCACCTAAAGCTACCTGAAGACAATTGTTGGTGATTTGGTCCTATTAATACCACAGGCAGGCAGCTGCAGTATTTACACTTACTGTACTGTGTCCTCTGCACAGTGTGCACCTAAAGCTACCTGAAGACAATTGCTGGTGTTCTGATCCTATTAATACCACAGGCAGGCAGCTGCAGTATTTACAGTTAGTATACTGTGTCCTCTGCACAGTGTGCACCTAAAGCTACCTGAAGAAAATTGCTGGTGTTCTTCTGATCCTATTAGTACCACAGGCAGGCAGCTGCAGTATTTACAGTTAGTGTACTGTGTCCTCTGCACAGTGTGCACCTAAAGCTACCTGAAGAAAATTGCTGATGTTCTTCTGATCCTATTAGTACCACAGTCAGGCAGCTGCAGTATTTACAGTTAGTGTACTGTGCCCTCTGCACAGTGTGCACCTAAAGCTACCTGAAGACAATTACTGGTGTTCCAATCCTATTAATACCACAGGCAGGCAGCTGCAGTATTGACAGTTAGTGTACTGTGTCCTCTGCACAGTGTGCACCTAAATCTACCTGAAGACAATTGCTTGTGTTCTGATCCTAATAATACCACAGGCAGGCAGCTACAGTATTTACAGTTAGTGTACTGTGTAATCTGCACAGTGTGCACCTAAAGCTACCTGAAGACAATTGCTGATGTTCTTCTGATCCTATTAGTACCACAGGCAGGCAGCTGCAGTATTTACAGTTAGTGTACTGCGTCCTCTGCACAGTGTGCACCTAAAGCTACCTGAAGACAATTGCTGATGTTCTTCTGATCCTATTAGTACCACAGTCAGGCAGCTGCAGTATTTACAGTTAGTGTACTGTGCCCTCTGCACAGTGTGCACCTAAAGCTACCTGAAGACAATTACTGGTGTTCCAATCCTATTAATACCACAGGCAGGCAGTTGCAGTATTGACAGTTAGTGTACTGTGTCCTCTGCACACTGTGCACCTAAATCTACCTGAAGACAATTGCTTGTGTTCTGATCCTAATAATACCACAGGCAGGCAGCTACAGTATTTACAGTTAGTGTACTGTGTAATCTGCACAGTGTGCACCTAAAGCTACCTGAAGACAATTGCTGGTGTTCTTCTGATCCTATTAGTACCACAGGCAGGCAGCTGCAGTATTTACAGTTAGTGTACTGTGCCCTCTGCACATTGTGCACCTAAAGCTACCTGAAGACAATTACTGGTGTTCCAATCCTATTAATACCACAGGCAGGCAGTTGCAGTATTGACAGTTAGTGTACTGTGTCCTCTGCACAGTATTCACCTAAAGCTACCTGAAGACAATTGTTGGTGTTCTTCTGATCCTATTAGTACCACAGGCAGGCAGCTGCAGTATTTACAGTTAGTGTACTGTATCCTCTGCACAGTGTGCACCTAAAGCTGCCTGAAGACAATTGCTGGTTTTCTGATCCTATCAATACCACAGGCAGGCAGCTGCAGTATTTACAGTTAGTGTACTGTATCCTCTGCACAGTGTGCACCTAAAGCTGCCTGAAGACAATTGCTGGTGTTCTTCTGATCCTATTAGTACCATAGGAAGGCAGCTGCAGTATTTACAGTTAGTGTACTGTGTCCTCTGCACAGTGTGCACCTAAAGCTACCTAAAGACAATTGCTTGTGTTCTGATACCACAGGCAGGCAGTTGATTCTGCTAGCTGCAGTATAATCCGTATATATATACATACCAGCTTTGTGCAGCTACATCTCATTGCAGGCCATTAGTATGTCTGGAAGGCCAACAAGGAGAGGAAGACAGTCACAAGCCAATAAAAGAGGGCAAGCAGACTTTGTGTCTAGAGGCAACAGTGCTGGTTGTGGACACGGTGCATCCTCATCAGCACGTGGCCGTGGGACACGCTTGGCCTTTATTTCAGCAGCTGGCCACGTGGAACCACAACAGGCGGAAGACTTGGTCGAGTGGATGACCAAGCCATCCTCATCCTCCTCATCCTCTCTCACCCAGGCTCAGGGAACTTTGGCAAAGCAGCTGCCAATGCAGCCTCTTCCCTCGGCTCAATGGCATCAGTCACTCCTTCCCTAGCCCCACCATGTCCTCCTGAGGGTTCCCCCGAACTGTTTGACCACAGTGTTGGGTACATGCTCAAGGAGAATACCCAGCATTTTGAAGGCTCCGATGATGGTACCCAGCTAGAGGAAGGCAGTAACATGAGCCCAGAGAGAGGGGGTGCCCAAGAAGGACAGCAATCTGGCAGTCATGTTTCCCCAGCTGCAGCATACTGCCAGTTTTGCTCCAGTGATGAGGAGGGAGGGGATGATGAGGAAGTCACTGACTCCATGTGGGTGCCTGATAGGAGAGATGAGGAGGAGGAGGCACATTTCCAACGATGCAGGATGCCCTCCATAGGCCAGCTTAAGGGCAGCACATTGACTGCATCACACTGCTGAGCTCCGCATGTGCAGGGCGCTGCTGTCTCTGCGCGTTATTCCAAAAGTTCTTTGGTGTGGGCCTTTTTTGAGATGAGTGCATCAGATCGCACCACTGCTATTTGCAACATATGTCTCAAGCGTATCTCGCGTGGCCAAAACTTCACCCGCTTGGGCACCACATGCTTGACCAGACATATGTTGATCTGCCATGCAGTTCGTTGGCAAGTGTACCTAAAAGACACACACCAAAGAACAAAGCGGACCTCTCCTTGCTCCTCATCAGCTTGGATCTCCAACCCCACTATACCTTCAGTAATCTCTGAAACCTGCACTGAGAGGAATGAAGGTGTAGAATTAGGTGTGTCCCAGCCAAGTACTTGTGGGTAATCTGCTATCGGTACACCGACGTCAGATTGTACCAGGCAAATTTCCCTGCCCCAGCTGCTGCACTGCCGAAAGAAGTTATTATTATTATTATTATTATTATAATACAGGTTTTATATAGCGCCAACAGTTTGCACAGAGCTTTACAACATGAGGGCAGACATTACAGTTACATTACAATTTGATACAAGAGGAATCAGAGGGCCTGCTCGTTAGAGCTTACAATCTAAAAAGGAAGGGTCAATTGATACAAAAGGTAATAGCTGTGGGGGGATGAGATAATGGAGGAGGTAAAAGAGTTACTTAGAAGCAGGATAGGCTTCTTTGAAGAGAAGGGTTTTGAGGGATCGCCTAAAGATGGATAGATTAGGGGACAGTTGGACAGATTGGGGTAGGGAGTTCCAAAGGATGGAAGAAGCTCTGGAGAAATGCTGGAGGGGAGCATGGGAGGAGGTGACAAGGGAGCTAGAGAGTAGGAGGTCTTGGGATGACTGAAGATAGCGGCTTGGTTGGTATTTTGGGACTAGATTAGTGATGTAGCTTGGGGCAGAGTTATGGATGGCTTTGTAAATTATTTTTAGTACTTTATATTTTATTTGTTGCGTGAGTGGAAGCCAGTGGAGGAATTGGCAGAGAGGGTGGAGGACACTGAATGGTTGGTAAGGTGGATGAGTCTTGCAGCGGCATTCATTATGGACTGAAGGGGTGATAGTCTATGTAAAGGTAATCCAATGAGGAGGGAGTTGCAATAATTGAGGCGAGACATGACCAGGGAGTGAATTAGAAGCTTGGTGCTGTCATTAGTTAAAAAGGGGCATATTCTGGAAATGTTGCGGAGGCTAAGGCTGCATGATTTGGACAGGGATTGTATGTGGGCCTGAAAGGACAGTTCAGAGTCTAAGGTTACCCCTAGCACCCTGGCATGCGGGGACCGACTGATAGATGTGCCATTGATCTTGACAGGGAAGATCAGTGATGCGTGAGGAGATTGATGGGGTGACCTGAGGGGCAGAGAGATAGATTTGGGTGTCATCAGCATATAAATGGTAGTGAAAGCCATGGGAGGCTATCAGCTGACCCAGGGAGGACGTGTAGATCGAGAATAGTAGAGGTCCAAGGACAGAACCTTGGGGGACCCAAACGGTAAGAGGAGTTTGAGAAGAGGAGGTGGAGTTGTAAGTGACACTGAAGGTGCGATGAGATAGGTAAGATTCAAACCAACGGAGAGTGCAGCCATGGAGACCAAGCAAATTGAGTTTTTTTAGGAGGACCGGACGGTCAACTGTATCAAAGGCAGCAGAAAGGTCCAAGAGTAAGAGTATGGAATAATGACCATTGGTTTAGGCTGTTAGTAAGTCATTTGTGAGTTTTAGGAGGGCAGTTTCTGTGGACCGCTGTGGGCGAAATCCAGACTGAAGGGGATCAAGAAGGTTATTCACAATGAGGTGGTCACTCAGTCGGTTGTAGACTAAACGTTCAAGGAGTTTGGAGGTAAAAGGGAGTAAAGAGATGGGTCTCAGGTTGTTAAGATTGGTGAGGTCTGAGGCCTTTTTTGGTATGGGAGTGACTGGCGCATGTTTTAGAGGGTTGGGGAAGATGCCAGTAGAGAGTGAGAGGTTGAAGATATGAGTTAAGGAGTGTAGGATTGAGTCAGATAGTGACCGTAGTATTTGAGAAGGAACAGGGTCCAGGGGGCAGGAGGTTAGGTGGGCATTAGAAAGAAGCTTAGTGACTTCCTCTACAGTAGCTGGGTTAAAAGAGGGAAGTATTCATTGTGCAGGAGGACAAGAAGTGTAAAGTGAGGGAGATATCTGTAGAGTGGAGATCTCGAGACGAATTGTCTCAATCTTATTTTAGAAGTGATTAGCAATCTCCTGGGCAGTGAGTAAGTTAGTGGGTGGGGGTAATGGAGGACGAAGTAGAGTGGTAAAGGTGGAAAAGAGTTTACGGGGTTCGCTCCCAGCCATCCACATGCCCAACGGTTGAATGCTAGCTTGGCTAAATTGCTAGCACTTCAACTGCTGCCTTTTCAATTGGTAGACTCTGCCCCCTTCCGTGAGTTTGTGGTATGTGCGGTTCTTCAGTGGCAGGTTCCCAAACGCCACTTTTTCTCATGGAAGGCTATTCCAGCTCTCTAGCATGTGGAAAGCAATGTCTTGGCCTCGCTGGACAGGGCGGTCAGCTGTAAGGTGCATATTACCGCTGACTCATGGTCCAGCAGGCATGGACAGGAACATTACCTATCTTTCACCGCGCACTGAGTGACTCTTCTGGCAGCTGGGAAGGATGCAGGACAGGGTGCAGTAGTGTTGGAGGTTGTTCTGCCACCACGCCTCCAAAATTCTACTAGTGATGATTCTGCCACGCTTCTCTCCTCCACCCCCTCCTCTTCTTCTTCCACCATGGCCTCTTCCTGTGCTGATTTGTCCTCGGTGCTCTGTAGGCATTCAAGGGGCTACGCAAGCACACAGGCAAAAAGATACCATGCGGTGCTTGAGCTGGTGTGCTTGGGGGACAGGAGCCACACTGGGGCAGAGATTCTGTCAGAAACATCTTCGGGAGGCCTTGCAGAAAGGTTTGTGCAACACGTTTCCAGAGCCTATGAGGTTACAATTTCCTGGTCCTCCTGGACAACGTGTTGCTGAGGCTTCGGTCAGTCACAGAAGGAGCGGTGGAGAAGGTGGCTGTCTGACCGATGCGTTCAGACAATTTTTTAGTTCGCAGCCCCAGGGTATGGTTACAGCAACCATCGCCAGCGTCTGATTCACATGGTGCAGGATTACCTAGGGGCAAGATCAGACTTGGACACCTTTCCCACCGAAAATCCTCTGGGTTACTGGGTCTTGAGGATGGATCACTGGCCAGAGCTTGCACAGTATGCAATTGAGCTACTGGCCTGTCCTACATCCAGCGTTCTTTCGGAACGCACATTCAGTGCTGCTGGAGGCTTTGTAACCGATCACAGGGTGCGCCTGTCCATCGAATCGGTCGATCGGCTGACCTTCATAAAAATGAATCAGTCTTGGATCACCAGCTACCAAGCACCTGATGCTGATGTAACCAAATATTTTTTTTTTTTTTATGTGAGATCCCTTCAAGACTGCCTATGTTGATGCTGAGTGACTATCCTGTTATACTGAGTGACAATCCTCTTCCTCCTCAAGTTTCATGCTGATAGCTTGTAAGAACATTTTTGGTTCTGGGCACCGCCACCAGTTGCTAAGGTCCAATTTTTCTGCCTCTGTTTAACAGGGGCATGTAATTACATTTTTTATGCAATACTTTGCAGCAGGGCTCATACCTGCGCTCCAACTATAGTATCTGTGAGGGGTTGCAGTGTTGCAGCACCAGCTCCAGTGTCCAAGGCCCAATTTTTCAGCCCCTGTTTATTGGGGGCGTATAATTACAATTTTTGATGCAATACTTTGCAGCAGGGCTCATTCCTGTGCTCCAACTATAGTATCTGTGAGAGGTTGCAGTGTTGTGGCAGCAGTGGCTAAGGCCCAATTTTTCAGCCCCTGTTTAACAGGGGCATGTAATTACAATTTTTGATGCAATACTTTGCAGCAGGGCTCATTCCTACGCTCCAACTAGAGTATTTGTGAGGGGTTGCATTGTTGTGGCACCAGCACCAGTGTCCAAGGCCCAATTTTTCAGCCCCTGTTTAACAGGGGCATATAATTAAAATTTGTGATGCAATACTTTGCAGCAGGGCTTATTCCTGTGCTCCAACTATAGCATCTGTGAGGGGTTGCAGTGTTGTGGCACCAGTGCCTAAGGCCCAATTTTTCTGCCCCTGTTCAACAGGGACATGTAATTACAATTCTTGATCTAATATTTTACAGCAGGGCCCATTCCTGTGCCCACCAAGAGTAACTGTGAGGGCTTACAGTTTTGTGGCAACACCACCACCACCACCACCACCAAAGGCCCAATTTTTCTGCCCCTGTTCAACAGGTACATGTAATTACAATTCTTGATATAATATTTCACAGCAGGGCCCATTCCAGGGCCCACCAAGAGTAACTGTGAGGACTTACAGTGTTGTGGCACCAGCACCACCACCACCAAAGGCCCAATTTTTCTACCACTGTTCAACAATGGCATGTAATTAGAATTCTTGATCTAATATTTCACAGCAGGGCCCGTTCCTGCACCCACCAAGAGTAACTGTGAGGGCTTACAGTGTTGTGGCAACACCAACATCTAAGGCAATTTCTGCAGAATATATAGGGCAGGCCCCTGCCTTCAAACAACCAACTTACAAATGACTCCTACTTGCAAACACCTATGAAGGGAAATTCTCTCCTGTAAGAGTTGATATGGGAAAAACGTGTCTCCTCTCCACTGATGCTTTGTCACCAATCCTTTTTTCACTAAAAACCCCACATTTTCAAAAAACATTTGTCATTGGGACAGAAAGTGAGGTGAAATATTCTGAAGAGGTGCACAGACAGCAAAACAAATGTTACAGGGGTGATAACCCTTCCCCATGTTTTCCAAAAAGCTTAAAAATAGATTTTTTGACTGGAGCTACACATTAAAAATGTACTAGTTCAAAATTACAAACAGATTCTACTTAACAACAAACCTACAGTCCCTGTCTTGTTTGCACCGCCTGTATACTGCTGTTCAGAGTATATAGGGCCTGGGGGCCCCACGCTTTTCCTTTTTTTAATTTGGGTGCGGGGTTCCCCTTAATATCCATACAAGACCCAAAGGGCCTGGTAATTGACTGGGGGGGTACCCATGCTGTTTGTCTCACTGATTTTCATCCGTATTGCCGGGACCCGACATTACATTAAAGCCGCAAGCAGTTTTAAATTACTTTTATTCCTTTACAAATGTCATTTTGTGCAGGGACTGTTTTAAGCACGGGAAACATGCGCCACTTTACAGGCATACTATAGACACCCCCAGGTACGATATTTAAAGGAATATTTCACTTTTTTTTTCACTTTAAGCATCATTAAAATCACTACTCCCGAAAAAACGGCCGTATTTAAAACTTTTTATTGCATTGATACATGTCCCCTGGGGCAGGACCCGGGTTCCCAAACCCAGTAACTTGCATATTAGCCTTTAAAATTAGCACTTTTGATTTTGAACGTTCGAGTCTCATAGACTAGAGATATTGTAGAGATAGTCAGCGTGGAAGATATTCCAGAGGGTAGTATTGGGGGCATTAGTGGTAGGTTGACCAAAGCACAAAAACACAAGATAAGTATAGTAGCAAGTCCTAGTTGCAATCTCGAAACACCCAATACGAGGACAATATGCAACCGGTCTAAACTATGTGGCATGTTCACCAATGCCAGGAGCATGGCGGACAAGATGGGTGAACTAGAGATATTTTTGTGGGAATTTCAGAGACCTGGTTCAACAGCTCTCATGATTGTCTGGCAAACATTCAAGGGTATACCCTTTATCGCAAGGATAGAGAGGGTAAAAAAGGGGGAGGGGTGTGCCTATATATCAAGAATAATGTACAAGTGAATGTGAGAGATGACATCACTGAGGGAGCTAGGGAGGAGGTGGAATCCTTATGGGTAGAGCTCCAAAGGGATGAAGCTAAGAGGAAAATAATACTGGGAGTCTGCTATAGGCCCCCTAACCTGAGGGAGGAAGTGGAGACAGATCTCCTATCACAATTTGGATTAGCAGCAAGGATAGGAAGTGTTATCATTTTAATTATCCAGACATAGACTGGGCGGAGGGAACCACGCATTCATTTAAGGCTCGACAGTTCCTTAATGTCTTGCAGGACAATTTTACGGGTCAATTGGTAGACGCACCAACTAGAAATAAAACATTACTGGATCTACTGATTACCAACAATACAGACCTGATCTCGGATGTAGAAATACAGGGCAATTTAGGTAACAGCGATCACAAGTCAATTAGTTTCAGTATAAATCACACAAATAGGAAACATAAAGGGAGTACAAAGACACTGAATTTCAAAAGTGCCAACTTCCCTAAACTACAAACCTTGCTAAAAGGCATAAATTGGGATAAAATATTAGGAACAAAGAACACGGAGGAGAGATGGATTTGCTTTAAGAGCATATTAAATAAGGGCATTAGGCAATGCATCCCATTGGGTAATAAATTTAAAAGAGCGAACAAAAGTCCTGAATGGCTTAACTCCAATGTAAAAATGCATATAAAAGCAAAGGAGAAGGCCTTCAAAAAATACAAGGTTGACGGATCATCCTCAGCATTCAGGCTTTATAAAGAATGCAACAAGAAATGTAAGGGTGCAATAAGGACGGCTAAGATAGAACATGAATGACACATAGCGGAGGAGATAAAAAAAATCCCAAGAAATTCTTTAAGTATGTAAACAGTAAAAAAGGGAGGACAGACCATATTGGCCCCATAAAGAATGAGGAAGGACATCTGGTTACAAAGGATGGGGAGATCTCGAAGGTATTGAATTTATTCTTCTCCTCAGTCTTCACAAGTGAATCGGGGGGTTTCAGTAACCACAACTGCAGTGTTTATCCTCATGACACAACACAGGAAGCACCTCCATGGTTAACAGAGGACGGAATTAAAATTAGACTTGAGAAACTTAACATTAATAAATCACCGGGACCAGATGGCTTGCATCCGAGGGTACTTAGGGAACTCAGTCAAGTGATTGCCAGACCATTGTTCCTAATTTTTACAGTCAGTCTACTGACTGGAATTGTACCAGCTGATTGGAAAAAAGCCAATATAGCACCAATATTTAAAAAGGGCCCAAAATACATCCCTGGGAATTACAGACCAGTTAGCCTAACATCAATAGTATGTAAACTCTTGGAGGGGATGATAAGGGACTATATACAAGATTTTAGTAATGAGAACGGTATCATTAGCAGTAATCAGCATGGATTTATGAAGAATCGTTCTTGCCAAACCAATCTACTAAGCTTCTATGAGGAGGTGAGTTGCCATCTAGATAAAGGAAGGCCCGTAGATGTGGTGTATCTGGATTTTGCAAAAGCATTTGACACAGTTCCCCATAAACGTTTACTGTACAAAATAAGGTCCGTTGGCATGGACCATAGGGTGAGTACATGGATTGAAAACTGGCTACAAGGGCGAGTTCAGAGGGCGGTGATAAATGGGGAGTACTCAGAATGGTCAGGGGTGGGTAGTGGGGTTCCCCAGGGTTCTGTGCTGGGACCAATCCTATTTAATTTGTTCATAAATGACCTGGAGGATGGGATAAACAGTTCAATCTCTGTATTTGCAGACGATACTAAGCTAAGCAGGGCAATAACTTCTCCGCAGGATGTGGAAACCTTGCAAAAAGATCTGAACAAATTATTGGGGTGGGTAACTATATGGCAAATGAGGTTCAATGTAGAAAAATGTAAAATAATGCATTTGGGTGGCAAAAATATGAATGCAATCTATACACTGGGGGGAGAACCTCTGGGGGAATCTAGGATGGAAAAGGACCTGGGGGTCCTAGTAGATGATAGGCTCAGCAATGGCATGCAACGCCAAGCTGCTGCTAACAAAGCAAACAGAATATTAGCATGCATTAAAAAGGGGATCAACTCCAGAGATAAAACTATAATTCTCCCACTCTACAAGACTCTGGTCCGGCCGCACCTAGAGTATGCTGTCCAGTTCTGGGCACCAGTCCTCAGGAAGGATGTACTGGAAATGAAGCGAGTACAAAGAAGGGCAACAAAGCTAATAAAGGGTCTGGAGGATCTTAGTTATGAGGAAAGGATGCGAGCACTGAACTTATTCTCTCTGGACAAGAGACGCTTGAGAGGGGATATGATTTCAATATACTAATACCGTACTGGTGACCCTACAATAGAAATAAAACTTTTTCGCAGAAGAGAGTTTAACAAGACTCGTGGCCACTCATTAAAATTAGAAGAAAAGAGGATTAACCTTAAACTACGTAGAGGGTTCTTTACTGTAAGAGCGGCAAGGATGTGGAATTCCCTTCCACAGGTGGTGGTCTCAGCGGGGAGCATCGATAGCTTCAAGAAACTATTAGAAAGGCACCTGAATGACCGCAACATACAGGGATATACAATGTAATACTGACACATAATCACACATAGGTTGGACTTGATGGACTTGTGTCTTTTTTCAACCTCACCTACTATGTAACTATGTAACTTTAACAGGGTTCTAAAGTTTGCGCAAACTTTCGGTCCATTCGCAGGTTCTGGTACGAACCGAACCGGGGCGTGTTCGGCTCATCCCTACTTGCAAGCACGAAAAGGAATCTTTTTTAGCCTGTGCACAGAATGCCTTTCCTTACACTTGCCTATTATCCCAGAAAAATAGAATTACTAATTGCTAAGATTCAGTACATTTTGACTGCAATGGGGTTCACTAGGGGGTTAAACTTCAGTCATGTTTGACAAACCTGCATAGAACCAAACCAAGATATGCCTGGCTCATCCCTTATGATGACATCTTCACACAACCACACTTTGCAAGGATATTCCCGAAACCTTAAAGCAGAGTTCCAGGCTAAAATGCAACTAGGTCCTGAACAATAAAGCACCCCCCCTTTGTTTTTGAATAAGGTTTTATTTTTATATATATAGCTTTGTACCTTTTCTGTTGTTTTTAAGCTGCCCTTCCGTCCTACCTACATCATTTCTGCATTTACACCGGCTCTTCCTCCTTACTCTCGCTGCCTTCTGGGACCTATGTGTGTCCCAGAAGATGACAGGAACATTCAGAAAGCGCAGTAGAAAACCGGCTATGAAGCCTGCCAGTTACCCTTACTTGCAATGCCTGCACCTGCATCCAAAGCTGATTTTTTTTCAGGCTAGAACTCCGCTTTAAAAAAAAAAAACCTGTTACACCTAGCATAGGGTCTGCTAAGCCATTTAACCCAACTGACCACTGCAACTCAAGTGCACATTGCCCCCAAAACTGCTAGGCACTCCTTCAACCTAAGACTATTCCTCCTCCCCCTAGGTCTAAGCCCAATGTCCCCACTTGCTGAACTATGAATGAAAGGGTTCTTATCAGGCTACATTCATGTAGAACCATGATCAACCAAAATTCTGGCCTAAAGCTGGCTCCATGGAATGGCTTCACCACCATTTGACATGGCCAAGCTATTTCACTGCTTATCTTGCTGGGTTCAGATGGGAAATCCTGTTGCATGTGCTCAGATTCCTCACCTAGAAGAAACTAACCCAACTCTAGCCTCCTTGATCTCCTCCATCAGAGTGCTGGTAGGTTCTAGAGACACAATACTGGCTGTTATCAAGTCCTTTCCCCTTAGGGAACATGAGATGTTGCTCTTCTCTTTTCAGTTATCCTGTGGCTCACAAGGCTTTGTGGAATTGCTGCATAAGAAAGACTTATCACCCCTGCTGCCCATTTCAGCTCTATTCCTGCCCCAAACCCTCCCCCTTCCCAGTGCATTTGAAGAGCTGGATTGGAATATGTTCTGAGAAGCCTGGACATAAGTGAGAAATGCTGAGGGAGCTATTGCCTGCCTGCTGCATGCAGAGGATCTGTCCCCTTGTCAGGCTACCAGAATCCTTTAGCAGCAGGGCTGGATATTCAGCTACCGCAAGCTGAGTAAAGCATGGCTTGGGACCCAGCCTCCCGTGATTTCTGTTGGCAGAGGGAATTGACCCCAGAATTTGCACTGCACTGGTAGAAGTGTGACGGAAGCAGGTCATTGAAGGGATCCTCGTGGGGCTGCTGATTTGCGGCTGGACCCTGGGAGTGTATTAAGGGCTGAGGCGCACAGAAAGTCTGACCCTTCTTGTGCATTTGAGGGCAGGAGGTAATGCAGGTGACTCCCTCAGACTGCTGTTCCTAGATCTGTTGTGGGTTGCTGGCCTCTGCAGCAGCTCTAATTGGTGATAGCATGGTTTCCAGATCACTTATGGCTTGTTCTCTCCTTTTCGTCACAGGGTCCTTTCGTCCTTGATCGCACAGCAATTACCAGGGCTTCTACTTGTGCATCGCTTCCCAATCATTTAACTGTTCAATCAGGTATGGTCACTTACATCTACAGCATCCAAATACATTTTAATTATTTCTTGTGATCATTATTACACACAGCCAGGTATCCCCTCTGTAATTTTATTATTCAGGGTCTGTCTTTTGCTGGCAAAGTTGCATTGCAAAGAGTAAACCATTGCCCCTTCCAGTAAGTAACTAACCTTCAATTGGATTGTGGCCAGGATGTCAATTTCAGTGCATTATATTCCAGTTTTAAGGATTCCATGGACTGTTTTTTCATTGTTAACTGTACTCTTTCTATGCACGTGATGGCATTGTCCTGACTTTGTACCATCATGCTGCCCACAGTGAAGTGAGTTTAAGGCCCCTTTCACACTTATACGACTTGTCCCACAATTTTGTACTGCAAATTCGTATGACAAGTCATTCTCCATGATTTTCAGTGACTACCATTCATATTGGCACAACTTTAAGTTGTGCTGACTTCAAAGTAGTCCTTGCACTACTTTGGTCCAACTTCCATACGATTTGTACTCCATAGACCTGAACCTTAAACCCTCAAGTAGTAGACACGATTTCAGCACTACTTCGTAAGCACAAGCTGAGAATGGTTAATGCCAAAGTGGTGGCAAAGTCGTACAAAGTAGTACTGCTCCCAAATCGCGGCAAAATCACTGCAAAATAGCAGCCGCAAAACTGCGGTAAAATCGCGTGACTTTGAAGTTGTATAAGTGTGAAAGGGGCCTAAAGGTTACAAACGCTCTCGTGCCTCCGGGCCCAGTGCATATATTTACATCTAAAGTAGCACTAGCTCTAGTTGTGACTGCTACATTTTTGTAACACTGACATTATTGTTTTGATTATGCAGTGTCTGGAGCCACCTGACAAGCAGTATTATCTGCTCTATATTACATCTCCATAATAGCTGTATTATAAAGCATAGCTCCCAACTGTCCCTGATTTTGAGGGACTGTCCCTGATTTGGAGCAATGTCCCTCTGTTCCTCCTTCCTCCTCATTTGCCCCTCATTTTGGTCTGATCTATATAGTTGTATATAAAATACACTATTTATCTTTCAAAAAGTGTTTCCCAGTGCTAAACCTTTCATTAAAATCCTAAATTGCGCATTTGTAAATTTGAAAAGCCAATATAAAGTAATAGTGGTAAAAAATACCTTGCAGGTTTAACTAATCTTTTTTTGGGGGTTAATTCTCCTTTAAGAGGGTGTGATAGGGATGTGTCCTATGCCTTCATACTTCTGCTAGTAGGTGTCCCTCATTCCCATCTCAAAAAGTTGGGAGGTATGATAAAGTGCACATATAAAATGTATGTTTTCTATATGATATAATAGATATTGTACTCTCCTATGTCCTCCTTATGAAGTGGTTACTTACCTCATGAAATGTGTCAAGGTTTACAAGACCCTAGTTTTATGCCAAAAATAATGGACAAATGAATTAAATGGTCTAGTGCGATCTAACTCTAACAGTCTAATTTTAATATTAATACAGGTGTCCCAACATAAGAAAGGAATATTATTTTTGAAGGTTTTGGCTTACATATGTGTCATGGTTATGCAATAATGTGTGTCTGTCAGCTTACCTCTCTCCATGTGTTCCTTTGGAGGCCAGCCACCCACCTGACTGCATATATAATCTTCCCTCAGCATAGCTCCACCTCAGCCACTAATTAGGAACACTATATTAACCTGTGCATTGCAAGCCAACCTTGCTGATCAACCATTGTGTGTTAGCTTTCGTGTGTACTTGCTGTGTCTCCTACGTCTGATTCCAGTTAAAGATTTTGGCCTGTTCTCGACTACCCCTGTTTGCTTGTGACCCTGACCCTTGGCGTGTTCTCCACTATTCCTGTCTGCTCGTGACCCTGATGCTTTGGCTTATCCCTTTACTATCAATGTTGTTCCAGCATGCTGCTTCCTTCCTCTATCTCCTGTAGTCTACCGTGAGCATGAGCTGTGAGACCCTTGGGGCCGCGACCTGGAGCCAGACTGCAGCGCAGTCCATCCTCACCACTAGAGGCTCTGGTGAACACCTGCTGGCTCTTAGACTCCGCGCCCTGGGGAATCTATGCCCTAGCTCCCACTGGGATCTGTGTTAGTGATCTAGTAGACCTGCTTCCTGAACCTCCCAGGGTTCAATCCGCAGCAGTCAGTCCTAAGGTCCACTACCTTAGCGGTGCACTCCTGACTCCTACAGAGTGCATCTGTCACCTGGTCTCAGGTGACCTGACAAACATGTTTTTTTTTTTTATCTTGCTTATTAATAAGATTTGCATATACAATATTTTTAATCATTTAGTCCATAATCCACCAGCACCTTAACAGTCCATATCAATGTATTTTTATTTATTATTCATCTTCACAGTTTGTCTTGATCTTGATGTGATTGATAGAGATGGGCCAAACACCCCCCTGTTCGGTAGTTCTGCTGCAAAGTTCTGACCCACACGGTGAACCCCATTTAAGTATGAGCCGAACAGGAAAAATCAAAAGTGCCCATTTTGAAGGCTTATATCCAAGTAATTGGCCATAATATATATATATATATATATAGTGGGGATGGAGAGTATTCAGACCCTCTTAAATTTTTTACTCTTTGTTATATTGCAGCCATTTGCTAAAATCATTTAAGTTCATTTTTTTTCCCTCATTAATGTACACACAGCACCCCATATTGACAGAAAAACACAGAATTGTTGACATTTTTGCATATTTATTAAAAAAGAAAAACTGAAATATGACATGGTCCTAAGTATTCAGACCCTTTGCTGTGACACTCATATATTTAACTGGTGCTGTCCATTTCTTCTGATCATCCTTGAGATGGTTCTACACCTTCATTTGAGTCCAGCTGTGTTTGATTATACTGATTGGACTTGAATAGGAAAGCCACACACCTGTCTATATAAGACCTTACAGCTCACAGTGCATGTCAGAGCAAATGAGAATCATGAGATCGAAGGAACTGCCTGAAGAGCTCAGAGACAGAATTGTGGCAAGGCACAGATCTGGACAAGGTTACAAAAAAACGTCTGCTGCACTTAAGGTTCCTAAGAGCACAGAGGCCTCCATAATCCTTAAATGGAAGACGTTTGGGACGACCAGAACCCTTCCTAGAGCTGGCTGTCCGGCCAAACTGAGCTATCGGGGGAGAAGAGCCTTGGTGAGAGAGGTAAAGAAGAACCCAAAAAACACTGTGGCTAAGCTCTAGAGATGCAGTCGGGAGATAGGAGAAAGTTGTAGAAAGTCAACCATCACTGCAGCCCTCCACCAGTCGGGGCTTTATGGCAGAGTGGCCCGACGGAAGCCTCTCCTTAGTGCAAGACACATGAAATCCCGCATGGAGTTTGCTAAAAAAAACCTGAAGGACTCCAAGATGGTGAGAAATAAGATTCTCTGGTCTGATGAGACCAAGATAGAACTTTTTGGCCTTAATTCTAAGCGGTATGTGTGGAGAAAACCAGGCACTGCTCATCACCTGTCCAATACAGTCCCAACAGTGAAGCATGGTGGTGGCAGCATCAAGCTGTGGGGGTGTTTTTCAGCTGCAGGGACAGGACGACTGGTTGCAATCGAGGGAAAGATGAATGCGGCCAAGTACAGGGGTATCCTGGACTAAAACCTTCTCCAGAGTGCTCAGGACCTCACACTGGGCTGAAGGTTTACCTTCCAACAAGACAATGACCCTAAGCACACAGCTAAAATAACGAAGGAGTGGCTTCACAACAACTCTGTGACTGTTCTTGAATGACCCAGCCAGAGCCCTGACTTAAACCCAGTTGAGCATCTCTGGAGAGACCTAAAAATGGCTGTCCACCAACGTTTACCATCCAACCTGACAGAACTGGAGAGGATCTGCAAGGAGGAATGGCAGAGGATCCCCAAATTCAGGTGTGAAAAACTTGTTGCATCTTTCCCAAAATGACTCATGACTGTATTTGATCAAAAGGGTGCTTCTACTAAACACTGAGCAAAGGGTATGAATACTTACTACCATGTGATATTTCAGTTTTTCTTTTTAATAAATCTGCAAAAATATCAACAATTCTGTGTTTTTCTGTCAATATGGGGTGCTGTGTGAACATTAATGAGGAAAAAAAAATGATTTTAGCAAATGGCTGCAATATAACAAATAGTGAAAAATTTAAGGGGGGTCTGAATACTTTCCGCCCCCACTGTATATATATATATATATATATATATATATATATATATATATATATATATATATATATATATATATATATATATATATATATATGTTAAACTATCGTTTTTTTAGGAGCAGTGATTTTAATGATGCTTAAAGTGCAACAATTAAAATGAAAGATTCCTTTAAATATAGTGCCGGGGGGGTGTTCCCTTAGTCTGCTTGTAAAGTGGTGTATCTGTAGCATGCATAAAACATGCTGAAGCAAAAATTACATTTCTAAAGAAAAAAAAAACTAGTCAAATCACATTAAAATTGACTCATGGCTGCAATTCCGGGCATCTAGCTATTGAAAAAATATAAAGAAAAGAACACCAAATTTAAAAAAAACAAAAAAAAACGCATGAGTGCCCCCCCTTCTGACCCATACCAGGCCACATGCCCTCAACATGGGGGGGGGTGTTTTGGGGCAGGGGGAGCTCAGCAAGGACACAGGCCTCATCCTCATAACTGTGGCCAGTGGTTGTGGGGGCCTGCAGGCGGGGGGCTTTTTTAATCTGGATGCCCCCTTTAACAAGGAGGCCCCCAGATCCCCCTCATGTGAATGAGTAGAGGTGCCCGCAGACCCCCACAACCACTGGCCACCGTTGTGGGGACGAGGCTCTTGCACCCACCCCCCCATGTTAAGGGCATGGGGCCTGGTATGGTTCGGGAGGGAAGCTCACTCATCCCCCCTTTCCTGATCTGCCAGGCTGCATGCCCAGATAAGGGTCTGGTATGGATTTTGGGGAGACCCCACTCGGTTTTCTTTTTACTTTTTTTATTAGCAATTTGTTCTTTTTACTCAGCTGCCAATGGGGAAGCCCATTTACAGCTTGACTTGTCAATTGTTAAGGACGCCGTGGCCGGCTTCCCTGCCCTGCTCTTTAACAACCAGCTTATCCTGCACCCTGATTGGACAAAGCTTTGCCCAATCAGGGCACAAAATGCACTGTGCAGTGCACAGTGCATTGCAGGTCGTTCGGCGAGGCAAACACCCGCCGGACACCCTCCAAATTCGGGTGTTCCCCGAAGGGGGCGAACAGCCAATGATGCTTGGGCTGAACCATTCGCCTAACTTTATTGATTAAGTAGAAGTACAGGCGGTCCCCAGGTTACAAACAAGATAGGGTCTGTAGGTTTGTTCTTAACTTGAATCTGTTTGTAAGTCGGAACAGGTACATTTTTAAATGTAGCTCCAGTCAAAAAAAAATTTTTAAGCTTTTTGGATAGCATAGGGAAGAGTTAACACCTCTGTAACATTTGTTTTGCTGTCTGTGCCCCTGTTCACAAGATTTCACCTCACTTTCTGTCCCAATGATAATTGGATTTTGAAAATTTGGGGTTGTTGTGGAAACATGGATTGGTGATAAAGCATCAATGGAGGTACCTTTTTCCCATAATAACTCCTACATGAGTGAATTTCCCTTCCTAGGGGTAGATTTACTCTCACTTCCTGTTGTCTCCCTCCGTTTGCAAGTAGGAGTCATTTGTAAGTTGGATGTTTGTAACTAGGGGATCGTCTGTAGTAGTTTTTGGCAATTCCTTTTTTTGCCATACTTTGATATACACACACAGTTACCTGGGTCTAATGTGTTCGATAACCCAATAAACTAGTCACATTCTCCATGTTTTGCAGATAGGTGCCTCCAACAACAAAGTATGTACTATTAGCAGCATTTGCCACTAACAGAGGAAGCTCAGTATTTGCAAGTACCTAATCCATAAATATTAGGTCTTGATGGGCTACTGTAATTCACACACACCAATGAACATCAATGCCCACAAGTGTGGGTAGAAGTCACTTTCTATGTTATCACTATCTGAACAGAAAACGATCAGACAAGTTGCTTATTGTTTGACATTGGGCCTTGATTACTTAATTTGCCATATACTGTATACAGACATAGCATGGGTAACCGAAGACAACCACAACTGATATCCTTTTTTTAGACATAATTGATATTATCAGCTCTATAATATTACTGAAACTTTTAGAGTGCCAACATGATATCCAGCTCTGTTTGGAAAAAGTACTGAAGATTTTCTATTTGCCTAAATAATGAAGCACTCTATGAACTCCAAGGGACCTATTGATAGAACCTGAATTATCACCTCTTGAGCCTACAGAGAACTCAATTAATTCTTCTTGTGAACTGAGCAACTTGATTAATGATTAAACCTAAAGTTTTTTTGCATTTCTTTTGGATGAATCAGTCAGCTTCTTAAAAGCGTTGCCAGAATTTACCAGTTAAGAAAATAAAAGAAAAAGACAGATTTGAACTGTTCGCTAAGGTAAACTCCAGTTTTTGTTTGAAAAAATGTAAAATATGATTGCTAAGCAAGTCAATAAAGCCAATTTTCTTCACTAAGTGAAAAAAACAAGAGCAACTGCAGGCATCACCCTGGTATCGTTTTTTTGGGGCTGGCGGTCGGCTCTCTTGTAATAGCAATCAGAGCGGCTTACTTGGGGGGACATCACCCCCTCCTGCCACCATCCACAGCTCTCCCAGGCTCTCCAGTCCCACCATGTCCATGGCTGGCTGGACAACCAATAAAGCCGGGATCGGCATTGCTCAGCTGATCATAACAATTAAACGTAAGCAATGGCATGACATCACTTCCAGTTTACTCGGGAACCATCGGCGCGGGTATTGAAAAATCTAAAGCATTCTAAAAAAACACAGATCTTGGTGGGGATCTGAGGTCTTATAGACCCCAAATCTCTCCATAAAGAGTACCTGTCACATACCTATTGCTGTCACCAGGATGTTTACATTCCTGGTGACGGCAATAAAAGTGATAAAAAAAATGAAAGCTACAGTGTAAAAAAATTAATATAATAAATTCATAATAATAATCAAAACATTTTTTTATGTGCCCCCGTCCTCGCACGCAAAGGCAAACTCACATGTTGGTCCAGCACGCAGGCAAAGAGTGATCGTACCACACATGTGAGGTATCACTGCAGTAATTCTAGCACCAGACCTCCTTTGTAAATTTAAAGTGGTAACCTGTAAAGACTTCTATGGATTGTAAAATTTACAAGCCATTGTCGCCATGGCTGGGGTGGTACAAATTTAGATGGGGGGGGGGGCCACATTATTAGTCTTTTCTAGGGCAGCACAAAACCAAAATACACCACTGAGTAGGCAACCAGTCTATCGCAGGCTACTCATCGATCATGGCCATGTGATGAGACAATGGCTGAGATGTGATGAGACCCCGCCATCCCTGCTGCTACCCCTCAACTCTACCCACCACCTCACAGACCTCAGATTAGAGCAGCAATTGCTGCTGTATGGTTCAGCTTCACATCTAGTGATCCCAGGTAGTGATTTAGCATTTGGGCCATGTAGCAGACAGTGGCTGGCACAATCCCACACTAAAGGGTTCTTAAAGCCACCATCCATATACAGTGACACGGGGCAGAGTTCGCTTGTTGGCAGTAGTGACTTGCACAGTTTTACACTATAATGTATTTTCTAAGCTACAGCCTGCATTGGGGTGTACATGTGGGCAGTGATGGCTTGAAGACTCACCAATACTCTAGAAGTGGGACTAGTGGACACCAACACTTTCTAACACCATATTTGTTAACCACTTTGTGCCAGCAGTATGTCATATGATGTCATGGACTTTCAGTGGTGATATCTGAATGATGCCTGCAGCTACAGGCATTATCCAGATATAATTTTTTTTCTGCCGGCAATTCTTTGCACCGTAAGAACAATCATAGTAGCAGTTCAGCCACTTTATCATCCTTACACATGGCTGGAGGGGACCGCTGCAAGTTAGCCATAGAGATTTCTGGTGACCAGATAGTCCCCAGGCATCTCTATGACCATTGGAGGCCCGGGGGCAATGTTATGATGTTAAGTCCGGGCCAGCGGTGTAAACAATGCCGGGGACTCAGCTGGAAAGGCCGAGACAATTTATTTTATTTTTTTGATCTTGGTCTTTCCAGCCTGAAGGAGACTTGTGGGGTCTTATAGACCCCACATCTCTCCATAAAGAGGACCTGTCATGCACTATTCCTATTACAGCGGATGTAAACAATGCCGGGGACTCGGCTGGAAAGGCCGAGACAGTTTTTTTTATTTTTTTGATCTTGGTCTTTCCAGCCTGAAGGAGACTTGTGGGGATTTATAGACCTCACATCTCTCCGTAAAAAGGACCTGTCGTGCACTATTCCTATTACAAGGGATTTTTAGATTCCTTGTACTAGGAATAAAAGTGATTAAAAAAAATAAGAGAAAGTCTAAAAACAAAAAAAGTAAGTAAAATAAAGAATAAAAAAAAAATTGGCACGTGCGTTAGAGCGAGAACTCTAGTCCAAGACCTCCTCTGTAACTCTAAACAGGTAACATGTAAAAATGTTTAAATCTTCCCCATGGAGATTTTTAAGTATCAAAGTTTGGCGCCATTTTAAAGCGTGTCATGTTAGGTATCTATTTACTTGACGTAACATCATCTTTCACATTATATAAAAAAATTGGGCCAACTTTACTTTTTTTTGTTTTTCTTAATCCATGAAACTTTTTTTTTTCAAAAACAAGTTTGAAAAATCGCTGCGCAAATACCATGTGACATAAAACGTTGCAACGACCACCATATTCTTCCCTCTGCTAAAAAAATATATAATGTTTGGAGGTTCTGAGTAATTTTCTAGAAAAAATTATGATTTTTACATGTAGGAGCGAAGTGTCAGAATTGGCCCGGATGGGACGTGGTTAAACTTAAAAAAATAAGAGCAGTGGGAAGTTTGTCTGGGCATTAGTTAATGGGAGTCAAGGGGACTGAACAGTGGGGGTTAATCTGCAGTGTTGGATTAGCAGTACCTGTGATGGAAATTGCATTAGCAAGGTATCTATGTAGCAGGCATGTCGTAATGCAATTTCTCCTTTTGGCCATATGATGGAGACAGGGCGATTCTGACTTGTCCTTACAGAAAACTCAGAGACACAGAGCACACTGGGAAAAAGGGGAGTTTCAGGAAAAGCTGAGGAGGCTGAGGAGATTTGAGAGGGATAGAGAGAGAGAGTCTAGAAGCCCAGGAAAAGGAAATGCTCTGACAGGAAAGTGCAGAGATGGAGAGGAGAAGCTGATGTGGCTGAACAGAGACAGAGAACAAGCCACAAAAGCCCCTGGGTGGTGTGACAGTTTGAACTCCACCTGAGAGAGAGAGAGCCACACTGACACGAGGGAGTGTGTGGTGAAATGCCACCTGAGAGAGAGAGATACATGTTTTGCCAAAGACTGCTACCAAGAGACTGAGGAGAAAGGAGCCAGGAACAGTGACACCCACACGGCACACACACGGCCCAGAGACCCTGCTCAGCAACTCAGTGCCTCCTAGCCCAGTGGAGATGACCCACACCACTTCATGGATCGCAATACCCATCCAGGTGTCCAGTCGGCCGGTGTCCAGTCATCTTGTCAGTTTAGTTACCAGCCACCCTGATTGGCAGACAGGAGGTGATCCAGTGCCTTACAACATTGCCAGGAGCCTGAACCAGCATTTGGAATCTCCATTGAGTAATCGCACAGAGGATTGGTGGGCGGGTGAAAACCCAAACATCCTTCTTAACACAGTACAGACACTGCATGCCGACACCTATTCCCCTTTCTAGTGTCAGAGGATGCTTGTTTGGAGCTGCCACCTTTAGCCAGTCTGTTCTTACAAACCACTACCTAACGGAATATCCTAGATGATTACTGTCTCAATTTTGCTTGATTGAACCTACTTTCTTTACAAAGGGCTCCAACAGTTGCTAGCAGAAGACATTAGTACTCTTCAACCTGTAATGCTACAGAACTCGGTTCACTGTACCTGTTTAATCCATTTTTGTTGTTTACATTTCAACAGTGTTCACGGCCCAGAAGGAGCTGAGAAGTTGACAAACCTTCTCTCCTCCCTCATAGCACCCATGTTATGGGTATATAGATTACTGTGTTTTTTTTATATACTAATGCCCCGTACACATGGTCGGACATTGATCGGACATTCCGACAACAAAATTCATGGATTTTTTCCGACGGATGTTGGCTCAAATTTATCTTACATACACACGGTCACACAAAGTTGTCGGAAAATCTGATCATTCTGAACGTGGTGACGTAAAACACGTACGTTGGGACTATAAACGGGGCAGTAGCCAATAGCTTTCATCTCTTAATTTATTCTGAGCATGCGTGGCACTTTGTGCATCGGATTTGTGTACACACGATCGAAATTTCGGACAACGGATTTTGTTGTCGGAAAATTTTATAGCCTGCTCTCAAACTTTGTGTGTTGGAAATTCCGATGGAAAATGTGTGATGGAGCCTACACACGGTCGGAATTTCCGACAACAAGGTCCTATCACACATTTTCTGTCGGAAAATCCGACCGTGTGTACAGGGCATTACAGTTGCTAAATATTAAAGGTTATCACTTCTATTGTATTGATACTCTGCAGTAAGTTGTAACAGTGTTGCTCAAGGATTGATTATTTAACAGGTCCTCTCAAGCTTACACAGTTGGATTCACAAGCAGGGGGTACACTGATGACACATAATGCAAAGATGCACTGAGCCATATGCAGGCTGGCAGAAAGGTCTCTCCCAAAACCAAATAGATTCCAGGTGTTACAGGGCCAACTTTAGGCTGACCCATCTCCACACAGTGACCTTTACCCATGCCGAGCATAGCTATCCCTAATCAACAGGTCTCTCTCCCTATATCAACTACCCCATACTATAGGGCACAGACCAACAAACCAGTAGGCACTATATTTAGCAAACCTGGGTAAATATGGCTGCCCAAATCTCTGGAGAGCTCTGTGTTCAATCAGACATATGTTCCTCGAAGATGGCCACTGGGGGGGGGGGTTTCCCTAGTGACAAAAGTAAGCAGAGATCACATGATTACTGGGTTTACTTCTGGCAGCTAGGGGGAGAGTGGGTGATCCGCAAACCGACACCTCATTTTGTGTGTTGATACCCACTTGAGAGACAGCGATGCTCAGCAGAATAGTAAATTCCTGTAAATTTCACTGTGGGCTTGTGCAGATATATGATGATTTTCATGAGTGTAGATTTTGCTCATTCACGCAACATCAATACAGGTTTATACACGCACAAATATATATTAGTAAATCAGGCACATTGTGTAATTTCATCTTGCAGCTTGGCATCATTTCTTCAAGAAATGTGTCTTCTTGTAAGGCAAAGGTTCTCTGTGATTAGGATGTCTCAGAATTCCCATTCTCTTGCTTTTCTAAACATCTGTGTAGAGTTTAACATCAAGTTAAAGTCATCCCTTTCAATGTCCTGCTTTAAGACTTTTCATCTTCTGTGAGATATTTCAGGAGATGGTTTTGCATGTTAAAAGGCATATACTATAGGTGATGAGTTGTCTCTTATTATACCTCTAGGACTGATCAAATAATCATAGTAAACAGACCCTCCTATTCAGCAGTACTTCTCCCATGCATTTCTACCCTGCAACAACTTAGGCCCCATTCACAAATGCCAACAGGGTCATTAGCAATTAGGTACAGAATAATCAGCAGGAGTAGGGATGAGCCGAACACCCCCCTGTTCGGTTCGCACCAGAACATGCGAACAGGAAAAAAGTTCGCTCGAACACGCGAACACCGTTAAAGTCTATGGGACACGAACATGAATAATCAAAAGTGCTCATTTTAAAGGCTTATATGCAAGTTATTGTCATAAAAAGTATTTGGGGACCCGGGTCCTGCCCCAGGGGACATGGATCAATGCAAAAAAAAGTTTTAAAAACGGCCGTTTTTTCAGGAGCAGTGATTTTAATAATGCTTAAAGTCAAACAATAAAAGTGTAATATCCCTTTAAATTTCGTACCTGGGGGGTGTCTATAGTATGCCTGTAAAGGGGCGCATGTTTCCCGTGTTTAGAACAGTCTGACAGCAAAATGACATTTCAAAGGAAAAATTCCATTTAAAACTACCCGCGGCTATTGCATTGCCGATAATACACATAGAAGTTCATTGATAAAAACGGCATGGGAATTCAACACAGGGAAACCCCGAACCAAAATTTAAAAAAAAAAATGACGTGGGAGTCCCCCTTTACAGGCATACTATAGACACCCCCCAGGTACGAAATTTAAAGGGATATTACACTTTTATTGTTTGACTTTAAGCATTATTAAAATCACTGCTCCTGAAAAAACGGCCGTTTTTAAAACTTTTTTTTGCATTGATCCATGTCCCCTGGGGCAGGACCCAGGTCCCCAAACACTTTTTATGACAATAACTTGCATATAAGCCTTTAAAATTAGCACTTTTGATTTCTCCCATAGACTTTTAAAGGGTGTTCTGCGGCATTCAAATTTGCTGCGAACACCCCAAATTGTTCGCTGTTCGGCGAACTTGCGAACAGCCAATGTTTGAGTCGAACATGAGTTCGACTCGAACTCGAAGCTCATCCCTAAGCAGGAGTTCCTGGCAATTAGCTATGGGTGGAAGCCCCATTGAAAGCAATGGGAGGCTGTCAACTCCCTCAGCTAATCGGGACTGCTTTCTTGTAATCGCTCATGAAGCAAATGATTGGTCCTATTCACTGTGGTCGGTTTGCTTTTTTTTCTATTCTATTTAGGAGCACAGTCTGCCTTTACTCCAGTGGTTAGTCATGTGCTCACATGCCCAGCTCTTCACAAGAAAGATCAGCGTCCTGCTGTTTCTCTGCCTACTGCTGACACGCCTCCCACCTACCTATGCACAGTGTATTTCTGTCTTTGCCTTTCTGGAGCTCAGCTTCATAAAAGTTTTAATTACTGTAAAGGTTTACTCTGAATAATGCTTCTAAATTTAACACCAATCAGATTTCAGTTTGCTGTAGATCAGCTAATATGATTGCTGTGGTTTATACTTAAGTTTGTGCATACTACATAAGATTTTCAAGTAGTGCTGAATATGTATAGATAGCTGATGTCTACTCAATTATTTCTTTCATTTATGTTATGTTTATTGAAAATAGATTATTGTTATATCTCTTTGCAACAGTAATAAATGAAAACCTGGAGAGTGAGCAATAAAGAAGATTATGAAACACATGTCTTTTGTGTACATATTAATTTAAATAGCATAATATCTCATGTTAGTGTGCAATAATTAGCTGTAGCAGAGGTTTAAGTAAATCATTCTCAAATCTGAAGATCAAGCTAAGCATATGGTGAAAAATTATGTGAACAGACTATCTTTAGCGAAATAGAAAGTGAATCCAGTAAATAAATCAATTGTTGCAGATGTCTGAATGGAGCACAACTTCTTTAGAAAAGTCTGTATTTCTATCTGTTGTCTATCCAAGAATGCATTTGTGAGCTACAAAAGGATAATTCATTAAAGTGGCACATGTCCCTCCTTTCTCTATTTGAAGCTTCTTATATATGGCAATCAGATGTGCGGACAGGAGCAAGCCACTAAAATGCCTGTAATGAAATAAAAAAAATCTTTCCATAGAAACACACTCCTGGACTGGCCAAACATACATGTTTGGGAACATTGAGGAGGGAGGTGAAGCAGGCAAAAAATCCAGTACACACCTTTTCAAGTAAGGTGTATGGGAATCCACACAATTGTAATCCTTTTATAATTGTTACCAACTACATATTTATTAAAAAATTAAAAGTGTAGCGCTATAAGCTCAGTAAATGTGTATGATAAATAAATCTATCAAAATAATGTGAAAAATGAAAAACCTTATACAATTAATGCAACTACTAAATAAAACTGTGGTGTATTAGATACACAAATATAACAGTGACTGTTATAAAAAAGCAATAACACATATGTGTATATAACACCTCAAATAATTGGTGAATAACATAAAAAAATATAATAGTCCATATCATATAAGTGAAAAAGATCAAAGAAGTCTATGGTGATAGTGCAAAAGCGATGATGGGCGAATGCCTCCCAAATGCACAGGGGGATGATTAGACCCAATCAGGCAGGTAAGTGGACCGTGGTAGAACCGAAGGTGCACGAAAAGCTGAAATCAGTGCCAGGACCATCACCAGGAGAGTGTGGAGGCTTACCAGAGTTAAATGGCCTGAAGTGGCATACGCCATACAGGTCAAAAAAGCTTGATGACCAACAGGTCTAGGTAGCTTGTCTGGTCAGATGTCATTTCCTCTCGGTAAAAAGGAAAATCCGCACAGCATCCACATCAATAGATACACCACCATAGGCCAAATTCGTATTGCATGGAAATAAAAATACTCACATAGCGTGATAACGTTTAACTTGGATTTATTAAAAAGTATTAAAAAACAAACTCACATTTTCAGAAGATATGGAACAGCATAAAAATCATATAACGGCAGTAGTGAGGGATCCACCCGACATGTTTCAACTAAACAGTCATCATCTGGGGTTTCCATCAACTACATATTTATTGAATATATCTGTTTTAATATATTTTTCACTCTATTTTTTCACCACCTTTTTCCACATATTTTTGTTTGTTTATTATTTCACAAGAACAAATGGTGAACTAACTTTTGGATTTGTATTCCGGGAGGTCTCCAATTAGACTTTCACAGCAGACTTTTCAACACGTTGTATTTATATTTATTTATATTATGCTAATCACTGTTCAAGTTTTTGTATAGTTTGTAACAAAGTATCCACAAGTAGAATGTGACCTGTCAGCACATTGAATAGTAGGATATCCTATAGATATTACGAGCGCATCACTTTATCTATTTAATTATTTATAAGTGGGGTGTCACTGAATGATTGCAGCTGCAGTATCTGGATATTTGAACTCTTTTTATATATCAGTTTGTTTTTTTTGTTTTTTTATACATTAGTTTATTTATTCATTTATTTTTTACACTACTTTGTACAACATTTTACAGTTTTATATATTCACTTTAGCGCTTGAGTACCTTAACACTTTTAAAAAATCCAGTTAGGCCAATTCATCCCTACCTGAGAAGGTGCAAATGGGGGAGGTCAGAGATTGCATATAGACATAATATAATTGTCCAGTATGACTGTAAACTGTATATTTCCCAACATTAGAAGTTGAGGAAGAGAGACAACCTAAAAATGAGAGTGGTGAAAAAAGTGCAGCTACATTGCGGTGGATATTGTGCATGGACGAAAAGAACCCGGTAAATATAGTCTAAGCCCAGTTGCAGCACACATATGTCACAGTCCTTGTACCCACAAACATTCCTTAACCAACTCAATAAAGGGCAATTTCACCCCCTTCCTGCCCAGGCCATTTTTTAGCTTTCAGCTCTGTTGCACTTTGAATGACAATTGCGCGGACATGCAACACTGAACCCAAATTATTTTTTTTGTCTTTTTCTTCACACAAATAGAGCTTTCTTTTGGTGGTATTTAATCACTGCTGGGATTTTTATTTTTTACAAAAAAAAGATAAAAATTTTGAAAAAAACAAAAAGTTTTGCTTACTTTCTGTCAGTAAATTTTGGAAATAAGTAATTTTTCTCCTTCACTGATGTGCGCTGATGAGGCTGCACTGATGGCCACTGATAGGCTGCACAGTTGGGCACTGATGAGGCGGCACTTATGGGCACTGATTAGGTGGCACTAATATGCCGCACTGATGGGCACTGATAGGTGGCACTGGTGGGCACTAATATGTGACACTGGCCACCGATAGGCAGCATTGGTGGGCACTGATGGGCAGCACGGGTGGGCACTGATAGGCAGCACGGATAGGCAGCACTGATGGGCAGCGCTGATGGGCAGCACTGATGGGCATTGATGGGCAGCACTGATGAGCAGGCACTGATGGGCACTGATGGGAAGCACTGACTTGCATCACTTATAGGCACTGATTGGTGACACTTATGGGCACTGATTGGTGGCACTGATGGGTACTGCTGGGGCTTTCCTGTAATCAGGGCGCTGATGAACTGCCCAGGTCTGCTCTGCAAGGAGATGCCGCTGATCGGCACTCTTTGCCACACAATCTGTCAGTGTGAGGCGAGGAGAGCCGATTCACGGCACTTCCATATTTACATGTGACCAGCTGTGATTGGACACAGCCGATCACATTTTTAAAGAGCGGCGGTCATGACTCTTTACAGAGATCGGGGTCGCACCATGTCATAGCAACATGGTGCAGCCACAATCGCAGTGCTGTGCACCCCAGTGGGCGTGCAATAGTGGCTGTTCTGGGAGGACGTTATACTCACTGTGGAACCTAAGGGATTAATCCTCTGTACAGGGCCGGGACAAGGGATGGGCAGGAGGGGTGGCTGCCTTGGGCGCAATGGTTTATTACAGGGATGTGGGCGCCCTGACCCTAGCCCTAAGGGAAGGGGGGGCACAGTTTGGCATCTTTGCCCTTGGCCCTGGAAGGCCTTGTCCCAGCACTCCCTTCGCATTGTGTAAAAAGGCTGTTTGATCCAGTCTTCTCTGATGTTCCCCCTCTTCCACAGTCCCCAATCCATGTCCTGATAGAACAGAGCTCTGGGAGCAAGCTGCACATGCTCAGTTTTATGTGTATTGCTAGAGTTTTTTTTTTTTTTTCTTGCGGGAGTGCATGCACAGGGCCAATCAGCACTGTCCAGACAGAGAATCAGGGGTCCTGCAGCCTCATAGGACAATCAGGGAAGAATGAAAACTCTTCCTACAAGCTCTAACCAGTGTTCTGCTGAACACTGATAGAAGTCACAAAACTGCTCTAACTGCTAATGAGAAAAGGTATTTAACAGTTTACATTTTTTTAAATAATTGTATTTTCATGTTCTGTGTATTGTGAGAGACCAGATATAGTAAATGCAGGGTCCTGGGTTTAGTAACACTTTAACTACTGTACCACAATTGAGAGTTTCAAGGATACACGTAAAAAAAGAATTAGCTTTAAAAATAAATCAGAATACAGACAAAGAGCTAACACTTTGTCTAAGACTACCTTAATTAAAGAAGAACTTCATTAGAATAGTCAGATGCTTTTTTTAGCAACCATGAACTGTTGAGACAAGAAACACTTTGGTCAGAAGTATGTAATGTACAGGTGGGGTTAGCTAAGAGCACCATATAGTATATGAATCGTTCAATCTAATGTTTCACTCGATTACTTTAAATAAGTAAACGGAGTGCTGGATTTTGTGCTAAACAATTGCACTGACTTAAAAAAAAAAATGAAAATTGCTATGATGAGCTCCAATGGTAATGGACATTTGCCAAGTACAAGAATATTTTGCTAAAATGTCCTTTCATTACAAGAGCTTATATTTCACCTATTTCAGAAACTGACAATTTAATTAATCACTGTCAATATCACAGTGGGATCAGTATGCAAATGTACCTTATTACATCTTTCACTTCACTCACAAAGAGATTAATGTATCTGCAATGAGGTAACTGTTAAGTTAGTGTGAGGAATATTGAATTTAGAGAGGTATTTTTGACCTGTATCTCTGGTCATCTGTGGATGCTTTTGATCTTTATAAAAACCACATTTGGGGGTATATTTATAAAATAAACGCTGTGTGAATGAATTAGCATTCACACAAAAGTCATGAATAATACACAATATGTATGAGTGTTATTTTCTGATATTTAAGTTGTGTTTCACAACATTCATTTGGCAAAGTCTCCTTGTTCTAAGTAGGGATGAATTTTGGCTGTTTCAGCCGAATGCCAGACTTTTTGCTCTCTTGGCATCAGCAGAACTTCATGCATAATAGCAGTTTTTCTGCCGCTACAATATATGACAGTTTCTTTTCTGTTAATGGTTGTTATTGAAGTGGCAAGGGTGGGCTTAGTATACTTAACAGCCACTGACGTCACCTGGCCCCATTTTTTTACTGGGAATTCCCAGCCAGGTAAACAAAGGCGAAAGGATAGAACTGACATCACTGACCACATGGCCATATTTAGGCAATTAAATTGATCAAATATGTCTATGGTCATATTTTGCCAATTGTATCACCCAGGAAACGCAGACCTTTTTTTTCTTTTACATTTAGAGGTGGAACCTGGGCATTTTATCTTTCAGCAGGTTAGCTGGCATCATTCATCATGTGGATTTGAATTTCTGGACAACATGATTAACAACCTCAATACCAGACACATTTGCTCTCTTTCTGCCCAGGCCAATTTTCAGATTTCAGTGCTGTCATATGTTCAATGACAATTTTGCAAATAAATAATCTTTCTTCATAAATTTAGGCCAAAATGTATTCTGCTTTATTTTGTTGATAAAAACAACCCAAATTAGTGTATATTATTTAATCTATGTGAAAGTTATTGAATCTACAAACTATGGTATATATATATATATATATATATATATATATATATATATATATATTGTGACAGCAGGCAGGTAAAAACACCTGGTTGCATCCAGGATGGAAAATATGTATGCCCTAGATTCAGGCTTTATGCTGACTTATACCACTAGGGGGAGTGCTGGGAGTCCTGCAGGGGAAGAGTTAATGAGCCCAGCTGAAGTAAGTGGGCTCATTAAGACCTATAGAAATCACCCCAGCATGCTTAGGGAGATGCTCCATCCTGGAACCAGTTCTGTGATTGTGTAGACTGGGGAGTGTGGTATCTGAGCTTTGCGGTGAGTTAACGCCTGTGTGGCAAAACTTCTCAAAGAGAGATAGGGTCTGGGGCAGCACAAGGCTGCACCCAGTTGTTAGTTAGGGAATCTACGTGTGTAGTAAGCGGTCAAGCTGACCAGGATTTCTTTTCATGTTTCTTTTTGTTTTTCTGTTATTTTTTCAATGCATCTAGTCTGAATAAACCGCACCTTTGTTTTTTGTTTCCCCTACCAAGCTGTCTGCTGTGCCTGTTTTTGTGTGGTGAACCCATCCAGGGGGTCACACACACCCGCTGCCGAGCTAACCCCTCACAGTTGGTGGAGAATGCGGGCAGTTTTTTTTTTTTTTTTTAAGGCCAGCATGGAGGAGATACTGAGACAGCTGGCTCTAGCAAATGCAAATCAGCAGCGGACAAATGCAACTTTGCAGCAGAGTCTGGAAGCTCAGCAGAAAGCTCAACTGCAGAGTCTGGACGCTCAGCAACAAGCCCAGCAGCAATCTGAGGCCCGCTTCATAGAGCTGTTACAAAAGCAAGAGCAGAGACTCCAACAACAAATCGAGACATTAATGCAGCAACGGCCGCAGACCAGTGAGGCAAGTGGTTCCACTAATACTGCATCCTTTGGTGTGAGCCGTTTACTGACAAAAATGACTGGAGAGGATGATCCGGAGGTGTTTTTGACCACATTTGAAAGGACTGCTGAAAGGGAAAAGTGGCCTAAGGAGCAGTGGGCTGGACTTGTGGCCCCTCTGTTAACAGGGGAATCGCAGAAAGCCTATTATGACCTAGAGCCGGACCAAGCAAAAGACTATGTGGTGCTAAAAACAGAAATATTGGCACGGCTGGGTGTCACCCTGGCCGTCCGGGCTCAGCGTGTACATAACTGGACTTTCCGGCTTGGAAAACCCCCCAGGTCTCAAATGTATGATCTCATTCACCTGAGCAGGAGGTGGCTGCAGCCAGAGACTTTGACCGCACCAAACATTGTGGAACGTGTTGTTATGGATCGTTTTCTGAGAGCTCTTCCTACTTCCATCCAAAAGTGGGTAAGCCATGGAGACCCAGAAACTGCAGATAAGCTTGTGGATCTGGTTGAGAGGTACTTGGCTACAGAGAACCTGACCACCTCTTCCAGGGACTCACGGACTTTCCACCCTAAGACCAGACCATCCCCAGTGGCGGGTAAGATGACTCCAAGGGGTGAGGGTGGAGAGAGTGAGAAGGTGGGGGTTCAACCTAATGTCTGGCGGAAGCAGCCCGGGAAGCCCAGGCCGCAAGGGGCAGCGAAAAAGATTATTTGCTACCGCTGCCGGCAAGAGGGACATATTTCAGCTAATTGCCCAGTTGTGGATGAACCTATGCAATGTGACTTTATAAGGGACAGACGTCAGTCGATGTTTGCGACAGTCGCTTGTACTGCCATTCGGGGACCTGAGAAACATTTATGTAAAATGTGTATTAATGGTAGAAATGTGGATGTGTTGCTGGATTCAGGTAGCCTGGTGACATTGATAAAGGCTGAATTAGTTACTACAGTGGTCTCTGGGAATAACAAGGTGGCTGTTATTTGTGTGCATGGGGACACCCGAGAGTATCCTGTAACTTCAGTGTTTTTTGAGACCCACAAAGGTAACCTCTCTCATCAGGTGGGGTTAGTGTCTCACTTACCACATGATGCCATTGTGGGAAGGGATTTTCCAATGTTCTGGGAACTCTGGGATTGTCCTGAGCCCCCCACTGGTGCCCCTATAGACCAGAAAGATGATGACCAGAATTCCTCTGAGAGTGGTGAGGACTCTCCAGAATTTCCCTTGTCGGTATTGGCAGGGGAAACTCGAGAAAATGGGGAGGAGCCAACATCCTCAGATGAAAACATGCCGTCTGTGGAATTTTCAGATCTTGAGGTTCACAGGGAAAATTTTGCCACAGAACAGTTAAAAGACCCCACCCTAATAAAGGCACGGGAGAATGTGGTGAAAATAGATGGTGAGTTAGTGAACCCAGAAAAAACTTGCACTTACCCGTACTTCACTGTGGAAAGGGACCTACTGTATCGAGTGGCTCAAAGGGCAGAAGAAACCGTTGAGCAACTTGTGGTGCCCAAACCTTACCGGAAGTTGGTGTTGGAATTGGCCCATGGGCACATTCTTGGAGGTCATCTGGGGACAGAGAAAACCAGAGAGAGAGTATTGCAGAGATTCTATTGGCCTGGGGTCATGAAGGAAACAGAAAATTATTGTTCCTCCTGCCCTGTGTGTCAGAAATCGGCACCTATGCCACATTTCCGTAACCCGCTGGTACCTCTTCCTATCATTGAGATCCCCTTTGAGAGGATCGCAATGGATTTGGTAGGTCCGATAATGAAGTCCGCTAGGGGGCATCAGTACATTTTGGTTATAATGGACTATGCCACCCGTTATCCGGAAGCGATTCCTCTTCGAAATACCTCGGCCAAAACCATAGCCAAAGAACTATCACTTGTTTTTAGCCGTGTGGGTATTTGTAAGGAACTGCTTACGGACCAAGGTACACCTTTTATGTCCCGAGTTATGAAAGAACTATGCAAGTTGTTCAAAGTGACACAATTACGTACGTCTGTGTATCACCCCCAAACAGATGGGTTGGTTGAAAGATTCAACAAAACCCTAAAACAAATGTTAAAGAAGGTGGTGGATAGAGATGGAAAGAATTGGGACTGTCTAATACCCTATTTGATGTTTGCCATTAGGGAGGTACCCCAATCCTCTACGGGTTTCTCACCCTTCGAGTTACTCTATGGGAGACACCCAAGAGGACTGCTGGATATCGCCAAGGAAACTTGGGAAAATGAGAGTTCTCCCCACAGGAGTGTGATTGAGCATGTCGCCCTGATGCAAGATAGAATTGCACAGGTAATGCCAATCGTAAAGGAACATTTGGCCCAATCGCAGTTAGCACAGCAGAGAGTGTACAACCGTGGGGCCAAGACCCGTACTTTTTCCCCAGGGGATAAGGTATTGGTGCTAGTCCCTACGGTTGAAAGCAAATTCATGGCCAAATGGCAAGGTCCATACGAAGTTCTCGAAAAAGTGAGTGAGGTGAACTATAGGGTTAGACAGCCAGGAAGGCGAAAGCCGGAACAGGTATATCACGTCAATCTGCTGAAAGCCTGGAGGGATAGGGAATCCCTAGTCGCAGAGACTTTGTCACCGGTCCAGTCTGATTGCTTTGTTCCTGAGGTTGGAATCGCAGTCTCCTTATCGAAACCCCAAAAACAGGAGGTTAAAGAGTTTGTACTTCGCAACAAAGAGATTTTCTCTGAGCTACCGGGAGAAACCTCTGGCGTAGAGCATGATATTATTACCCCGCCAGGAGAAAGGGTAAAACTAAAACCTTATAGAATACCAGAAGCCCGACGGGAGGCAATACGTGGGGAGGTTCAAAGGATGCTGGAATTGGGTGTGATAGAGGAGTCCCAGAGTGACTGGTCCAGTCCTATCGTACTAGTGCCCAAACCAGATGGGAGCTGGCGGTTTTGTAACGATTTTCGACAATTGAATAAAGTTACAAAATTTGACACCTACCCCATGCCGCGTATAGATGAGTTGATCGACCGGCTGGGAACAGCCCGATACATGACAACTCTCGATCTCACCAAAGGGTATTGGCAAATTCCCCTGGCCGAGTCGGCCAAGGAGAAAACGGCGTTTGTAACCCCAGATGGGGCGTTCCAATACAAGAGAATGCCGTTTGGGTTACAGAATGCACCTGCAACATTCCAGCGGAAAATGGACAAAATTCTGAGGCCCCATCAGAAGTATGCTGCAGCTTACCTGGATGATGTGATTATCCATAGCACAGATTGGGTCTCACATCTGCCAAAAGTGCAAGCAGTCTTAGACTCCATACGGGAAGCTGGGTTTACAGCCAATCCAAAGAAGTGCACCATTGGACAGGAGGAGGCCAAATATCTGGGGTACACTATTGGGAGGGGAGTGATAAAGCCTCAAGTCAATAAAGTTGAGGCCATACAGAGTTGGCCACGTCCCAACAACAAGAAACAGGTACGAGCCTTTCTGGGAATCGCTGGCTATTATCGGCGATTCATCCCCCATTTTGCTTCTCAGGCTGTGCCCCTCACCAACCTGACAAAAGGGAAAGAGTCTGTCATGGTCAAATGGTCCCCAGAGGCTGAAGCAGCATTCCAGTCATTAAAAACCGCCTTATGTAGCCAGCCAGTGTTGTACTCCCCAGACTTCTCTAAGGACTTTGTTGTACAAACTGATGCATCAGACGTTGGGTTGGGAGCAGTGTTGTCCCAGGTCTGGAACGGGGAAGAGCACCCAGTCATTTACCTCAGCAGGAAATTGAAGTCCCATGAGGTAAATTACGCCACAATTGAGAAGGAGTGTTTAGCTGTGAAGTGGGCTCTAGATTCCCTTCGGTACTATCTATTAGGTAGGCACTTTGACCTGGTAACTGATCACGCTCCTTTAAAGTGGATGGCTCAAAACAAGGAGACCAATAGAAGGATAAATAGGTGGTTCCTGGCCCTACAGGAATTCAACTTTACAGTAAAGCATCGCCCTGGCGTTAAAATGGGGAATGTGGATGCTTTGTCTCGAGTACATGCGTGCCTGACTGCGTGTGTTCCAACCCCAAGGTTGAAACAAGAGGGGGGGGTATGTGACAGCAGGCAGGTAAAAACACCTGGTTGCATCCAGGATGGAAAATATGTATGCCCTAGATTCAGGCTTTATGCTGACTTATACCACTAGGGGGAGTGCTGGGAGTCCTGCAGGGGAAGAGTTAATGAGCCCAGCTGAAGTAAGTGGGCTCATTAAGACCTATAGAAATCACCCCAGCATGCTTAGGGAGATGCTCCATCCTGGAACCAGTTCTGTGATTGTGTAGACTGGGGAGTGTGGTATCTGAGCTTTGCGGTGAGTTAACGCCTGTGTGGCAAAACTTCTCAAAGAGAGATAGGGTCTGGGGCAGCACAAGGCTGCACCCAGTTGTTAGTTAGGGAATCTACGTGTGTAGTAAGCGGTCAAGCTGACCAGGATTTCTTTTCATGTTTCTTTTTGTTTTTCTGTTATTTTTTCAATGCATCTAGTCTGAATAAACCGCACCTTTGTTTTTTGTTTCCCCTACCAAGCTGTCTGCTGTGCCTGTTTTTGTGTGGTGAACCCATCCAGGGGGTCACACACACCCGCTGCCGAGCTAACCCCTCACAATATATATATATATATTTATATATATATATATATATATATATATATATATTTGAATGTTGATTAATCCTGGTGTGCTGACTGTTTATCTCATTCTTGAGGCCCTAAAAAACACCTTCCAAATTGCACCTTTTTGGAAAGCATGGTGAGTTTTTTGAAGTTGTATTTTTTTTCTCACAATTTTTTGGAAAATAAGGAATTAAACCTTTTTCTTTTTACATGCTGTCACCAGAGCAGTAGTGTTATCATATGACTGGTGTGGTGGTGATCAGGGATACTGACTGGTGACAGTATGTGGAAAAAAAAAAAATTTTAAACTTTTTTTTCTTTTTTTTGCAATTTCTTTTGCTTTTCACATTTTTTTTACATACTTTGACCAGACCAGTGCAGTGTTACCATAGTGACACTGTACTACTCTGTGGAGGTGATCAGGATTTTTTTTTACACTATGATTGCTTATAACACTGATGATCACCGTTATAAGCAATCCTTTTTTTGAATGGCATCCATTCATTGCCAGTGTGTACTATTGTGATAGCAGTGATTGATCATAGCTAGCACATTGTATATATATGCTATGATTGGCCCTGTCTGTACCATTTGATCACTGTCACCAATCACAGAGATCATCACAATAGTACACAATTAATGGCTATGAATAAACCCATGTATTCTGTACAACTGCCATGTGGTTGCTGTGATTGGTTGCAGCAATCACATGGTACTGGGGCCAGCCTGGTACAAAAATCTGTGGTTCGCTCTGTCCAATGGACATACTGGTCGGCATTGATGATGAGGCACTTATATGCAGCACTGATGGGCACTGATAGGTGGCACTGATATGCAGTACTGGTGGGCACTGATAGATGGCACTGATGGGCACTCATAGGTGGCACTGATGGGCACTCATAGGCAGCACTGATAGGTGGCACTGGTGGGCACTTATAGGCAGCAGTGATGGGTGGCACTGATGGGCCTTGATGGGTGGCACTGATGGGCACTGATAGCCGGCACTGTTCAGAAGGCTCTGACAGCCAATCACTGATTGGCACAGAGTAGCATCCTAATGGGCACTGATTGGTATCCCTGGTGGGTTAACCTGGTGGTCTGAAGTAGGCAGATGGCTGTCAGTGCCTCCTGATCAGTGCTGCCTATCAGTGACATCTATCAGTGCCGCCTATCAGTGCCCATCAGTACCACCTATCAATGCCCATCAGTCCCACCCATCAGTGCTGCCTATAAGTGCCCACCAGTGCCACCTATCAGTGCCACCTATGCATGACCATCAGTGTCGCTTATGAGTGCCCATAAGTGCCACCTATCAGTGCCCATCAGTGCTGCTTATCAGTGCCCATCAGTGCTGCATATAAGTGCCTCATCATCAGTGCTCACCAGTGCCAACCAGTGCCACCTCATCAGTGCCAATCAGTACTGCCTCATCAGTGCCCGTCAGTGCAGTCTTATCAGTGCTCATCAGTGAAGGAGAAAAGTTACTTATCAAATACCATCAAAAGAAAGCTCTATTTGTGGGGAAGAAAATATACAAATTTTGTTTGGATACAGTGTTGCATGACTGCGCAATTGTCATTCAAAATGTGACAGTGCTGAAAGCTCAAAATTGGCCTGAGCAGGAAGGGGGGGGGGGGGGAATGCCCAGTATTGAAGTAGTTAATATATAATCTGCTAGTCAGTTTACTATATACTCAAAAAACCATTGTAACAATTTGCCCCTGATCAGGTTAGTTTGCTTTACTAAATTAGGCTCAATGTGTTAGCAATCCTATGCCCATGTTTATGCCTTCTGTTGACCACTTTAGAAATGATCTATTCAGATTTGTTCTGTTCTGTCTTTTTGACCCAAATGCAGTGTTTTTAATAAGACTATTTTTACTTCAGGCATGCAATTAATGAACTATATTAAAATGCCCCAGCATCTTCCAGCAGAATATAGGTCATTGTTAGACCCCCACGTTCTTTTACAATATATTTTAAATGAATCAATGTACAACACAGAAATATATTTTTGAATAGGTTTTGCAGGAGGGGCGGGGAGTGGCCGTCTCAGCCTCTCAGCGGCTAACTGAGAGGCTGAGACTGCCATCAGTCCAGGCACCTGACGGATCCAGACTTTCACAGTTGGGATGACAGGGTGCCTGGACTGATCCTGGTGACATCATCAGAGAGAGGACTTCAGTCCGCTCTCTGCTGAAAATGGGTCACAGGAGTGCAAAACTCCTGTGACCCATAGGAGAAGCCCAGCCGAATGAGCCCAGGCTGGACTTCTCCTTTAAATATTAATAGAGAGCATATCCTTGGGATATTCCTGAGTACAAGATACAAAATGTAAATACAATGGTGTATATACAAATGCAGACTGCTAATTATTTGAGATGTTTCCATGTACAAAAGGTGTACATGATGTGCTAACATGTACCTTTCATTGTAGACCAATGTACCTATGGTATGTTGTTACCATGTACTGTTCTTTTATTTCAATAAAATCTTTGTTGGAAAAAATGGTATATGCAAAGGTATTTTTGTTTGGCTAGCAAAGAGTGTACATTTGCCTGCAGGTGTTAAGAGTCCATTTATACCAGGTATGATGGGACTGTATTTGGCAGCTATTCCAATGCAGTCCCACCGCATCCCCATTACAAGACATTGCAAAATGCCTTGTTTCTGGTGTAACTGGTTCACACCACTGCATTGTGGTGGTGTGTGGATGGCGTGCACAAAAAAAGAGCCCAGTGCAGGTAACCACATGCCAGATGATAGAACTCTATGAAAAGAGTGAAAGTGGTTGTAAACCCTTTACAACCACATTTTACTACAGGTAAGCCTTACCTGTAGCTACCCGGATATCTCCTAAACCTGCACAGTTTAGGAGATATCCCCTGTATCTGCATTTGCCGACGTCATCGGCACATGCACACTGAAGCAACGGCACATATGTGCCATTGCTTCAGTTAGTGTGCCGTTACCGGCAGCTCCCGCTCGAATGCGCTCCAGAAGTAACTCTAGGAGCGATGTCACCGGTCGGAACGGTGTACGAGGATCAGTGCGGGGGGCTTCAATCTAAGGTAAGTAATTCATAATGAGCTAGTATGCTATGCATACTAGCTCATATTGCCTTTGTCTTGCAGGTTTTTTTTTTAGTTAGTGGGTTTACAACCACTTGAACAGTTTGATGTGCCAGTATCAGCACATCAACAGTGCAATAGTGCAGCCAGACCTCAGCACACACCAGCCGCTGGTGTGAATGGACCCTAAAGGCAACTTCACCATTAGCCTCCCCCAGAATTTAACCCCTTACCGATGTCGCCTCCCAGCCCTTTAAGAAGTTCTAAATGCTGGGGGGGGGTGGAGGCGGACATTCCGATCATGTGACCTCTCTGATTGACAGTCACAGCGGACACATGATCGGAAAGCTCCCAATCGCAAGTATGCATCGGGAGCTTTCTGGTGCCCGCCAGTAACTGTGCTGGGAGCATACTCTTAGCATAGAAATTTGTTTACATAGGGACACATATATGTGGCCTCTCTGTGTAAATGCCCACCCACCGAGAGGCCACATGCTGTATACGCATACCTCCATCAGGAACTGGTTAAGTGGAGGCTTCTATTACTGATTCCACAAGACACCATGCTTATGTCAGTACGCTGAAGTTCCAGTTAGCTTTGCAGGATCTATACAGATCCACAATAGCTGTTATTTTATTCACTTCTAAATTTGATTCCCCAGGGCATCTTATTTCCAGTTTTACAAAGGTATTTTTTACTAACAGAAAAAACAGGCAGTCCCCGGGTTACAAACAAGATAGGGTCTGTAGGTTTGTTCTTAAGCTGAATTTGTGTGTATGTTGGAACAGGTAAATGTGTAGCTCCAGACAATAAAATTATTTTTAAGTTTTTTTGGGTAGCATAGGGAAGGGTTAACACCCCTGTGCCATTTGTTTTGCTGTCTGTGCCCCTGTTCAGAAGATTTAACCTCACTTTCTGCCCCTATTAGGGATGGGCTTTATGTTCGGTTCAAACATGAGTTCGATTCGAACATTGGCTGTTCGCCCATTCACCGAATAGCAAACAATTTGGGGTGTTCACGGCAAATTCGAAAGTCGCGGAACACCCTTTAAAAGTCTATGGGAGAAATTAAAAGTGCTAATTTTAAAGGTTAATATGCAAGTTATTGTCATAAAAAGTGTTTGGGGACCTGGGTAATGCCCCAGGGGACATGTATCAATGCAAAAAAAAGTTTTAAAAATGGACGTTTTTTCGGGAGCAGATTTTAATGATGCTTAAAGTGAAACAATAAAAGTGTAATATTCCTTTAAATTTTGTACCTGGGGGTGTCTATAGTATGCCTGTAAAGTGGTACAGGCAATACACATAAAAGTTCATTGATAAAAACGGCATGGTAGTCCCCCACAGGGGAACCCCTGAACCAAAATAAAAAAAAAAATGCATGGGGGTCCCCCCAAATTCCATACCAGGCCCTTCAGGTCTGGTATGGATATTAAGGGGAAACCCGCACCAAAATTTTTTAAAAAATGGCGTGGGGGTACCCCAAAAATCCATGGCTGCAGGAAAAGAGGGGAGACGAGAGAGTGCCCCCCTTCTGAACCATACCAGGCCACATGCTCTCAACATTGGGAGGGTGCTTTGGGGTAGCCCCCCAAAGCACCTTGTCCCCATGTTGATGGGGAGAAGGGCCTCATCCCACAACCCTTGCCCGGTGGTTGTGGGGGTCTGTGGGCGGGGGGCTTATCGGAATCTGGGAGCCCCCTTTAACAAGGGGATCCCCAGATCCCTGCCCCCCCATTTGAAATGGTAACAGGTACATTGTACCCGTACCATTTCACAAAAAAAGTGTGAAAATGGTAAAAAAACAACAACACACACACTGGAAGAAGTCCTTTATTAAAAAATAAAAAAAGGACCGAAAAAAAATAAAGAAGATCTGCCTCCATGGGAGGCACACGCCATATGATGCATTCTCGCAGGTGACAGCTCTTTTTCTTTTCAATTCTGTTTGTATTGAGAAATTTACATAACAAAAAAAAGAAAAAGAAGAAAAGACAAACATTAATCTCATCCAATGGGTGCCAATAAAGAATATACCACAATATAATATAATATATAAAACATAAAACAAACATATACCAACAAACTGCAGGGGTCTCTGAAAAAAGAGAAAAAATAAATAAATAAATAAATAAACAAACAAGGGAAAGACAACCCATGGTGATGTTCCAAACCCGTGATGGCGGACGTCCCAGCCGCACTCCCTGTAACGAGCCCCTTTCTCGCTCGGTTCCACTCTCCTGACACTCCTCTGCAGCTATTGAATCAGATTGCAACGTCTGATGGTTCAGTCCTCCAATGCTCCGGGATTAGAACTACAGCTATGTGCCGTTCTAACCCAGTTGTGATAGCTCAGAACAAACACCAGGCAGGCTGTATGTAAGTTCATACAGGAATCTCTTTTATTCAAAAATACAGATTCTTTTATACACTAACAGTGGAGGTGCATACCTCCGGCTCATATTACTCTAACAATACACCTGTAACCTAATTAACCTAATTAACATGGGCTAATTAACTAATCCCTTTAGACAGTTTAGATGACTCAGACATGACCTTTAGGCCAGACTGGCCGTCTTGTAGCTTAGAACCCCCAATCAACATTATCACAATAGCAGAGTTAATTAAACACAAACAACAATGGGGATCTAATGACTCTTAGATCCCATACTAGAGACTTATTTACAATACACATTTTAGCAGACAACAGACAGGTAGCTGGAATTGATGACATTAGCATTTAACAGTAGGAGTCCCAACAGTATGAATCAGTCACTATTCCAATATGGCAAATCCAGGGTCCCCAGAGTCTGTGTGTCCTGGGGGACCAGGACCCGAATCCACAGTAATACCACCTCAAGGGTCCCCAGGCATACAGATCACAAAGAGCACCGTTCCCCCAAATGCAAGGGCCCACGATCGATCGGCAAGCATACAGTCCCCTCCAAAAGTCTCTCTCCCGGCTAGGTCTGTCACACTCCCCTATCATCCCCACACTCAGGGGAGGCATGGTCCCAAAACATCCATGGCACCAAGGTCCGCCACCACCTCCCAAGACCATACATCCTTAAACCCTAATAAGAATATCCCTGCCTTATTTCCTTCATCCAATTAGATAAAATAAAATATCTAATTTCCTACTCCCTTTCTTCAACTCCCACAGTAATGTTAGCGATATCACACAAGACACACACACAACATAAAAAAAATAAATAAATAAAAAAATGAAGGAAAAAGAAAAAAAAAAGAAAAGACCATAATATTTAAAATAAATACACTATTCGAAATAGCTACTCAAACCAGGATCGCCTCACTCAAGCCGACTCTGCAATGGTTTCATATCCTACCTTCAGACCACATACAGATTCCGTAGTTCAGGAGATTCCCTTAGCACTTTCCAAGGAAGCCAGATTAGAGTGCCATATATAGAGTGCCATAATTTTCCTTAACAGAATTGGTCCTAGTCCTATTTGAATCAAAGTTTGTTCCAAAAACAGCCACCCAACACAATCAAATGCCTTCTCAGCATCCACAGAGAGAAGGCAAGCTGGTATTTTTGCTGATTTGACGACATTGTTCATACGTGTCCAACTCCTGTGACAGAAGAGTCTCCATCCTTTCAATATGGTCCATCTCTGAAATCCACTCAATCAACGATGGAGCATATCCCAACAGCCAGTGGCGCGGTATTACTGCCCTTGCAGCTGTCAAAAAGTGTCTTAAAAGGCCTTTTTTAATGCTTTTATACGAGCCAGGTAGGATGGATAATAAAGTAATTTGAGGTGTGTTGGGAATAGTCACCCCAGTTGCGCAAGTATGAAGCTGGAGTATCATATCCCAAAAATTATGTACAGAAGGACATTCCCACCAAATATGTAATAACGAACCTTTGGCAGAATGACAACGGCAACACAGGTCTGAGACATTTGGATATATCCAGTGAAGCAACAACGGACATCTATACCACCGAGAAAGAAGCTTAAAATTCGTCTCGAGAGCCTTGATTGCTAACGACATACTATGTGTAAGGATAAATGCTTTTTCCCATTCCTCTGGTTTAATTTCGACATTCAAGTCCATATTCCATTTATTTGTGAACTCCAGGAGACATGTATGGAGTCTAAGAATAAGAACCCTATACACTGCAGACAGAATATGTTCTGGTACAGTTTGTTGTAACAGAAGAGATTAAAAGGTATCTGGCTCTCTATTAAACACATCTATAGAAGGAAAGGAAGAGAGAAAAGACATTAATTGCCGATATTCCAGCCAGTGTTTAATTGATTGTTGCTGAATAGGGATCAAATCTGAAAGCAATGGAAGCTCTCCCTGATAAATAATTTGGGATATACGACGATTTGACTCCCTAGTCCATACCAAAAAATGTCTCAGTGCCATTGCCAGTAGGAACCAAACAAGGGTGTCATTAATCCCACTTTAGGCGAAAGTCCTAATTGGGTTTGTAATTTATCCCAAGTACGCAATAAATGTGCTGTAAGAAAGGACAAAGAAGAAGGTGGGCCCCAGGCAGAGATATCTAGCCAGGGAAGCGCCTGGAGATCCAAGGGAGCAATTGACTGTTATATGTGTACCCATTGTTTAAGATGGGAGTGATGGAACCAGTTTACTAGTCTAGTTAACACTGCTGCAACGTGGTAGTAGTATAGGTCGGGTGCCCCTGCGCCTCCCTTTGCTTTAGGGAGAGATAAAATTCTCCTTTGCAATCTAGGCCTATTACATCCCCAGATAAACCTTGTAAAGGTAGATTGTAGAGTGGTAAAAAAGGAACGGGGGACCACTATAGGTATGGTTTGGAAAAGGTAGAAAAAGCGTGGTATTATATCCATTTTTAAGATAATAATCCTCCCAAACCATGCGTAATGGGCTCGATTGTACTTCTTAATGTCCTGTATTGTACGCAGCATAAGAGGGTAATAATTTTCTACATATAGCTTAGTGAGATCTTGTGGAATTTTTATGCCCAAGTATTGAAGTGTCAAAGCACAGATCTTAAATGGGAAATTATTCCCGAGTGCCTGAAATTGATGTGGTGACAAAGAAACATTAAGAATTTCTGATTTGGACAGATTTACTTTAAAATTGCTCAGAGCTCCAAAACGCTGAAATTCATACAGAATAGATGGCATGGAGACATGTGGGTTGGTGATGTAGAGTAGCAAATCGTCAGCAAATACTGCCAGCTTCACCTCCTGCCCGTCTAATGGTATGCCTGAGATACAAAGATTTTGTCTAAGAGCAGTTACCAGATGTTCTATTACTAAAACGAACAAGAGCAGAGACAGCAGACATCCCTGACGTGTACCATTTTGAATAGGAAAGTTAGAAGATAACGATTGATTAACCCCTATTCTTGCTCTTGGCTTGGTATAGAGTGCCATAATTTTCCTTAACAGAATTGGTCCTAGTCCTATTTGAATCAAAGTTTGTTCCAAAAACAGCCACCCAACACAATCAAATGCCTTCTCAGCATCCACAGAGAGAAGGCAAGCTGGTATTTTTGCTGACTGCGTATGATCGATGAGTAAAAGGGATTTAAGTGTTATCGCGTGCTTCTCTCCCCTGTACAAACCCAACTTGATCTGTATGTACCAGGTTCAGAATATGAGATTGAAGACGTGAGGCAATCAATTTGGCATATCTACCCTGATTAAAGATATAGGACAATAGCTAGAACACAGGTTTTAATCCTTATCAGGTTTAGGAAGTAATGTGATGTGCGCTTCTAGTGTCTGGGGTAGAAACCCATTAATAGCAGATATGCTATTAAACACAGGAAGCATAAACGGTGTAATAGAATCCTTATAGATCTTATAAAATTTCGATGTAAAACCATCGGGACCGGGACTTTTACCCGATGGTGTAATCATAATCACTTCCAATAGTTCCTTGAGTAAAAACGGGGAGTCCAGAGAATTCCCACTATCTTCATCTAATATTGGGATAGCAGTTTCAGACACATATTCCTGTATACGACGACCAAGAGAATCTAGGTCGCAAGATGATGGGGGAGTAAGATTGTACAAAGCTGTGAAATAATCACAAAATGCCTTTTGAAGAAGGATTGGATCTGAAGTAATTTCTCCAGATGGTAACGCAATGCTAGGTATAAAAGTCACTGGGGATCGGGGATACAAAGACCTTGCAAGTGGTCTCCCAGCCTTGTCTCCATACCGGTACTTTCCCAGGGCATATCTATATTGACTTTTACAGTGAGAAACCTCCAAAGACTGCAGCAAAGATGACCGTACCAAAGATATATCAGCCAATAGCTCCAGGGCTGGGGTCTTTTTGTGTGAGATCTCCAACACCCGAAGCTTTGACAAGTTGTCCTGTATAGTCGTTGATCTCTCTTTTTTTAAACAAGCTCCATGTTGGACAAATAGTCCTCTTACTACCGCTTTCAAGGCCTCCCACTGTATAGGTAATGGGGTCTCGTCGTGTTCATGGTCAGTGATAAAATTCTTAATCGCTGCCAAAATTGCCTGATGACATAATGGATCTAGCATAAGGGCTTCATTTAAACCCCATGACCAATTGGACCGTGGGGTCTGGGGAGATTGTATTGTCAAAAAAAGAGGTTGAGGTGATCAGACCAGATGAAAGACCCAATGTCCATTATTGGGTTCCATACCAATAGCTGTGTTCCCGTGAAAAAATAATGTAGCCTACAATAGGATTGGTGGACTGAGGAATAGTATGTATAATCCCGCTTTTTAGGATTTAAAATACGCCATAAATCCAGCAATCGTTGTCCAAACAATTCTCTTTTCAGAGCTCTCAACCGAATGTAAGAGATATTTGATTTCTGAGAGGAGGTGTCCAGTTGGGGTTCTAGAGCCATAATAAAATCTCCTCCTACAAGGATTGTGCCCTCTGCAAATTCTGTCACGAGATGAAGATATTGTGTAATTGCCGTTATTTGATCGTAATTAGGAATATAGAAATTGGCGATTGTATAAACTCTATTCCACAGCCTAAATTTGAGAAAAAGATACCGGCCATTGGGGTCAGTTACATGCTCCAAAACCAATACTGGTAAACGTTTATGGATAGCGATGGAGACTCCCCTACTCTTGGATGAAGATAGGATACTATGAAACCAACCTGAATAGTATCTTCGTGAGCATGCTGGAATACGATTTGCTTTAAAATGGGTCTCTTGAAAAAATATAATATCTAACCTAGCTTTATGTAGAGCATATAGAATTTGACCTCTTTTTGATTGTTTATTGATACCCTTAACATTGTATGAACAGAGTTTCAATGAGAATGGTGAGGATTGTTTGGTTGCCATTTCCTGGCTTGCGAGGAAGAAAAAAAAAGAAAAAAAAAGAAAAAAAAATTAAAAAAAATAAAAAGGAAGGAAAAAGGTAAAAGGAAAAGACAAAAACAAAATAATGAGAGGGATTACTCTCTCTTTGGATCTGGTCCTGGTCAGATACCAAATCCAAAAAAAAAAAATTAGTATGCTTTACCAAAAGTATAGCATACCACCAATACTAAAAAAAAAAAAAAAAAAAACACAAAAGAAACACACAACTCAAACCAATCCCTACCAGAGGGCTGGTATACCTACGAAGGGGAAGTGGATACACACAAGGAAGGTCTCATAGTGGGACCTGAGAGAAAAAGCAGCTTTTATTGCAATCTACAATAAATAGGAAAATGTACTCAAACTATTTCTGTACCCTAAAGAAAGGAGGAAAAAAAAAAATTTGGTACTCATGCCTTTTATATGTTGTGCCTCTCCGCCCCTGAATTCCCTTATCCATAAACATAGGTGTACACGCGCCACGCGTATCCTACACCTATAAGCCACTATTTATTTGTCATAAGGTGGTGACACAGTCAGGGCAACAGGTTGATATATACACAACGTACATCAATTGTCTATCTAGTACCTATCTCTCCTCCCCCCACCTACGAATACTCATACTGCAACTGCATATTGTACATCTAAAGTCTCTCTCCCCCCTCCCTCCCCCCCTCCAAGTACAGCCATATCTCAGGAGGGGAGTCCACACTCATGGGGGGGAGGGAGAGAGAAAAAAGAAAGGAAAAAAAACAAAAAAACAAAAAAAAAAACCCAAAAAAACACAACCTGTTCCTATAAGGGATGGTAAACAGATTGGCACTAATACATTATATAAGATATGCCTCTCCCGCCCTTTGATCCCCATATCGATATGCATATGAGCTCTCACAAAGTGCGCACCCTACAGCTACAGGCTCGCATATCCACATGGTCATGTATACTCAACTGGAATCCCAGAAGCCATCACCACTAGTAGATTCCACAAACATTTATTTGTCGTGCGCAGGTGACATGGTCAGAGAAACATGTTAGTATATGCACTACAAATGCTACCTATCCACATATTACCCATTCCATCTCACCCTGCACGACAAATAGTCATACTGCAGAATATTTTGTACATCTATTGCCAAAAGAAAAAAGAATAGTGCTATATATGTAAATTTATCCTGACTATACTTGAGCTGATATAAAAACCAAAAGGGGAGGAAACAAACAATAAAAAGATCGTATAAAAAATCTATTAATGTTATTGCTATTGAAAACCCTTGATTAGACTACAGGGGGAGGAGATTCCTGCTCTACCGGAGTACTCCCCCAATACAGGGGCTCGACGCCCTTCACCCCGAAACAAAGAATATGACTGTGGCCACTCCAAGGGTGGGAGCTCTGGTAGGTCCAGGGCTGTTACCACTGCCGGAATATTCGATGGACCACGGATACTTAACTACTTTCCCTCCTTCCGGATCTGTAGCTGGAATGGAAAGTTCCATCGGTAAGAAATATTTCGGTCTTGCAACAATGCCAGGAGAGGTTTTAATGCCTTCCTCTTTTCTAGGGTGAAATGGCACAGATCTGACAACAATTGTATCGTATTCCCTTTATATTTGATTAGGCCTTTTGCTCGCGCCTTTCTCATAATGTCCTCTTTTACACGGAAGTAGTGTATTCGGCATATAATGTCTCTTGGTTTAGCTGGGTCGAGGTTCCGTGGCCCCAAAGCCCGGTGAACCCTATCGAGTTCCAGATTGACCGGCTCAATTGTCCCCAATATAGAGAGGAGATCCTCAACCCCCATTGCTTCCGGTAACCCTCGAATCCGAATATTATTCTGCCGATTGCGATTATCTTGTATAAGGGAATACAGTGTTTATATTTGAGATTCATGTATATCTAATCATTGGTCCTGCACATGGATAGCATCAGCCAAAGTTGTAACAGAGCCCTCTAACTCTGATGTTTTAACCTGAGTTGCTTGTAGATCTGTCTTAACCGCCTGGATATCAGTGCGATAACCTTGTTCCAGACGCTGTACAAACGCCTTCATTTCACTCCGTGTTGGTAAAGCTTTTAAGAATTCTCGTAAATCCCCCCTTCTCCCCCATCCAATCCCTGGCCCATGCCCGGTGTTTGTATAGGCCGGGATGGCAAAGGCGTAGGGGGAGGCAGAGGTGGAGAGGGGTGAGGTGAAACAGTCTGTGAAATACTCTGTGATTCTTGTAGAAAAGCTGTAACAGCAGATTTGGATTGTTGGAGAGCAGGGCTATATACTGGTGAGCAAGATGGTGTAGAAGATAGAGTGGGAGCAACCCCTATATGCTGGTCTGTATCCTGACTTATAGACTGACTCGCTTGACTCGCTTGCTGGGCCCTCTGTGGAGCCATCTGTTGCTCTGTTGCCATCTTTTGCTATTATGCTAGAGGAGCGAGTCCGACTACCGACGGAAAAAAAGTCCTGAATACCAGTTTGTGGGGATACAGGTGTAATACCAGATCGGCCACTAGGAGCATCTTGTCTCCTCTTTCCCATGAGAACCAGGGATAAACCAGGGAATCCGGGTGGGGGGGGCGAGGTCTGTGTCAATATTAATGCAAGTACTGAAACTAAGGGGACCACTGTAGAAAAAAGCAGGAACAGAGGTAGAAGCAGGGAAGTCCTTGGATACCAGAGGATTCCAGATTATGCAGAAGGCAAAAAAAAAAATGGAGCACAAAAAAAAAATAGAGCACAAATACAAGCTCAAGGCAGTATTGATAAAACTCAATGCAATGCAGTGTTATTGCAGCACAATGTAGGTGGTGACAGCAGTGGTGACAGCAATGGTGATAGCAGCGGTGATAGCAGCGACAAGCAGAGATTGGGCATGGTTAAGCAGGGCTATGCAGGTTATGCTGAGATGCTGGGAAGCTGGAATGCAGGGATTATGCAGGTTATGCTGAAATGCATGAAATGCTGAGATGCTGAGATACAGAGATAAAAATATGTATGAATAGAGAGACTTGACTCATATAATAGGGTTCAATGCCTATAGGTTAATAAACCATAAGTTAAAGGTGACTGCGCTCCAACCCCAAAAAACTATGCAATAAGAGATATCCCAAACAGGTGGGGAAGAAAAAGAAAAGCGGGGCTGAATAGAGAAGCAGTGACCAAGTTTGAATAGAAAAATTAGCAATTTATTGACATGAACACTTATTAGCAGGTAACAGGGTAATGACCCGGTACAGTACTGTTATGTTAAAAGTGGCACCGACCACCTGTAGAGGTGGATCTGCCGCGTCCACAGACGTTCAGGGAACAAACTGACAAAATACAAAAAACATAAAACAAAACAAAAACCAGCGTCCGGACGCACAGTAAGTTGATGTCGGTCCTGTAGTCCAATAGGGCGTAAGGAGCCAATGCTCGGTGAGGTTACAGGGCCGACATCAATCCCAGGGGTGGAAGGGCACAGGGAGGGGGGAAGGGAGGGGAAGGAGGGGGGGCTGACTAAGGACTGTGAAAAAGATATTAGAAAAGTCCATCAAGCGTCTGAAAGTTGATAATAGTAACAAAGCTTGTAATCCTACTGATGTACATCAGATATTATGTCCATGTATTTTATGACCAAGAGACATGCAGTGACTGGGTGTCCTGCTGTGTGGAAATACATCACACTCGTGGCAGCAAGTTATGGGAAACAGATGTCAGCTTGTAATAAGTTCAATGCTCCAGGCTATTTGGACAAGATAATAGAAAGACCTGGTTACTTTACCATCTCATGTGGATACCATCGTGCGTGTAAAGAGGCAGGCATCCTCCGCGCGGGATCACTGCACCACTGTGTGGTATTCAGGGTCGTTGCGCTGAGTGCCAAGTGCACGGAGTCCAGTATTCCTGAGAGGCTCAGCAGGTCAGCTGGTCGTTGTGGTGTGCAGTCTCAGCGGTCCCCTTCACTGTTCCTCCTCAGTAACCGATGGTCACATGATCGGGATCCTCCGCTGTAGTCATGTGCCCCTGAGCACCAATAGGGAATGGTGCCTGAGCATGGCGTCCGGGCGGAAATGACGTAACGCGTTTCACAACTGAGAGTGTGTAGCTTCGTCTGACGTGACTTTTCTAATATCTTTTTCACAGTCCTTAGTCAGCCCCCCCTCCTCCCCCCCCCCCCCCCCTCCCTGTGCCCTTCCACCCCTGGGATTGATGTCGGCCCTGTAACCTCACCGTGCATTGGCTCCTTACGCCCTATTGGACTACAGGACCGACATCAACTTACTGTGCGTCCGGACGCTGGTTTTTGTTTTGTTTTATGTTTTTTGTATTTTGTCAGTTTGTTCCCTCTGTCTGTGGACACGGCAGATCCACCTCTACAGGTGGTCGGTGCCACTTTTAACATAACAGTACTGTACCGGGTCATTACCCTGTTACCTGCTAATAAGTGTTCATGTCAATAAATTGCTAATTTTTCTATTCAAACTTGGTCACTGCTTCTCCATTCAGCCCCGCTTTTCTTTTTTTTCCCCACCTGTTTGGGATATCTCTTATTGCTGAGATACAGAGATGCAGGAATGCTGGAGCGCAGGGGTTATGCAAGTTTTGCTGAAATGCTGAAATGCTGAAATACTGGGATGCTGGGATGCAGAGATGCATGGATGCTGGAGCGCAGGGGGTTATGCAGGTTATGCTGGGATACAGGGATGCAGGAGTTATGCAGGTTTATGCAGGCTAAGCAAGTTAAGTTGAGTTACGTTGAAATTATGCAGATGCAGATTATGCTGGTTAGACTGGGTTCATGCAGGTTATGCTGTGGCTATACAGGCTACCTCCTATCATGATTGCAAGTCTTCAAAGGCACACCAAAGCACAACTCACCCACACATCCCATCACTACATACAGCTCACGGATGGCACTGCTGGCACTGCACGGCTCACTGCTGGCTCACTGCTGGCTCACTGCTGGTTCACTGCGGACGGCAGATCTGTTGCTTCCCGGCTGCTGACTACCTCTCCCGACTCCAGGCTAGCTGTTTTGGAGGGTTGACACTCACGGTCTCCCAGGACATTTTTTGTCGGAATTTCCGATAATAAAAATTTGAGAGCTGGTTCTCAAATTTTCCGACAACAAAATCCGTTTTAATGCAGCGTATTCTCTTCTTCTTTATAATGCCAGAATAATGAAGTTGTTTTGCTGCTGATATTCACACAGAGTTCTCACAAACTGATTTCTTTTTTATTTCTTGTGATCTCATGAATAATCATTTATATTTTTTCGCCAGATCTCCAGAATAATGTTTATAATTTTTGTTTATAGTGATCTCCTTTTTTTTTTTTTTTAAATCAAGATCTCCTGATTTTTTTTTTTTTTAGAATATGTTTATTAAAAGTTTTGGACGGTACAAACATGAAATGGTATACATAAGTGATAATATGTATCATCAATAAATTGCATAGCACAACTTGTAGTGACATAGGCATATCTGAAACAGGATATGTGGTTACAGGTTTAGAACTCTATAGCTAAAATCATAAGCATCAACATAAACCTAGGGAAGCTATATACTACCTTTAGTCATAAGTAGGTGAAGGGAGGAAAGGTAGGAGAAGATAGGGGTGGGATGGGAGGAGGGTAAGAAGAGGGCAGAGGAGGAGGGAGGGGAAGCAGGAGAGAAGGAGAGGGGAAGGGAGAGGGAAGATGGAGAGAGAGAGAGAGAGAGAGAGAGAGTTGAAGGAGAGCAAAGGAGAGCACCAGAGCATGAAAGACAGAGCACCTGATAACATCACTGTATAGCACCTGTTTAATGACTTAACAACGATAGTTTTCATACCATTGCGCCCAGGGGAGCCATAATTCCTGTGTCTTGGAGTATGAGGGTCTACCTCGAGAAAGTACTGTTTCGTAAAGGTAGTTATTATGTACTAACGCCACAACTTCTGTACTGCATGGGATTACTGTTGTTTTCCATCTTCTAGTAATGAGTAGTTTGGTTGCTAGTAATACGTGAGTAGTAATGAGCCTGAGCTTAGGAGGATTCAATTCTATGGTTAGATTAAGGATGCTAAGTTGAGGGGTTAATATGATGGGATACTGCAGTATGTTTTGTAAAATGTTTTCAATCTCCAACCATAGTTTCCTTGTAGATGGACGTGTCCACATAATGTGCAAGAGAGTACCTGTGTAAGTGCACTTTCTCCAACATAAGGGAGATGAAAGTGGTTGGAATTTTGCCATCCGATGGAGTGTCAGGTACCATCTCATCACTGTTTTTTTGTGTCAATTCCCAGAGGGAAGTACATTTAGTAGCTTTGTATACTGTTTTTATGGCTGTTTGCCATTGCAGGTCAGTAAACTGGGTCTGTAGTACATGTTCACAATCATTAATGGGTTTGGATTTGTGAAATACAGCCTTTTCTTGTAGTGTAGAGTATAAGAGGGAGGTCCCTTTGGAGTGCGTATTGACTGTGAAAAGGAAGTTCCATATTTTAATAGGAAGTGCCTTTTCCAGAGAGGGATGCGTTGCTAGACATTTTTGAAGCCTGTAGTAGATAAAGTAGTCTTTTGTGGGTGCATTGTATTCCTTCTGCATTTGGGAGAAGGTTTTGTCTAATATTTTGGGATGGAGTGTCGCTATGTGGGTTGCCTGAGCAGATAGCCAAGCAGGTACTTTCAGGTATGGAGATAGGAGTGAAATCACAGTCAAGGGTATTTGGGCGGTCTTGGTCGGTAGGTGTGACCATTTGATGTAATGTAGGGTTTTCCATGCTTTGGTTGGAGAATAGTGGTTTAAATACGATTGACCAGAGAAAGTACTGAATAACCAATTTTTAAGATTGTTACCCGGTGTCACCCCAGAGAGTGGTAGGTTCAGCGGACAACCAGTGCTTTAGTTGGGAGAGTATAGTAGCTAGATACTGGTAATAATCTTTCAGATCGATGTATCCCATTCCCCCAGCAGATCTATGTTTGATGAGTTTGATGTGATTACTCCTGGGTTTCTTCCCTTGCCACACGTAGTGACTTATTATAGATTGGAGTGAATGTATGTAAGCATTAGAAAGTGATAATGGCAGTGTTCTGAATAGGTATAATAGTTTTGGTAGTACTTATATTTTAAATGCTGCGAGACGATCGTAATATTGCATGCAGTATAACATTAAAGACACATAGATATAAATGCCACACACTTCATGTGACCGTAATATAAAAAGCTCCAGCAGATATCATGTGACCCATAGTATAAAATGCTCCAGCAAATATCTATTGGGTGTAAACAAGTTGCAAAGAAAAAAAGTCACTTGTTGTAAATAGAATAATTCCGTTTCCCATGTGAGTGGTTACTGAGACCGCAGACAGATATAGTGTGTCCCCCACATGGAAGCACTGCAGGCTTACCGTTTGGTTACACCAAACGTTATTATACTATATGGTCCCCTTCTCTTTTTTATGGGTCACTTTCATCGAGACCAAGTTAAAAGTTGAGGAGTCCCTAGTGAAAATCTTTGATGCTATCCGGATTACATCATTATCTGGCTGAACCAACTATTCCATTGCCGGTTGGCAATATAAGCCTTATTGACTCATCAAGCGTATGTTTGCATGAGTCCAACTTATCCGGTAAGCCTGCACTGCTTCCATGTGGGGGACACACTATATCTGTCTGCGGTCTCAGTAACCACTCACACAGGAAACGGAATTATTCTATTTACAACAAGTGACTTTTTTTCTTTGCAACTTGTTTACACCCAATAGATATTTGCTGGAGCATTTTATACTACGGGTCGCATGATATCTGCTGGAGCTTTTTATATTACGGTCACATGAAGTGTGTGGCATTTATATCTATGTTTCTTTAATGTTATACTGCATGCAATATTACGATTGTATTTTCCCATTATAAGTAGCGCTGCACGTTTTTATACATCCTTTCTTTACAAATTTTCTGTTTTGTTGTGTAAGCTGCTATCCTAATAGAGTAAGCGCAGAGTTTTTGGTTTTTGTAAGAAATGCTGCGAGACGCCCTGACCAGGAGAATTCATGTTTGGATGATTTAGATGTTTCTCTTAGAAGCATTTGTTTGGCTTCAACATAGTTAGCAGCGAATAGACCTTTTGTGGATTTAGTAAGAGTGATACCTAAATATGTAATCCCCCCATCTGCCCAGGAATAGGAAAAGTTATTTCTAAGTAAGGTGTTAGTTAATGCATTTAGTCCCAGATCTAGTATATAGGATTTGTTTTCGTTTACCTTATAGTAAAATATGGTACCAAATCTGTGCAACAATTGATGTACCAAAGCCAGAGAAGACATGGGATTGGTGATCATAATTATCACATCATCGGCGAACAGATTGATTTTGTGTTCCCTAGAGTCTATTTTGAAGCCAGTGATTGACGGTGTCATGGACATATTATTTCCAGACCTGCAACAGGGCTCAGGCGCATCCCCACCAACAGGTTACCAGTAACGAACAGGCGTGCACCAATGCGCATGTGCCGATCGCGGAGATCGCATGCACAGTGACGCGGCTTTGGCGCCCAGTGGCCTTTAAGAGGGGCTTACACCATTCAGCTCTTGCTGTTTGATCTGCAGCTTCACCTGTGACCTGTTCCTGTAATCAGCATCCGATTACCTGACCTGGCTCTCTGACCACGCTGCTGTCTCCAATCCTGAACCTTGGCTTTCCCTGACTCTGTTTCTGTTTACCTGCCTGCCTGATCTCCTGTTACCAGAAACCAGCCTGAACTTGACTATTCCTTGCTTGCCGATTCTGTTGAACTGATCCACTGTGTATGACCCGGCTTGTCTGACCTTGCTTCTGCCTGCTGTGTGCACCCTGCTGACCTGCATCCAGCTTACCTGCATCCTGCTGACCTGCATCCAGCTTACCTGCAGCCTGCTGACCTGCATCCAGCTCACCTGCACCCTGCTGACCTGCATCCAGCTTACCTGCACCCTGCTAACCTTCATCCAGCTCACCTGCATCCTGCTGACCTGCATCCAGCTTACCTGCAGCCTGCTGACCTGCATCCAGCTCACCTGCACCCTGCTGACCTGCATCCTGCTGACCTGCATCCAGCTTACCTGCATCCTGCTGACTTGTATCCAGCTTACCTGCACCCAGCACTCCAGCCAGTTCCAGTGTCTCCCAGTGGACATCATCTCCAGTTCCAGAGAATCCAACAGGCACTCTTACCCCGCTGTGCTCCTACGGTCACTGTCCTCAACTCCAGTGATCTGGGAACCAGGGCTGTACGTCAGGCTCACATACGAGGTACGTGTCAGACAGGTTCGTTCTGCGAGGGGTTCCATCATGAGATTAAAGATAAGTGGTGAAAGTGGGCATCCTTGCCGGGTACCATTAATGATTCTGAATGGTTTGGATAGCATTTCTGAATTGTATACTTGGGCAGTAGGGGTTGAGTATAAGGCTAGAATGACCGCCAGGATAGACCCCTGAAAGCCAAACTTGCAAAGGGTCGCCTTGAGATAGGACCAGTGGACCCTATCGAACGCCTTCTCTGCATCCAAGGAGAGGAGCAGAGAAGGCGTTCAAGACGCCTCAGCTGTGTGGATCAAGTTAATAATTCTACGTGTGGCATCGAAAGTTTGTCTTCCTACCGTGAATCCTGATTGATCTCTATTGATCAACATGGGTATTAGGTTTAGTAATCTTGTGGCTATAAGTTATGCGTATATTTTTGTATCAAGGTTGAGGAGTGATATGAGCCGAAAATTTTGCGGAGAAGTGGGGTCCTTCCCCGGCTTCGGTAAAGTGATAATCAATGCATTTAACATTTCTTGTGGGAGAGAGGAGGAAGAGGCAGTGTCATTGTGCACTTTGGACAAAAAGGGTGATAGTACATTACTAAACCGTTTGTAGTATTCGCCCGTTAGGCCATCTGGGCCAGGTGATTTGTTAGCCAGAAGGGCAGCTATGATTTTTAATATTTCTTGTGTGGTGAAGGGAGCATTAAGTGTAGTGAGTAGTTCTTGTGTTAATTTGGGAAGGTCAATTTCTGCTAAGAATGCTTCTATTTTGTGTGTGGTAGTAGGAACATCCTTCAGATTATACAATGTACTATAATAGAGGCTGAATGCGTCAGCAATAACTTGTGGTTCTAATAGTTTTTTCTGTGTGGTAAAATGATAAAGATGTGATATTTTGGATTTGGTGTAATGTCCTTTTAATCTGTTGGCCATGGCTTTTCCTGCCTTGTTGCCTGTGGAGTAAAGTACGGCTATAATCCGTGTTTGCGCTTTTTCAAATGTGTCTAATAAGTGTGTTCTCAGCTCCTGTCTAAGGCGGGTCAGTTCAGTTTTTAGTGAAGGGTCTGGTGAAGTCTGGTTTCGTGCCTCTAGAGTTTTAATACTAGAGGTAAGAGTGTCTAGATGCTGTGTTCCCCTCCGCCTCTCTCTTGCACTCACTTGCATAATGATCCCCCTTATGAACGCCTTATGGGCATTCCACAAAGTGGGGTTACGTTAGACACAGTCCCTACATTCAGCTTGAAGAATTCTTCTAGGTTTTTCAGGATAAAGGCAGAGTGTTCTGGTGAGTGTAGGATCTGGGCATTGGCTCTCCAGATCAATGGGCGAGATTTGGATGGTGTGTCCTCCGTTGTTATGGTGACCGAGGCATGGTCCGACCACGTTATAGTGGATATATGTGAATCAGTTATTTTGGGTAAGAGCCATTTGTCGACCAAAAAAAAGTCAATCCATGTATATGAGTTGTGGCGATGGGAGAAAAAGGAGTGATCCCGCTCAGTGGTGTGATGACATCTCCAAACATCATATATGTCATTTGTCCTAATGAAGGTCCCCATGGGGGACGAGAGTCTGCTGTTGCGAGAGGAGGTATCGATGGTGTTGTCTGGTACCATGTTGAAATCTACACACAAAATGAGGTGGCCATGTCGGAAAGCATTAATCTTTTTCATCAGCTTCTTTAGGAATCTGATCTGGTTATAGTTGGGCGCGTAAATATTTACTATGGTGTATCTGGCATTATTTAGGGTGCAGTCAAGTGCGAGGTATCTTCCTTCTTCGTCTACCAGGCTATCATTCTGGGTAAATGTGACAGAGTTTTTAATGGCTATCAAAACTCCATTCTTCTTCGAGGGACCTGAGGCCTTGAATATGTGTGTAAAGTGATTATTGGTACATGTTGGTTCTGCTGATCGCATAAAGTGGGTCTCTTGGATGCACAATACTTCACTGTGAGAGTCCAGAGCGGTGTGCTACATAGACTTTCTTTTAGCTGGGTGGTTCAACCCATTGGCATTAATTGATAAGAATTTTGGCAACCTGGTTATATGAGTGTGAACGTATGTGTGTTATTCTTTACTCACAGTTGGTGGATTAGGATATACCATTCAAGGAAAGTGAGGTGGTGTCTTCTTGGTGTTAGGCAGGCTCGTTGAGAAGCTGTCGCTGCAGAATCGTAGCTGGATTGTCTCCTGTGCTCTCAGAAAAAAAAAAGGAAGGTGAGAAGGAAGGTATAGGGCAGTGGTGTCCAAACTATGGCCCTCCAGTTGTTAAGGAACTACAACTCCCATCATGCCTAGTCATGTCTGTGAATGTCAGAGTTCTACAATGCCTCATGGGAAGTGTAGTTCCGCAACAGCTGGAGGGCCGTAGTTTGGACATCCCTGGTATAGGGTATATATCGGTTAAACAGTAGTAGCAATAGAGGTGGGGGAAAACAAGGATTAGCAGTGTGTTCCAAAACTGCTGCTGATCGTGAGGGTGAAAGTTTGTGCGAGCAGGCACCAAGACGGAACGTAGTACTTGAATATCTTGCATGCATGTGGTAGCACCACTAACCTGGTACTGAGTTTGCAGAAGTTGTAGGACGGCTATTATTGGAAGTGTGATCCTTTTCATGGTGTTTCTGGCTGGGTTGTGGTACCTCATCAGTAGGGATGAGCTTCGAGTTCGAGTCGAACTCATATATGACTTGAACATTGGCTGTTCGCTCTTTCGCCGAAAAGCGAACAATTTGGAGTGTTCGCGGCAAATTCAAAGCCGCGGAACACCCTTTAAAAGTCTATGGGAGAAATCAAAAGTGCTAATTTTAAAGGCTTATATGCAAGTTATTGTCATAAAAAGTGTTTGGGGACCTGGGTCCTGCCCCAGGGGACAAGGATCAACGCAAAATAAGTTTTAAAAACGTCAGTTTTTTCAGGAGCAGTGATTTTAATAATGCTTAACGTGAAACAATAAAAGTGTAATATTCCATTAACCACTTCCCGCCCGGCCCATAGCAGATGACGGCCGAGCGGTGGTTGTGTTATCCCGACTGGGCGGGGGCGCGCAGCACGGCGATAGGGGACGACATGTGTCCCTCAGACACAGCGCTTCCCCGATCACGGTAAACAGCCAGTGATTTTGGCCATTTACCACGTAATCGGCTGTGTCAACGTCACAGCCGATCACGTGTCAAAACAAACTCGGCGGCGCAGGGCAGGGATCGAGGAAGGCGAGTGTCCCTTGGACACAGCGCTTCCCCGATCAAGGTAAACAGCCAATGAAATTGGCTGTTTACCATGTGACCGGCTGTGTCCAATCACAGCCGGTCACAAATGTAAACACAGAGGAGCAGTTACCATCTGCTCTCTCCTCACACACCGATCGTGTGAGGAGAGAGCAGGGATCAGTAAGTGAGATATCAGTGTAGTGTTCTGTCTATATATACTGTATACTGTGCACAGCACGACCCCCCCAATAAAGAGGACCTGTCACACAGCCCAGCCTATCTGTCAATCAGCCCATCTGTCAGTCAGCCCATCTGTCAATCAGCCCATCTGTCAGTCAGCCCATCTGTCAATCAGCCCATCTGATCAATCAGCCCAGCCAATCAGCCCATCTGTCAGTCATCCAATCAATCAGCCCATCTGTCAATCAATCAGCCCATCTGTCAATCAGCCCATCTCTCAATCATCTGTCACAGGCCCACCGCTATCAGTACCACCATTGGTACCGCCACACAGGCTACCAGTACCGCCATCGGTACCACTGCCAGTTCCGCCATCAGGCCCACTATCTATACCACCACACAGGCCCGCCACACAGGCCTGCTACCAGTACTGCCGCCCGTACCGCCATCGATACCGCCACCACCACACGTACCGCTACCTGTACCACGATCGGTACCACCACCACCCGTACCGCCACCTGTACCACCATCGGTACCACCACACAGGCCCTCCACTAATACCACATCGGTACCACTACTACCTCCAGCAGTACCATTACATAAGCCCACCAAAAAGCACTACCATAATGTCGCAAAGGGTTTACACACCTGAGGAAGCATATGCCCTTCTTACCATGTCGGATGATGAGAGCAGCAGGGAGCTCCCATCATCCGATTCTGGTTCAGAATACGAGCCAGTGGAGGATAGCGGATCGGAGTCCGAGTCCTCGGAGGAAACCGTCCCTCCCAAAAGAATGAGATCAGGACCGAGATCAGGACCAAGATCAGGACCAAGATCAGGACCAAGATCAGGAGATCTGCCCACCACCAGCAGCGCCAGACCCCAGGAAGAGGAGCCCAGTACAAGCACTGGAATCACACGCCCCAAACCCGAAGAACCCAGCCCCAGTCCTACCTTCCCAATGCCCTGGCAAACCCCTTATGGTTGCCTGACAACTCAGGATCCGTTATCATCCCCCCTTTCACTGCACAGCCAGGTGTGCAGCCCGACACTGCAAATTTTTCTCAATTTGATTATTTTTCTTTATTTTTCCCACAAGATTTGCTGCAGAATATGGTGGATCAAACTAACCTATATGCATCACAATTTATTGCTGCCAACCCCAATTCTTCCTATGCCCACATGTTCCAGTGGCGACGTCTAACACTGGATGAATTTAAATTATTTTTGGGCCTTACGTTCAATATGGGGCTTACAAAAAAGAACGAAGTCCATGCATATTGGTCTTCCAACGTCATCCACCACATGCCCATATATTCCGCTGTTATGTCCAGGACAAGATACGACATGATTATGCGTTTTCTCCACTTCAATGACAATTCACAGTGCCCTCCCTGAGATCATCCCAACCATGATAAATTGTACAAGATACGCCCCCTAATCAATTCCTTTTCCCAGCGATTTGGAGACGTTTTTATCCCAGACCAAAAAATTTGTGTGGACGAGTCCCTCATACATTTCACTGGCCGACTGCACTTCAAGCAGTATATACCAAGCAAGAGATCCAGGTATGTGGTGAAATGAAATAAATTATGCGGTCGAGCCGCTGGATATGTCTTCACATTCCGGATCTACGAAGGCAAAGACTCCCAGCTCCAGCCCCATGATTGCCCCACATATATTGGAACCAGTGGTAAAATTGTCTCGGAGCTGGTATACTCCCTGTTCGACAAAGGATACCATTTATATGTCGACAACTATTATATCAGCCTGCCCCTTTTTCATCACCTTTATAGTAAAAAAACCCTGACCTGCGGTACTTTAAAAAAAAAAAAACGGAAAGGAATTCCCACAAAATTTGTTGACCAAAAAATTGCAAAACGGAGAATCGGCATTCATGAGGAACGAGGAGGTGTTGGCCATGAAGTGGAGGGACAAGAAAGATGTCCACATCCTCTCTACCATCCACAATGACACTGTGGTGGAGACCCAAAGCAGAGGCGGCCCCATTGTAAAGCCTGAATGTGTCCACGATTATAATATGTACATGGGGGGGTAGTTTTAAACGATCAGATGCTACAGCCCTATTTATCAACCAGAAAGTCCCGTTATTGGTATAAGAAAGTTGCGTTTCACCTGTTTTACATGGCCCTTTTTAATTCGTTTGTCTGCTACCAAAAAGCAACTCAAAACCAACAAATCACCTACCTGAAGTATGTTGAAGATATCGTCACTTTACCAACAAGGTCCCGTCCCAGTAAGCATTCGTTCTGATAGCGTGAGTCGACTTCACGAGCAACAATTTCCCTATCACATTCCCCCCACAGAATCTGGAAGAAGACGCCAAAAGAAATGCCGTGTATGCAGCAGAGGAGGAGTAAGAAACCTGGCCTGTGCATCGGAGATTGCTTCAAAAATTATCATACATCCATCCAATATTAGTTCCCCTTAATATTAACAGACTGCCATTTCCCCATTTGCCTGCTACCATGTTAATTAACTGACCCTGGCCTGTTTACCGACGATGTCTTTGCCTGCCGATTTAAACCATGTTTCTGACTTCCACGTGCACCGACCTTGGCCTGTTAATCGACCATGTTTTTGCCTGCCACTTGGACTGATCTTTTGGCCATCTACTGCAGTACACAGGGGTCTCACATTAGTGAGGGGCTTCAGAATAGCGTTTTGAGTAGAGAAAATCAGTTTTTCCTTTTCTGTGCTCCCAGAACAGGGTCTGGTTGCCCGGAGGCTTCAAAGCAATTTGGGTGGGAGAAGCCTCTACCCATGTCCCCCTGGCCCTAAGCTTGATGGTCCTTCCTGCTGCCTGGACCAATACTTTGGCTGTGCTGACCATATTGCTGCCTGTAATGACCCATGACATTATGGACCATGTTTCTTCCTGCTGCTTGGACCAAAACTTTGGCTGTGTTGACCATATATCTGCCTGACTTTGGACAGTATTTCTGCCAGGACACCTCTGCCTGCTACCTGGACTTGTACTTTGGCTGTGCTTTGGCTGTGCTCTGGCTGTGCTGACAGTATCTACTGAACTATGGACAGTATTCCTGCCTGCTGCCTGGATGATTGCTTTTGCATGTCGCTGACCTCGTTCCTGCCTGCTGCCTGGACCGATGCTCTCCTCGGTGGACCACTGCACTTCTAAAACCACAGGTAATCTTTTGTTATTTGGTATGTACCTGCTATGTGTAAGAAATATGAAGGTCCTTCAAAAATGTGATCAGTAGTCAGAAAATGATATGTGTAATTAATGCTGCTAGAATGCCTGGAGGTACTACTTCACTGTTGGGCCTCAGTATGTGGCCAGGCTGTGTAAAAGTCTCAAACATGTGGTATCGCCATACTCAGAAGGAGTAGCAGAATGTATTTTGGGGTGTCATTTTTGCTATGTACATGCTATGTGTTAGAAATATCTTATAAAGGGACAACTTTGTGTAAAAAAAAATGCATTTTCATTTTTTTCCACATTTTCCAAAAAATCTGGAAAAAATGAACCGTTCAAAAGACTCACTATGCCTCATAGATTATACGTTGGGGTGTTTTCTTTCCAAAATGGGGTCATTTTGTGGACAATTCCATTGTCCTGGTGCTCCAGGGCCTTCAAAGGTGTAATAGATGGTTGAGAAAAGATATGTGCAATTTATGCTTGTAGAACGCCTGAAAGTGCTACTTCAATGTTAGACCTTTGTATATGGCCAGGCTGTGTAAAAGTCTCACAGATGTGGTATCGCCATACTCAGGAGGAGTAGCAGAATGCATTTTGAGTTGTCATTTTTGCTATGTACATGCTATGTGTTAGACATATCTTATAAATTGACAACTTTGTGTAAAAAAAATGCATTTTCATTTTTTTTCCACATTTTCCAAAAACTTCTGGAAAAAAATGAAAAGTTCAAAAGACTCATTATGCCTCATAGATTATACGTTGGGGTGTTTGCTTTCCAAAATGGGGTCATTTTGTGGACAATTCCATTGTCCTGGTACTCCAGGACCTTCAAAAGTGTAATAGGTGGTTGAGAAAGGATATGTGCAATTTATGCTTGTAGAACGCCTGAAAGTGCTACTTCACTGTTGGGCCTTTGTATGTGGCCAGGCTGTGTAAAAGTCTCACACATGTGGTATCACCATACTCAGGAGGAGTAGCGGAATGCATTTTGGGGTGTCATTTTTGCTATGTACATGCTATGTGTTAGAAATATCTTATAAATGGACAACTTTGTGTAAAAAAAATGCATTTTCATTTTTTTCCCACATTTTTCAAAACCTTCTGGAAAAAAATGAAACATTCAAAAGACTCATTATGCCTCGTAGATTATACGTTGGGGTAAGCGCTTTCCAAAATGGGGTCATTTTGTGGACAATTCCATTGCCCTTGTGCTCCAGGGCCTTCAAAAGGGTAATAGGTGGTTGAGAAAGGATATGTGCAATTTATGCTTGTAGAACGCCTGAAAGTGCTACTTCAGTGTTGGGCCTTTGTATATGGCCAGGCTGTGTAAAAGTCTCACACATGTGGTATCGCCATACTCGGGAGGAGTAGCAGAATGTATTTTGGGGTGCAGTTGCAATTATGCATATGCTGTGTGAGAGAAATAACCTGTTAATATGACCAGTTTGTGTAAAAAAAAAAATCTTAATTTTCCCAAGAATTGTGTGAAAAAATTACAACTTAAAAAAACTCACCATGCCTCTTGGTAAATACATTGGACTGTCTACTTTCCAAAAAGGGGTCATTTGGGGGGTATTTGTACTTTCCTGGCTTCTTAGTTTCTCAAGAAATGAGATAGGCCTTCAGTACATCAGGTGTGACCAGATGTGATCAATTTTCAGCGATTGGCACCATAGTTTGTAGACTCTATAACTTTCACACAGACCAAATAATATACATTAATTTGGATTATGTTTACCAAAGATATGTAGCAGTATGAATTTTGCCACAAATTTATGAAAAAAATTACTTATTTGCAAAATTTTACAATAGAAACTAAAAAAAGTGTGTTTTTTTCAACATTTTTGCTGTTTTTTCGCTTATATCGCAAAAAATGAAAAACCCAGCAGTGATTAAATACCACCAAAAGAAAGCTCTATTTGTGAGAAGAAAATGATAAAAATTTTGTTTGGATACAGTGTAGCATGACTGAGTAATTGTCATTCAAAGTGTGAGAGTGCTGAAAGCTGAAAATTGGTCTGGGCTGGAAGGTGCATAAGTGCCCAGTATTGAAGTAGTTCAAAATGACAAAATGACATTTCAAAGGAAAAAAAGTCATTCAAAACTACTCGTGGCTATTAATAGATTTTGAGGGGGACCCCACGCCATTTTTAAAAAAAAATTTGGCCGGGGTTCCCCTTAATATCCATACCAGACCTGAAGGGCCTGGTATGGAATTTAGGGGGCCCCCACGTCATTTTTTTTTTATTCTGGTTCGGGGTTCCCTTGTGGGGAATTCCCATGCCGTTTTTATCAATGAACTTTTATGTGTATTGTCGGACTGGCAATTCATTAATAGCCGCGAGTAGTTTTTCCTTTGAAATTTCATTTTTCTGTCAGACTGTTCTAAACACGGGAAACATGCGCCCCTTTACAGGCATACTATAGACACCCCCCAGATACGAAATTTAAAGGAATATTACACTTTTGTTGCTTCACTTTAAGCATTATTAAAATCGCTGCTCCTGAAAAAACTTCCGTTTTTAAAACTTTTTTTTGCATTGATCCATGTCCCCTGGGGCAGGACTCAGTTCCACAAACACTTTTTATGACAATAACTTGCATATAAGCCTTTAAAATTAGCACTTTTGATTATTCATGTTTGTGTCCCATAGACTTTAACGGCGTCTGCGTGTTTGAACAAATTTTTTGCCTGTTTGCAAGTTCTGGTGCGAACCGAACAGGGGGGTGTTCGGCTCATCCCTACTCATCAGGAATGATTCCCCAAGTGCGTAGCAATTGGATTCCTTCTTCAACACTGTTAATATTATGTTTTACCCCATTTTTGTTCACAATGAGCTTGGTCGGGAATCCCCATTGGTAGGGAATCTTGTGGTTGTTGAGAGGTTTGGTGATAGTACTCAATTGACGGTGCTGTTGGCGCGTAAATTGGGAAATATCAGCATATAATTGTAGTTTCGTGTATGGCGCTGGAAGTTGCCCCAGATGTCTTGTTTTGGCTAGGAGCATGTCTTTTGCGTGGTAAAAGTGGATTCGCATTAAAACATCCCTGGCGGGAAGATGTGGAGGTTTAGGAAGGCGATGAATGCGGTCGATGATAGTTTCCATCGGGGACAGGTCAGGCAGCAGTGTAGCTATCAACTTCCTGGCATAGGGGTTAAGATCATCTGGTAAAATTGACTCAGGTATACCCCTTATTTTGACATTGTTACGCCTGGACCTGTCCTCGAGGTCTGCCATCTTGGCTCTGACCCAGTGTTGTTCATCTCGAGTGTGGTTGTGCGCATCGACCAGGTCGTTAACTGTTTCTGTCATGACATTCGTACGCTGCTCAATGTGATCAACTTTCTGATCTATAAATGAAATTTCATCTTTACATTTTTTAAACATGGTGGAAATGTCACTGTGTAGTAAGCTATGAAGCGACATGAGCATCTCTTTCATTGTTGTATCAAGGACAGGCATGTTAGATGTAGGGAATGCTGATATAGGGGATGGCTTGGCCTGCTGTGTGAGGAGAGTGTCCAGAGCAGGGCTTACCTCAGGATGATGTTGGTCTGAATCCAAGCGCATCTGTGCTTTAGCAGGGCTGTTGCTCACTTAGGATGTTTGTGGAGATGAAGGGGAGGTTGAATTATCTTCTGGGGGGATATTGCCTCTCCATCTGCATCAGGGAAATCAGTGTATGTAGCGGTGCTGTGTGCTGAGGAGCCACGGGCGCCATATTGGATTCATCCTTAGGGTGGCACTGTGAAGAAATCAGTTAATTTCTTCGGCTGCCTGTATTCTTTTCTTTTCCGGGACGAGCCTGGATGGTACCCCGACGTGTGGGGGTTGTTTGTAGCCATCTTATGTTTGTGGATCAGCAGTGATTAAGTTCTGTATTCCGTTCGGTGCTGGAGCTATCTGTTCAGGCGTCAATACTGCTCGGTGGTAGCTACGCCCCTCTCATTTTTTTTTTGTAGAGATCTCCATGATATATTTTGTCGTTTTATTATTATTATCTTGTATTTTTTAACCTCAAGGAAGTTGGATGGTGTTGGTGTCCCTTGTTAATTAGACATTGCATTTTTGAAATGTACCTGCCTCCTCACAAACAAACTGTCCTTTTTTAATTAAAACACATAGCCAATGATTTGTTAAAAAAAATAGACATTTATTAAGGGGTCATAACAAAATAAAGAGGAAGGCAACGCTGGATAAACTGGTGAAATTAGTGAAGCCTTTGTACCCAAGGGCACACATCAACTATTTGACAGACAAAATTGGCAGCCTGAGGAGTCCATTTAATAGGGAATGCAATCCGGTCCAGGACCCTGACAGATCAGGAACAGCAGCGGATGACATATATGTCCCCAAGCTGTGGGCTTACAACAGCCTGCGTCTTTTGCCAGACCAGACCAAACCCAGTCCATCACTCTCTTGTCTTCCTTCCACACTTCCTTCCACACTTGCTTCCAGGCTGTGGCTCTGGTGTTGGAGTTGTGGCATGGAGGTGGAGGAGGTGGAGGAGGTGGAGGAGGAAGAGGATGGTCCAACTCACACAGGTGGGTTTTGCTTGTGAGTTCGCCCCTCAACCCCTTATTTAGGGTCATATATATCACATCCTCACAAAAGAGGCATTGGCCCACCTCCATTTCCTGCATTTTGTTGGCAGCCATGCAGGCATAGGTCTCAAGAAGACTGGGGAGGTTCTGAGGGCCGCAGAAGCCAACTGAATTAACCCAAGTTCTGACTCCTCCATTATCCTCCTCTTCCTGGGCCTTTTTTGTTGAAGGCGGGGGGAGGAACCTGGGATTTGGTCAGGCTACTGGGCACAGCCACCTCCTGGCTGCCACTTACCCACCCCACCTCCTGGCTGTCACTTACCCCCGCCACCTCCTGGCTGCCACTTTCCACAGCCTCCTCCTGGCTGCCACTTTCCACAGCCTCCTCCTGGCTGAGACTTTCCTGTTTATGAAAAAGTCACATAGCTTTAGTTTATTGTTCATCAATCACACACAATTTTGAGAAATATGTTGAACAATCCTATACCTGACTCAAGCTGGGCTCCTCCACATCTTCTTCCTGGGTGGAAGGCCCAGGTTGGACATTGGAAGCTGTCTGCCGTGGGGATCTTCAGCTTCACAAATTCAAGCAATTTATCCAGTGCTGCCTTCCTCTTTATTCTATTAGTATAAAAAGGGTGTTTCACCTGCCACAGACAGGGCCCTAATATCAGGCTAAACTCGCATAATATTGTCCCAATATAGGCCTCAATCTTTAAACAATATAGGCCACTGATGCCCCAAGTTAGAACTATACCTTCGTTATCACGATCGGCGCTTCTGATACTCCTTCCTCCACTCACAGATCGTACGTACGACACACACGTGTTCCGCTTTATAAACACTGCACATGCATTAAACTCTGCCCGCCCCTGACCCCTTCTCTTTCGGCGCAGTGAGAGAGCACTTGGTGGAGAAAAAACAAGTGCATGAAGACAGCAGCAGCAACGATGAAAGCCCGGAGCCACGAATGTCCCGATCCCAGAGGAGATTTAAAACCTCAAATATGGCCTTTGTAGAGATGGTGGAGATGGTGGACATCTTGAAGAGGGCCGACTATGATGGGAGGCATGGAACCAAACCCAAATGTGAGAAAGGCCAAGATCATGACTAAAGTTGTGAGAAGTCTGCACAGGAATTTTGGGGTATGACGATCCAAGGATCAATTGAGGAAACACTGGTCAGACCTGAAATTGAGGGAGCATGATCAGTACAGAAGGATCAAGAGAGTTCTGCAAAAAAGTAAGTATTTGTCCTGTGTTCCTATTATTATTATTACTTTAGTGCTGCTCCATGTGCTTTTCTTTACTGTTATACTGTTTAAAATGGCAAGTTTCAGGTTTGTGGGCACAGTAATCGTTCGTAGTAAACATTGTTCGTTTGCCCACTAATACGGTGTTTTTAGCAGATGCAGGTTAACTACATTTGGTCATGTCTATTTATATTAAAAGAAGTGGGATGTGGGACACCAGAACAAACTTTTTAGGGTGTCCCACACAGGTGCTACAGTGGATACTAGGGGTGTCTCCATGTGTGAAACTTGACCAAAACAAGTAAGTATTGCAGCTTTAGAAAGGGAAATAAAAAATCTTTAGCTTGGAACTCTGCCAAAAAAAGACAATTGTACAACACTTCCAAGCAATGTTTTCTATTACTATTTCTGGCCTCAAATATCTGTGTGCTAAGTATACCTTTATTTTAGTCACATAGGGGAGAAAAGACTCAGGACATCAGAGGACACAAGGAACCCACAACCTTCAAAAGAAGGGGAAGTCACCACACCATAACCAGAGGATGTGGAGGAAGGAGAGGTTTATGAATTGGACGAAATAGTGACCACAACAGACGAGTGTCTGAGAACATAGCTTCAGGTAATAGATTTATGCCTGCATATTTATAATACATGATGTGTTTTTTAATTTTAGGTGATGTGGATGTTGTGGAAGAAGAATCTCATTTCACAAGTGCAAGTGCACAGATCCTCATCAGGGAGATCATGGTGTGCAATCAGGATTTACAGGAGATCAAGGAAGACATCAATAATGTTGAAAAAAGACTCAAAAACATCATTGATGTCTTAGGCAGAATCTAAAACACACCAAAATTAGTCAATTTGTTTATATTTTTATTGTTTTTCTAACTTTTTTAAAAGTATATTGAAAGCCAAATTTTGAAGATGCACACAGTGTGTCAACATGTGCTATCTGCCATCACAGGATATCAATGTAGGCGTTTTGTGGGTACAACCCCTTCTTCGCAACTAAAGTAGCTGAGAGGAAGGGGTTGCACCCCCTGAAACACGTCCATTGATTCCCCGTGATGGGAGCTACCGCATGTTGACATTATGCATGGGATCAGGAGGAAAATCCCCATTTTGACTCTCAATTTGTGTGCATCTTCAAAATTTGGCTTTCACAGGGGTTACATCACCCCATCTGATGAAGGCAAGATCAACACAGTTTGGACATACTAATGTCTGATATTGCTTTCAATTTATCAAAGTTGAACTTTCTAAGTTCCTGAGTTGTGTAATGTTTTATGGTTTTAAACATGCCTGTTTACCCCAAAAAAGGATATTTATACTGTCAAACAAAAAAATGTTATTCAAAAAATATGTTGGTTTGTTCAAAAACCCTTTTCTAACGCACATGTGAATGTGCACAGAGTAAAAAGTTTTCTACTCAACAATGCCTGGCTTCTTCTTTCAATGTCCAATACCAGTTTTTGGAGTAAGTTGGTGTTTACAGTGACAATGGGGGTTATTTACTAAAGGCAAATCCACTTTGCACGTTCAGTGCAGTTTCAGTGCAGTTTCAAGTGCACTTTTGCAGTGCACTTGTAGTGCAAAGTGGATTTTCCTTTAGTAAATAACACCCACAGTCTTTAAAATTTGCCACAATCAGGCCATTTTCGTGACTCAAAAAAATTAATTCACGGTGCTGAAAATTATGAATATTTTTATCAGTAATGCATTAAATACATGAACAAACAAAAACAAGGTGTGTGTGTAGCAGACCCACAACATAATAGTTAGCTGAAGAAGAGATTGTCACCTCATGTATCAAAGAAATTACGTTTGCACTATTAAAGAAAATGACCAAAAAGAAAAGCCCATTGGATAACCTAGGAGACTGCTAAAAGAAACAAAAGCAGTAAATCAAAGGAAATATTATTTCAGTTTAAATTAAAAATTTATTTTAAAAATGTTTCTTAAACATTTTCTGACATATCAATGGCCCCCCTACCCGCAAAGAACTCCATATATTTTAGACGGACCTCGCAGGCGCTTTGGGGGGCAAGCCAGGACGGCCAGCTTCAAGCGCCGTCAGGGTTTGTTCTTGAAATCCAGCCTCAGACCCAACTGAGGCCACATAGTTCATAGAATTTCTCCTTAAAAAGTTGTGTAGAATGTAGCATGCAAGTATTATATGGTTAAGTTTATATTCCGCCATGTTGATTGGTGCAAGGAATAGGCAGAACTGGCTGGCCATTATCGCAAAAGCTTTATCCACCACTCTTCTGGCTCTGGCCAGCCGGTAGTTAAAAACCCTCTACTCCAGGGTGAGGGTCCTCATTGGGAATGGCCACATCAGGTGATCACCCAGCCCAAACGCTTCATCAGCGACAAAGACGAACGCAGACCAGCCACGTTGTCTTCCGGAGGTGGCAATCCCAAGCCACCACTCTGGAGCCATCCTTAGAACTCGGTCTGGGTGATGACTCCACCATCCGACATCTGGCCATTCTTCCCCGCGTTGACACAGAGAAACTCGTATGTCGCCGACACCACTGCCAACATCACTATACTATTAAACCTCTTATAGTTGGAGGGTGGGACTACGCGGACGTGTTTACCATCAATTGCCCCTCCGCAGTTGGGAAAATCCCACCGCTGGGCAAATTGGGGAGCCACAGTCTGCCATTCCTGTGGCGTTGAAGGAAACTGTGGAGTCAAACAAGAAAAAAAAATTAGTACTTTGCACATAACATTGCAAGCAGATTAGACACAAACATTCTTGGCCAACATCAGTATAACATTTATTTGAAGGAGTATTTAAAGACAAAAATATAAGGTCCACTTATCAGATTCCTTACCCCCTCTGATGGCCCAGTGTAAACATTTTAGTGGGGGGGGGATTTTTGGACAGGTAACCCTCTCCACTTCATTGAGAGCTGAATGCATAAATAATGTGTTTTACTTTGGCCAGCCCCTCCTTACTTACTGTAATGGGTCCCAGATGATTGACAGGAGGGAGGGAGCAGAGCTGAGCCCTTCCTGTGCCGAGACGGAAGTGATGTCACCAGCCCAGGCACTGAAAGAGGCAGACTACGAGGGATCCCCTAGCAACAGACATTTAGAGGTGAGTAAAAAAAAAAATATCCAATTTTTATTGTTTTTTTTTTAGGATTATTCATGTAGTTCTTTTTTTTTGGGTGGAACCCCACTTTAAGGACACAAATAACATTTTTACACATTTTAGGGGGTGTTTAGGGTAAAGCACTACAATGGAGCTGACAAAATACATTGTTAAGTGACTAGGCTAGGTGTGTATGGGCCCAGGATAGCATGCTGGGGAGGTTATTGAAGGCAAATATGCATGAAGGACAAAAAAGGAAGTTTAAAAAATTCCAGCATGCATGAGGACAAAGGGGACATTTACAGCATATTACAATCATGGTAATTAGGGAATGATGAAAGAAATACAATAAATTAGCAAACATTAAATACATAGAATGTGATGTTAAAGGATAAAACTTACCTTAATATAGTCCTTCTGCAGGACCTGAATGATGGCAGAACAGGTCTCTGGAATAATGATTCCCAGAGCCTGGGGGGAGATGCCTGTCGAGAACTTGATGTCCTGCAGACTTCTCCCCGTCGCCAAGTACCACAACGTGGCGACTAGGGATGGGCTATATGTTCGGGTCGAACATGAGTTCACTTTGAACATTGGCTGTTCACCCGTTCGCCGAACAGCGAACAATTTGGGGTGTTCGCAGCAAATTCGAAAGCCGCGGAACACCCTTTAAAAGTCTATGGGAGAATTCAAAAGTGCTAATTTTAAAGGCTTATATGCATGGTATTGTCATAAAAAGTGTTTGGGGACCTGGGTCCTGCCCCAGGGAAATGTATCAATGCAAAAAAGTTTTAAAAACTGGCGTTTTTCCGGGAGCAGTGATTTTAATAATGCTTAAAATGAAAGAATAAAAGTGTAATAGTCCTTTAAATTTCGTACCTGGGGGGGTGTCTATAGTATGCCTGTAAAGGGGCGCATGTTTCCCATGTTTAGAACAGTCTGACAGCAAAATGACATTTCTAAAGGAAAAAAAGCCATGTAAAACTACTATCACTACAAACTACTGTAAAACTACTATCTCTAGCGCCGGCTATAATGAATTGTTGGTCCGGCAATGCACATAAAAGTTCATTTATAAAAACAGCATGGGATTCCCCCACAGGGGACCCCGAACCAAAATTAAAAAAAAAAATGTGTGGGGGTCCCCTTAAATTCCATACCATGCCCTTCAGGTCTGGTATGGATATTAAGGGGAACCCCGTGCCAAAATGTTTTTAAAAAATGGCGTGGGGCTCCCACTCAAAATCCATACCAGACCCTTATCTGAGCATGCAACCTGGCAGGTCGCAGGAAAAGAGGGGGGGACAAGAGAGCCCCCCCTCCTGAACCGTTCCAGGCCACATGCCCTCAACATTGGGAGGGTGCTTTGGCATAGCCCCCCAAAGCACCTTGTCCCCATGTTGATGGGGAGAAGGGCCTCATCCCCACAACCCTTGCCCGGTGGTTGTGGGGGTCTGTGGGCGGCTTATTGGAATCTGGAAGCCCCCTTTAACAAGGGGACCCCCAGATCCCGCCCCCCCAGTGTGAATTGGTAATGGGGTACAAATGTACCCCTACCATTTCACAAAAAAGTGTCAAAAAGGTTAAAAAACACAAGAGACGGTTTTTGACAAGTCTGACTTTATTAATTTCCTCTTCTTTCCGCTTCTTCTTCCACCTTCTTTCTTCTGGTCTTCCATCAGTGTTCTTCTTCTTCCTCCATCTTCTTCTTCTTCATCTTCTTCTTCCTCCGCTCTTCTCGTCTTGCATCTTCCTCTGGCTTCTTCTCCACTCCGTCCGCACGATCCGCCTCAGTGGGAGTCTTCCGCCGTGTGACGCTTCAGTTCTTCTGACACTTCTTATATGATGGAGGGAGGGGCCACCCAGTGACCCCACCCTCCTCTGACGCACGGGGACTTCACGGGGATTTCCCTGTGGCATTCCCCGTGTTGTCAGAGGGGGCGGGGTCACCCAGTTACGTAAACGGGTAAACGTAAACTGCGGCCTGCCAGGTTGCGTGCTTGGATAAGCGTCTGGTATGGATTTTTGGGGGGACCCCACGCCATTTTTTTTTTAAATTTTGGAGCAGGGTTCTCCTTACTATTCATACCAGACCTGAAGGGTCTGGTATGGAATTTAGGGGGACCCCACGCATTTTTTTAAAAAATTTTGGTTCGGGGTTCCCCTGTGGGGGAATCCCATGCCATTTTTATCAATGAACTTTTATGTGTATTGCCGGACCGACAATTTAATATAGCCGGCGCTAGCGATAGTTGTTTTAAAGTAGTTAGTAGTGATAGTAGCGATAGTAGTTTTACATGACTTTTTTTCCTTTAGAAATGTCATTTTGCTGTCAGACTGTTCTAAACACGAGAAACATATGCCTTTCCAGGTATACTATAGACACCCCGGGTACGAAATTTAAAGGAATATTAGACTTTTATTGTTTCACTTTAAGCATTATTAAAATCACTGTTCCCGAAAAAATGGCCATTTTTAAAACTTCTTTTTGCATTGATACACGTCCCCTGGGGCAGGACCCAGGTCCCCAAACACTTTTTATGACAATAACTTGCATATAAGCCTTTAAAATGAGCACTTTTGATTATGCATGTTCGTGTCCCATAGACTTTAATGGTGTTCGTGTGCTCGAACAAATTTTTTTCCTGTTCGCATGTTCTGGATGCAAACCGAACCGGGGGTGTTTTCGGCTCATCCCTAGTGGTGACTAGCCTCTGCTCAGGAGTGATGGCTTGCCGCATGCAGGTGTCCTGCTTTGTAATATAAGGGGGCAGCAAAGCCAACAAATGGTGAAAAACGGGATCCGTCATCAAGAGATAATTCTTGAAATCATCAGGATTATTCTCACGGATCTTCCGCAACAAAGGCATATGAGAGAATTGGTCACGCTGAAGTAACCAATTCTTCATCCATGAACTCCTCCCTGCCCTGTTCATGAACTGGGCTTGGGTCAGAGTAAGAACCCCAACACCAAGCCCCTGCACAGCACGAACTCTACGATGAGTACATACCCGAAACATGGCTTCAAAACAGTTGGCTCGTCAGAATGAACTAACAGAATGCACTGAAAATCAGAAAGACCTGAGAAGATTGAGCTGAAAATCAGAAATGAGCAGACAAGAACGCACTGAAAATCAAATATGTGTTATAAAAATATGCACTGAAAAACATATGTGAACTGACTACATGCACTGAAAACCAGATACGAACCCACAAGCACAAACTGAAGAGCAGTAACTTATCTGAAAAGCACGAGGCTGAAAAGCATGATTAGTCTCTCACCAAACTTCTACTAACATGAGATTAGCAGAAGGAGCCCAAAGGGTGGTGTACTGGCTATTGAACTTCCCTTTTACAGTGCCATTGTACGTGTTGTACGCCAGCGCGTTCTTGACGATCGGAACTTCCGACAACATTTGTGCGACCATGTGTGTGTAAGACAAGTTTGAGCCAACATCTGTCAGAAATAAATCTAGGATTTAGTTGTCGGAATGTCTGATCATGTGTATGTGGCCTAAGCAATATATATTGGAGCTTACTAGTCCTTCAATGTGGAGTTGGCATTGGTTTTCTTTTTCAGGCTTTATTTCATTTTCACCTGGTGATCCTGCCAGTAAAGTAACTTCCTATACCAGGGAGACGACATTTAATTACTGAACTGAATCTATGGAGAAGCAGCATTTCCAACCTAAGATAAGACTAAAGAATAACCCCACCCCATAAGAAGTATTTTGTAGTCCATAAAGATAACTGGAAACGATGATAACTGATAATAGTCAGCACAGAAAATTATCAGCTAACAAGATTTTAAGGTTTTGTTTTTTTTTTCTTTTTGCATTTATCAATGGTAACCGAACACTTTCAATGGAATGTACAGTATAACCAATTAAAAGGGACCAAACAGAACAAGTTCACTTTTAGTGTTTGCATACATTCTACACTGTTTCCCCTTACCAGCCTTGGTGAGCATTGGTCAGTATAAAAATCCACATATATCTAACATTGTCCATTATGCCTTCTTTTGTCATTCAGTCAAAAACATCCCCTTAAAAGCAAACTCTAGCTTTTTTGAAAAGGAGAGACCGGCTCTCAATTTAAAGAAGTTTCTTTTTCCTTTTTGTTAAGTTTATAGGATAGAAGTGATAGAGAATCAACCCAATAGGGCACAGATGGCAAACAATTTGACAGGGGTTTTAATATTTTTATCAAATGAAAAATGTGCAAAATTATGTAAAAAAAAAAAAAAGAGCAAATTTTGCTTTAGATATAGTTTAACATTTCAATAAACATGCATAGGATTCCAGAGACAACAACGAATAAGACTGGTTGGTAAGGCCAAAAAGAGTTCCGAAATGTTAGTATGAGGTCCAAAATGATGTTTTGTTATTTGTAAAATCTAATAAACATTTACAGAACATATGTAAGAGACCTGGGAAGCCTGAATAACACACTAACTTTGTTTCCTCATTTAAATATAATGGATTGTGAATTAAAAAAAAGCAAATATGTATGAACATCAGGGTTTCACCCTTCTCTGCACATGCTCAGTTGCTCTCCATTTTTAGGCACTACCGAAATTGTAGAGGCCAATCTGCTGACAGCCCTAAAGAGAAATCAAACCCTCCTATCCTTTACAGCCAAAGAAGCTGCTTCTGTTTGAGCTGCAACTGCCATGCTGCTGCCCAAGTGATTATTTATGGCACTAGCCATTTAATGGTTTGACAGTTTGTTTGAGGAGACAAGCAAATGTGACAGTTAGCAATCCCGGCATTACAGTTTTTAGAAACTGTTAAATCCATGGTCTTATATCTGCAGGGTGCTCAATGACTTTGCTAAAATCTCTGGTCTTTGGGTTAATTATGCAAAATCCCAACCCTTAATGTCAACTTACCCACCAACCTGGTTACACAACTCAAAGAAAACTTCCAATTTCGATGGCATTACAAGGCGATCCCTTACCTAGGGATTAACCTGACGGCCTCAATTGATAGTCTATACGCTGCTAACTTCCCCCCAATGTTTCACAAACTAGGTAATGATCTCAAACAATGGGATAACCTGGGGCTTTCATGGTTGGGTAGGGTTAACTCTATTAAGGTGACCCTTTTGCCGCGTATTTTATTCTTGTTTAGGTCACTGCTTATACCTATTCTTAGGGACCAGATTAGAAAATTCCAATCTAAGATAGTCCATTTTATTTGGGGATCGAAAGGACACAGGGTGGCTAAGGGGACCCTCTATCGCACCAGGGATCAGGGAGGGGTTGGACTACCGAACCTTCTCTGGTACTATCATGCAGCTAAATTATCTCAACCCTCTGTCATCTACTCTAAAATAGCACACCGTGATTGGGTACATATGGAGAGGCAGTGTATGACTGGATATGGGGCGTGACCGGAAGGGCGGGTGTCTGATGAGTGGCTGCATGGAGTGAGTGAGTGAGAGCAGGGACGCTGTGTGCTCCGTCCCACCCCCGTTCTCATCGCTCTCCCCGGCCACAGGAACGGCGCCTCGGACGGCCCTGACCCCTCAATGGATGTCTGCTTCCATGAGCTCGGAGCCGTACTGTCACCTCTGCCCCCCAGCTAAGAGCTCTCCTGTTCTTTTGATCTCCGGATGACCGGTGAAGGCTGAGGAATCTTCAGGGGGGGATGTTATCCCCTGCACGCTGTAGCAGCTTTCACTTTCGCTTTCACTGCCGTACTCTCATGCCAGGCACGGAGTAGAAGTCGGCTGGAGCTGGTATAGTATTGCTTTTTATATGCTACATGGTAAACGGAATTCTGTTGTAAAAAATATGTGAGAACCCCTGATATAGAAATAATCCCAGGTAGCCCCCTGGTAGACCCTGGTAACTAGGCATCTGCACAGTAATATAACTATGTGTCAGCAGTCTGTCTCACCTGCAGTTTGATGGTACTAAATGTGTGAATAGAGCGAACTAATATAAGAAGCAAAATATATTCCCTTTTTGTCCTTTTTTTTTTTTTTTGTGTGAGTTGCTGATACAGGTGGGGGAAGATAAGCAGTGGGGGGTCCCCTTGCTACTGACTATATCAATCCCCCTATATCTAGGTGGGACCATTATATACTATAAGTCAGTTAAAAAGCCCCTGGCTCCTCAGCGACTATACGCATACCTGCGTACATACCTAACTGGCCGTAGTCTGCTGGCAACTGCCTTAGTGGCATTTAACCAGCTTCGCAAGACTGCGGTGAGGGAGGGAGGTTGCACTAAGTATTGCTGTAGCTGAGGCGCTCTTGGGAGAGGAGAGCTAATCCACCTCGACCGCTGAAGGTATTGTAGTCTCCCCCTGTGTGAAAGTCACCCCCCGTGTCGGGGTGCGTGGGGGCGGAGAGAGCCCCCCCCTCCACACACCCGCCACACACCCTACCTTCAAAGCAACAAGGTGGTTATACTGCTCAGTGAGTAGATAAGGGTAGTGAGACGCCGTCGAATTCTTGCTGTTAAACTATTTGTATACCAATAGGAGTGAACGATGCAGAATCTACGTTCCTCTAAAGAGAAAAACCCGCAGCACGCTGCAGCAGCAGCAGCAAAACTGGAGCAATATGCTCATGCCCCCGCTTTGACCCCCCCAAAAAAGGGGATGCAGCAAAAGAGCCAACAAGGGGGGACAGCGGACAGGAAAAGCCAGGGCCAGCCACATTCACAGTCCCTAGGGGGCGTGCTGGCAACCCAGTCCTCCAAAATAACATGTAATAAAGGGCCAGAGCTAAGTGATCTTAACACGAACGTGAGCCCGGAGTCAATGAACGATCCGAATCTGCCCCTGAATAGAGAACCAACCTTAATGGATGTATTTATGGCTGTAGGGGTGTGTAATAGCTCGCTCAAAGATCTCTGTGAACAGATGAAAGGTCTCAAAGCAGATCTTTTAATAGTTAGACAAGAGCTACAGAAGACGGCAGAAAGAACAACCGCCCTGGAAGAAAGGGTTAGCGGGCTAGAAGATAATGTGCACCCAATAATCAAAGAATTAAAATGGCTAAGGGAACAGTTATCTAAACAGGCCTCTAAAATGGATGAGATGGAGAACAGGAGTAGAAGAGATAATGTGAGGTTGATAGGTCTACCTGAAAGGAGTGAGGGCGCCAATCCAATAGCATTTCTAGAAAAATGGCTAGGGGAGCTAATCGGGAAAGAATTGTTCTCGGCTTCGTTCTCCATCATAAGAGCTCATAGGATCCCTCTCAGGGCAACACAAGAGGGGGGTCACCCGAGACCCCTTCTCCTGAGATTTCTTAATTACCAGGATAAAGTGACCCTGCTGCGGAAGATTAGGGAAGCAGGGGAGGTCTTTTTTAATGGGGCAAAAATATCATTCTACTCCGACTTTTCTCCGGACTTGCAGAAGCGTAGAGCAGAGTTCACCCAGGTAAAACGCAGCCTACAAAAATTTAAGCTGCCCTATGCTCTCCTTTACCCAGCGAGGTTGCGGATTGTGGCCATGGGGGAGACTCTGTTTTTCAACGCCCCTGTTGAAGTTGAGAAGTGGCTGGAAGACAACAGAGGAAAAATTAGGAACCCCACGTAGAGAGTGGGGGAACACATAACAGACCGGGGTGATGATAGGATGATATGATAGGGTACTGGGAGATATAGAGGCTGCAGGTTTATATTTGTTACTTTGATTAATAATATTTTTTTTTTTTTTTTTTTTTTTTTTTTAGTTTATCATTTCCCGGTACCCGTTAACGGTTTTTTGTTACGAAGGACGGGACAGGATGGGTGCACACAGCTGATTGGGAGTAGGGTGGTGTGGGGTTGTGAGTGGAAGAATTGGTGTAAAAGGGTGGTGTTAGTGCAAGAGGTAGCGGTCATGGTAAACCCCCAAGGGTTACACCTAGAGAGGTGGGTAGGGAAGGGGGGGGGGGATGGGGTGGGAGGGTAGGGGAGATTAGGTGGGGTGGGAAGGGAAGGGGGGAGAATTTGGGAGGGAAGGGAAATAGGGTGGGAAAATCACTCGTTATAAATACTTACACCATCAGAAATCACACTGGAGGCCTTCTGGCCTCCACTTACAGATTATCGTTACACATGCAGGCACTTTTTGTAGAATATTTTAATAAAGTAGGGTAGTGTTGATTAAATTAAGCAAGCATTTTAGAATCCACAATATGCACACACTTTGAATTAATACAGCAGCGGTTGGGAGAGCTCCTCCTTTCTTTTCATCTTTTTCTTTTCCTTTTTTCTTTCTTTTTTTTTTTGAGTAAAGAGGCGCATAAAACTCACTTTATAAAAGCAATAGGGACATATAGGGCAATACTTGGTGTGATAAGGCAGGCTCTTTAGAAGCTAAATGCCAGTTGGGACCTTGAAAATAGGATCCTGGAATGTTAGGGGCCTGGGTTCTTCCCTTAAAAGGCTGGCAGTGTTCTCCGTGCTGGAGAGCTCTGGGGTAGACCTGGTCTGTCTGCAGGAAACCCACCTAACTAGGGATACCAGCCAGCAGCTACAGACGAAAAAATTTCAATATCAACTTCATGCATTTCACTCCTCTTTTAGTAGGGGGGTGAGTATTTTCGTGAAAACTGGGGTAAAATTTTCCTGCAGACAGACTAGTATAGACGATCTGGGTAGATATATTTTTTTATACTGCTCTATTGACGGTGTCATGTTTGTGGTGGCTAATATATATATCCCCCCTCCCTTTAATTTGGACCCACTGTTTAAATTACATAAATTTTTGCTGGATAAAAAGGAATGCCCGATAGTAGTCGTCGGGGACTTTAATGAGGTCCTAGACAGAAAATTGGATAGATTCCCGATACGACAACCCTCAGAGGAATCAGGGAAGACCCGTTTGAGCCTGTTTCTGGAAGAAGCGGGGTTGGTAGATTTGTGGAGGGTGCGAAACCCAGGTGCGCTGCAATACACCTGCTGTTCTATGTCACACTCCACGCTCTCAAGGATAGACCTAGCCCTGGGAAATGCCAGGGCACTACAGCTGCTAGTAAAAATTGCATATTGGTCAAGAGGTATCTCAGACCACTCTCTTATGGCGGTTACACTAAAACTAGGACAGTCTAAGCCTCGGAAGAGTTGGAGTGTGAGCCCACATTGGTTCGAAGTAATTAAGAAATCGGATGGGATTCTCCCTGCTTTAAGGGAATTTGTGGAGTTCAATCAGGGCTCGGCGGCTCCCCCTGTGCTATGGGACACTCTCAAGGCATTTCTTAGAGGGGTTCTAATACAGCAGATGGCTAAATTTAATAAAGAGGTCAGGAGTGAGGAAGAGGGTACTCTGAGGGAAGCTCTCGAGGCTGAAAATAACTTCATCAGAAACCCAACCCCGGAGCTGGAAAACACCTGGCAAGAGAAACAACAAAAGTATAAATTAGTGGTCATGCAGAAGGCGGAGACTAGGCGCCTTCTTCAGAGACAGGAATTTATGGTGGAGGGGGAAAGAGTTGGAAGAACACTGGCTATGCTTGTAAAATCAAATGCGGCTCCATCCACGGTCCTCGCTATTAGATTACAGAGTGGAGACATAACTTCAAGCACCCCAGAAATCGTACAAGCTTTTAGGGGGTATTATAAAAAACTGTACTCCTCGCAGAAAAGGGGCAAGGAGGCGCTGATGGAGGACTTTTTGGAGGGGCTAACGACTCCTACCATATCACAGGAAGAAAGCGCTATATTGGACTCCCCAATAACGGTAGCAGAACTGCAACAAGCAGTAGCGGGCATGGCAAGTCTTAAGTCACCCGGGCCCAACGGCCTTCCAAGCGAGACATATAAGCAGTATGGTGAAGTGCTGATCCCGGAACTACTAAAAACTTTGGAGGGATCACTTGAGGGGGGCCAGTTGCCTGCTTCAATGTTAGAAGCAACAATTACTGTACTACAGAAGGAAGGGAAAGACCCACTGGATGTAGCTGCTTATAGGCCAATTTCTCTGCTGTGTACTGACGTAAAAATTCTTGCCAAGGTGCTAGCAGTAAGATTGAACGGAGTTATTCATAAACTGGTACATGAAGACCAGGCGGGCTTTATAGCCAATAGATCTACGAGCCTGAACATTAGAAGAGCATTTCTGAATCTACAGTCATCATCGGAAAATGTGGGCTCGAGAGCGTTAATGACCCTCGATGTATCTAAGGCTTTCGATAGCGTGGAGTGGGGCTATATATGGCGTGTATTAGAGAAATTCGGTTTTGGCATGGCTTTTATAGGGTGGATTAGAATGTTATATACCCGCCCTAAGGCTAGACTAAAAATTAACAATGAATTTTCAGATTGGTTTGAGCTGGAGAGGGGAACTAGGCAGGGGTGTCCCCTCTCTCCTTTGCTGTTTGCATTGGCGATGGAACCCCTGGCCATCGCTATAAGGGAAAGCAGAGCGGTAACTGGCTTTTTGCGAAAATCGGGAGAAGAAAAAATCGCGCTATATGCGGATGACATCTTGCTATTTCTGGGGGACTCGAGAAATTCTCTACTGAGTGCGATGAGGATAGTGAAGGACTTCGGGAGCTTCTCTGGTTTAGAGATAAATTGGGAGAAGTCCGAATTTATGCCGATAGATTCCAACTGCGAGTCAACAATATGCGATATACCCCAGATGGTAAGGGTAGATACCTTGAAATACCTGGGAATAGTTCTGACGAAGGACCCAACCAGATATATCAGTACAAATCTTGTCCCTCTTTTAACAAAACTGAAACAAAAAATAGGAATTTGGAGGCGTCTCCCCCTGTCCACCGCAGGAAGATGCAGCTTAATAAAAATGGTCTGGATGCCACAATTGCTATATATCCTGCACAACTCGCCAGTCTGGATAGGCAAGAAGTGGTTTAAAAAAATTGATACCCTTTTTAGGGAGCTGATTTGGAAGGGGAAGCAAGCCAGGATTCGACTTCGAGTGCTTCAGCTACCCACACGAGAGGGGGTTTTGCCCTCCCACACCCCGAGCGCTACTTCTTGGCAACTCAGCTACAGCAGCTGCTAGGATGTGGGATACCGAAAGGTGGCACCCCCAATGGCAAACTGCTACTGCTTAGCACTCCACACAACACCATAGTTGAAACCCTAGAGGCGGATATGTTTCATGATAACTACCCAACTATCAAGCTGCTAACTAAACTCTGGAAAACGGTCAAGAAAATGATGGGATATGATGACCCAACAGTTTACTCTCCTATTTGGAATAACCGTAATTTACAGGAAGTTCTTAAAATAGGTACTTTTGGAGAATGGGTGAATCTTGGCATCAGAAGGCTAATCCAGCTTTATAATGACACCAAGCTAAAGAGCTTCCCGGAATTAGTAGGGGAATTCAAGCTACCTCAGAGCTCTTTTTTCCTATACTTCCAGCTAGAACTCGCTCTTAAAGCACAATTTAAAGCCCAGACTTTGCGCTGGGAAGAAATGCCTCTACTTCAGTGTATAATGCAGGTAAACCCTACTAGAGGTCTAATCTCAAGAATTTACGACCAATTAAGTAAACCAGACAACAGCGGGGGGTTACTCCTTGGATTAAAAGCCAAATGGGAAGAGGACATAGGGGGAATGACCCAGGAACAATGGGCGAAAACCCTGGAACTGAGTGTACAGGTCTCGGTGTCCCCTTCACAGCGATTCTCTCATCTGCTTTTGTTGAATAGATCCTACTATACACCTAAAAGACTTTTTAAATTTGGGGGAAGGCCTAATGACAACTGTCCCAGATGCCAGAGGTCGGGAGACCTCATCCACATGTTGTGGAGGTGTCCCAAGCTATTTAGATACTGGGAAGAAGTGACCGGAAACCTGGGAAGTACTTTTAGCACTCTAGTAGTAAAAGAGGCCATAACCTGCATCCTGGGGTATAGAAGAGTTTCGGGGGAGAGACTGAGCACTACACTGGCCATCACGCGGACCTTGTTTCAGGCTAGGAAGATGATAACACTAAGATGGCAATCAAAAGATCCCCCTTCGGTGAAAGACTGGATCTCCACAATAAATGAAACACTGAGTAGGGAAAGGGTGGAGTATATAAAGAGAGGCAATCTCCAGGAATTTGAAACCATGTGGCAGCCATGGCTAGAGAAGGTAGGTGCTCCCTAGCAGGCAAGGCGTAGGATCACTCCAAGAGAGGAGCCTTTGGGGACTCTATAGGTAACAGAGATCTTTGAGATCAAGGAGTGCTATAGTAAAGTGATTTTGATACGCATATTTTCTTTCTGCTTTTTCTTTTTTATTGTTTTCTCCTATTTTGATTAACTAAATAATCTTGATGGTTTGCGGGTTAAATTTTGAAGGGGGGGGGGGGTTGATTTGGGAATAAGTAAACTTTTTGTGTCATTCTGGGCAGCTCAGCAAAGAACAGGCATGGGGAGCCAATAAGTCTTCTAGTATATACCCTTTTCCTGTTTTTCCTTTAGCTTTTCTAATTTTTTTCTTTTTTTTTTTTTTGTTTTTGTTGTTTCCTTAAACGAGTCCCCTCCCCCTTTAGCCTGACCCAGAAAAGGATAAAGATCCACCGGTCACTGGGCTTTAGGGCCACTACAGACTAAGTCTAGGAGCTGGGAAAAAGGGAGGACTTGCTGCTAAAATGGCATATTAAGGTATTCAGAGGGACGATAAAAAAAAAAGGAAGTAGATGTAATGCAATATCCACAATGATGCAAACCGGAGAAGGCGACCAGTCAATGAACATCGAGCTGATTTAGCCCTCTACTTGTTGGTTTCTGAAGTGGAAAAAAAAAAAAAAAAAAAAAAAAATGATCTCAAACAATGGGATAACCTGGGGCTTTCATGGTTGGGTAGGGTTAACTCTATTAAGGTGACTCTTTTGCCGCGTATTTTATTCTTGTTTAGGTCACTGCTTATACCTATTCTTAGGGACCAGATTAGAAAATTCCAATCTAAGATAGTCCATTTTATTTGGGGATCGAAAGGACACAGGGTGGCTAAGGGGACCCTCTATCGCACCAGGGATCAGGGAGGGGTTGGACTACCGAACCTTCTCTGGTACTATCATGCAGCTAAATTATCTCAACCCTCTGTCATCTACTCTAAAATAGCACACCGTGACTGGGTACATATGGAGAGGCAGGCAGTTCCCCAATACACCCTGGATCCTATGGTGTCCTGCCAAAACTAGACCAGCCGTAATGGTCCCAACGTTGTCCCACTCCCTAAGTCTTTGGGACTCACTCAAGAGAAACCCACTTTTGGTATCACATTGGCACACGCTTTCACATATCTTCTGAAACCCCATCTTTCCCCCGGGTATGGACATTAAGGTATTTCAATGGTGGCTGGATGGGGGGGCTCTATAGAACTGGACACTTTGTCAGCTCCGCGGGGCCTCTAACACCTGCTCATTGCTCTAGCAAGCTGGAAATGCCCAGGTTCAAACTCCACCAGATCTCTCATTTTGTCCGTTCTCTGGGTTCCTCTACGCCCAACCCTCTGACGGTTACGGCATATGAAGTGTGGTGTGGTCAGGCTATGGAGCGGCAGGGAGGGATAACGGTGATATACCAATCACTTGCCTCAGCTGATTCTAAAACTCTCTACATGAGGGAATGGGAAAAAGACCTGGTACAGAGCTGGAGTCTGGGGGAATGGCATTAAGCATCAACCTCCGCCTACAAGTACTTATTGAACATAACACTGATTGGGGCTAATCTGAAAGTATTGATGAGGTGGTATCTCGTTCCACTAAGAATTGCAAAAATTTACCCGAACGCGTCTCCACTGTGCTTCCGTAATTGTGGACACATGGGGTCGATGCTACACACCTGGTGGGATTGTCCCAAGCTCAGAGGACTCTGGAATAAGGTTTTCCAAATCATTAGGAAACTTACGGACAGACCCATCCCTCAGACTCCTCAAATAGCTCTTCTTAACTTCCATCACCCAGGAACACCGAAACTGACTCAACGCTTCATTATGTTTATTCTTCTTGGTACTAAACTGACCATTGCTCAAGCCAGGAAGCAGCCTTCAGTTTCTTTAACCTTGGTTAAAAGAAAAATTTAATGGATAATGACCCAGGAAAAGACAACTAGCATCCTTTTGGATACAGTTGCCAAACATGATTCCATCTGGGAACCCTGGATTAAATACATATCCCTGGTACCTGCCACCGCCACTTCCTCCGGTGCTGTGTAGGGAATCGGGTATTTTTTTTTTTTTTTTTCCACTTCAGCGAAAGTTTTCCGAGAGACATTATTTCAACTTTATGTGTCAAACTTTATCTCTTCTCCTGCACTGGAAAAGCTATGTAGCAATGAAACACCATTAAAAAACGGAACATCAAAAATTTATAGTATACTGACAGATTTGGAAGCACAAGAAAGACCAGAATATATAAATCAATGGGAAAAAGAAATGAATTTAAAAATAGATAACCAAAAAGTGGAAAAAATGATAGAAATGGAATATAATAAGGCTTGGGACATGAAGACCATAGAAATGAATTATAAACTAGTATCAAGATGGTATATGACCCCAGTAAGAATACACAGATTCCATCAAGATAGAACCTCCTTGTGTTGGAGAAAATGTGGCCAAATAGCAACGATCACACACATATGGTGGGAATGCCCAATAATAATGGAGTACTGGAAGGAAGTGTTAAATAACATAAAAGAAATAACTGGAGAAGAAATAGAACAAAATATTTGGACTTGTCTCTTCCATATCTACAATAAACCTAAGAAACAATATAGAAAATCAATAATACCTAACCTCCTGAATGCGGCCAAGGCCTTAATTCCCAAGAATTGGCTAAAAAGTGGAAAACCAGACATTAGAAACTGGCTAAAGGAAATAGATTATCACTACAAAATGGAAGGAGGAGAGAAAGGGGATAATAGTAGATGGGAAAGTTGGAAAAACTACAAAGTCTCGGATATTTATTTAGATAGGATAAAAGAAAGAATAGGTGCAGAGCCAAGTGGATAAATAAACAACATAAAGGAAAGGGAATCGGGTATTGCACACTTTTTTCATCCTCACTCTCTTGTCTCCTCGGGTCTCCTTCTTGACCTGTGATTTCCCCTTGTTTGTTCTCTGGTTCTGTTTTGTGTTATCTCATGTGATCTTTCACGGTTGATGCACAGGACTTTTTTTAAGGACACGGCCATATCCCCTGTCTGTTGGGAGCAGTGGAGGCACCAAGGATGGGTCACCTAATGTGACCGCTAACTAACAGATGCACTGAATATCAGTCTGGTGCCTTTTGGCCCACAGACATACATGTGTACGACCTCCCCTGGCTCGCAACGGACAACAGGGGTACTTGGACATTGACGCCACATGAGGTGCATCTACATCCTTTACCCATGGGCACAGTTACCAACACACTTAAAGTTTATACCACATTATCAACAAGTGCTGACTCTGAAGCCTATTGGATCTCCCGATGTGATTCTGGAATGACCATTTTCATAATTTTCCAACACACATAGTGCAATTGATTAATGGTCTATTATAGCTTCGGCCTGGTCCAAGTCTACATTGTTCATCTTCCTCGATGTTACTTTCGCAGGGGGGGGTGGCACAGCTACGTCCCATGATTGTGGCATGAAAGGGGACTGTGCGACCACAGTATACTACTGTCTTTCTGATGAATTCTATTTGTGCTTCATGAACGTTTGTGCCTGAAAAAGTTTTTCTTTTGTACCTGTGTATCTATGTTTTGTTGATAAACTCAATACAAAACTATTGAAAGTAAATCCATGGGTTTAGTTATGCTTTATGATTTACTGCTGGGGCTCTGGGTTTTAGCAAAATGGCAGCGTCCAGCAAGAATAAACAGTAACAATGCTGGAGGCAATTTACAACACACACTAATTTTGGTAGCATAATTTCCCATGTGGAATGTATGTTCCTTGCTAAAGAACATTATTTTTTATCAAGTTCTTATGGGTAATGTTTTCATACAGACCTTAGAAGTGAGTTCACAAGCATGTTGTCATTTAAGGGTAATTTTCATAGATTTTTACTCCTCAATAGCAAAGGCTTAAAAAAACATAGGCATCTATCACAGGGGTACATCGAACAAAGAATATATGCTGTTTTAGCCACCTGGCTAGCTCACTCTTATGCCCTGTACACACGGTCGGACATTGATCGGACATTCCGACAACAAAATCCATGGATTTTTTCTGACGGATGTTGGCTCAAACTTGTCTTGCATACACACACGGTCACACAAAGTTGTCGGAAAATCCGATCATTCTGAACGAGGTGACGTAAAACACGTACATTGGGACTATAAACAGGGCAGTAGCCAATAGCTTTCGTCTCTTAATTTATTCTGAGCATGCGCACTTTGTGCGTCGGATTTGTGTACCCACGATCAGAATTTCCAGCAACAGATTTTGTTGTCGGAAAATTTTATAGCAAGCTCTCAAACTTTGTGTGTCGGAAATTCCGATGGAAAATGTGTGATGGAGCCCACACACGGTCGGAATTTCCGACAACAAGGTCCTATCACACATTTTCCGTCGGAAAATCCGACTGTGTGTACAGGGCATTAGTGTATCCTCACTCCAACGACAGAAGCTTACAATAACCTGCATATCACTCTACAACCTTAATGTCATTTCCTCTCTTGGGTGCTGGACAATGTGTCCATCTGGCAAATCATAAACTGTCAGAGCCAAGGGTGCACACATGGTGCAATTGTTTGCATATGGTATCAACAAACAGCATGGGCCCAGTTGGCTTAAGGTTCATTCTGCCTTTGAACGATTTCACAGGCTTCCACACACACATCATTTTTTGGAGGCTTTCTTTTTTCACAGACTGGAGGTCGAACATAGAGCACTTTTTGGTGTGTACTCAAGGAATAAAAATAAACCTGCCAGCTTAAAGGGGTCTTATGGCAAGTTACTTATTTGTGGAAGCTGGCATTTAAGCTACAAATACGTACACCGTAGTTGTACATTCTCAAATTTTTGGTTTCACTTTATGTTTTAGTTGCATTCACATATGTTCTTTTAAATCTGATCAGCCAGCAAGTGTAAAGCCTGGTTCAAACGTATCTTTCCTATTAATTTAGTAGTGTAAAATAATGCAGGAAATCTAGCTAAGTTGCATTCAATTATTAGAATATATAAGAGTATTATATAAGAGTATAACAATATCATAGTTAAGCCCACTGTATCTGTTACATTATTTCAGAGTTATGTAATTGACTTTCATCTCTCATTGTGCTCTGTCTTCCTATATAAATCGGAACCTTATAAGCAATAATCACAGCTATGAATGCAGCTAATGGTTGGAATTGCATTTCTTCACAGCTAATGGAAATTGGAATAATATATTAAAACTCATCTTCCATCTCCTGTAATTATTTTTCAAGTTCGGATTTTTAATGAAATCGTCCCTAAAATGTCTCCCCTCAGTTCTTGCCATTGGTTAAACATTAATTACTACGGTTTACTCTGCCACAGCTGTAACTGTTCAAGTATTAAAAAAGGCAGTTGGTTCGTATTTAAAAAGTATTCTTAATTAATTTTAGTTTCTGCCCTCCAGTGAAGCTTTTTGTGCTTCCTATAAATAAAATTGACCTAAACTGATAAGTTCTAGAGCTGCCAGCTGATTTATAAACATCTATCTGTGTAAATGCAGAATATTTCTAAGTTAAAATAGAACTCCTAACAAAGGTTAAAACTCAGAATGCTCTACCTATTCAACTCATTAACTCCAGCTCTCTTTCCCTGTCTTTCTAGAAGGTGCTAACTAGTGCATTTTTAAGACAGAATACCTTACTTAGTGGGCCTTTCCGAAACCTGTTTATTTTCATTACTAGGAAACTGACTTATTTGTCTTTACCACTAATCCCAGCCTACCCAAGTTGCTCTGTCCAATAAGAGAAGCATTCTCTTTTTGTCCAAAGTAAGGAAAGAGAAACTTGTTTGGGGCAGAAGCATCAAAGGGATTTTTCCTAGAGCTTTTGTAACTCACTTTTTCACCATCAAAGAGTTGCTAGGAAAAAGGTCCAGCTTCATTATACCTTCATTATATATCAGCTCCTTTGAAGGAGTATGCACTCCATTGTTTATCCATCAGAACACATCTGTCTAACATAGGTAATGGGCACATTGTTCTGTCTGCTGTTAGGCATTTTCACTTTTATAAACAAACTCTTTTAATGCAGCACAGCTGCACTCAAACTGTAATGCCGTGTACACACGAGCGGACAATCCGACCATGTGTGGGCTTCATCGGACTTCCGACAGACCTTTTCGGTCGAAAATCAGATGGACTTTAGATTTGAAACATGTTTCAAATCTTTCCGACGGATTTGAGTCTGGTCGAAAAATCAGTTCGTCTGTATGTTAGTCCGACGGACAAAAACCGACGCTAGGGCAGCTATTGGCTACTGGCTATCAACTTCTTTATTTTAGTCCGGTCGTACGTCATCACATACGAATCCGTCAGAACTTTGGTGTGATCGTGTGTAGCCAACTCTGTTCATTCGAAAGTCTGTCGGAAGTCCGTCAAAAGTCCGTTGAAAGTCCGTCGGAAAGACCGTCGGAACTTTGATGCCAAAAAGTCCACCTGTGTGTACACGGCATAAGTGTCCTGTATATAATTACAGAGGAATGTGTGCCAGCTGTAGTGGGACAGTGCTATTTATTAGTATTGCCCTCATTAACACCTTCTGGATTGCCCCATGCAGATATATTGCGGCAAGGCGGCCTTCTTGTGCGAAATTACGTACCTGTACGTAATTTTGTGCACTGGGTCTGGGGCGTGCAATCAGTGGTTCCAGCGGACCCGATGTTTACCAGCACCCCACGACCGTTCTCAGGAGAGGCAGAATGGCTTATGTAAACAAGGCAGACCGCCATTCTGTGAGAGGGGAAGATGGAGATCTTGTGTTTCTGCTAAGCAAGATCACAAATCTCTGTATTTCCCCAATCAAAGCATCCCCCACACAGTTAGAAAGCACTCTCTAGAAGCACATTTAACCCTTTGATCTCCCCTGATGTTAACCTCTTCCCTGACAGTGTCATCAGTACAGTGACAGTACATTTTTTTAAGTACTGATCACTGTATTGGTGTCACTGGTCCCCAAAAAGTGTCACTTAGTGTCAGATTTGTCTGCTGCAGTCCCAATAAAAAAGAAATGATCGCTGCCGTTACTAGTAAAAACAATTAAAAAAATTAAAATTCCATAATCCAAAGTTTGTAGACGCTATAACTTTTGCACAAACCAATCAATATATGCTATTGGGATTTTTCTACCAAAAACATGTAGCAGAATACATATTGGCCTAAATTGAATTGATTTCTTTTACTTTTTTTATTGGGAATGTTTTATAGCATAAAGTAAAAAATATTTTTGTTTAAAGCGCAAAAAATAAATACTGTAGAGGTGATCAAATACCACCAAAAGAAAGCTCTTTTTTGCGGGAAAAAAAGGACATCAATTTTATTTGGGTACAGCGTCGCACGACCGCGTACTTGTCAGTTAAGGTAACGCAGTGCTATATTGTGAAAAATGGCCTGGTCATGAAGGGGGTAAACCTTCTGGGGCTGAAGAGGTTAAAGATGGCCACGAAGGTAACCCGATTCAATCCAATCTGACAGTTGCTCCCTCGATGACACCTATGGGAGATTCAGAGGAACAAAGCTCCTCACAGCCTTCATTCCCTCTGTAAAGTTCCCCATCTACAGAGGGAAGGATCAACTGCACTTATCTACACATGGAGAAACTGTTTTAACCACCTGACCACTGGGCACTTAAACCCCCTTCCTAACCAGACCAATGTGTGCTCTCACATTTTGAACAATTACTCAGTCATGCAACACTGTATCTATATGAAATTTGTGTCCTTTTTTTCACACAAATAAAGCTTTCTTTTGGTGGTATTTAATCACCGCTGGGGTTTTTATTTTTTGCGCTATAAAAGAAAAAGACCAAAAATTCTGTAAAAAAATGCATTTTCTTTGTTTCTGTTATAAATTTTTGCAAATTAGTAATTTTTCTTCATATATTTTGGCCAAAATTTATACCGCTACATATCTTTGGTAAAAATAACCCAAATCAGTGTATATTATTTGGTCTTTGTGAAAGTTATAGAGTCCACAAGCTATGGTGCCAATCTCTGAAAATTGATCACACCTGAAGTACTGACTGCCTATCTCATTTCTTGAGACCCTAACAAGCCAGGAAAGTACAAATATCCCCCAAATGACCCCTTTTTGGAAAGTAGACATTCCAAGGTATTTAGTAAGAGGCATAATGAGTTTTTTGAAATTGTAATTTTTTCCCACAATTCTTTGCAAGATTTTTTTTTTCACAAAATTGTTATATTAGCAGGTTATTTCTCACATACAGCATATGCATAGCACAAATTACACCCCAAAACACATTCTGCTACTCCTCCTGAGTATGGCGATACCACATGTGTGAGACTTTTAAACAGCGTGGCCACATACAGAGGCTCAACATGCAGGGTGTGCCATCAGGCATTTTTGGAGCATAAATTACACATATAATTTCTTGACTACCTCTTACACTTTTGAAGGCCCTGGAGAACCAGGAGAATGGAAACGCCCCAAAAATGACCCCATTTTGGAAAGAAAACAACCCAACGTATAATCTATGAGGCATAGCGAGTCTTTTGAACATGTCATTTTTTCCTACAAGTTTTTGGAAAATGTGTAAAGAAAATGAAAACGCATTTTTTTTACACAACGTTGTCCATTTACACAATATTTCTAACACATAGCATGTACATGCCAAAAATTACACCCCAAAATAGATTGTCCTACACCACCTGAATATGGCGATACCACATGTGTGAGACTTTTCCACAGTCTGGCCACATACAGAGGACCAACATGCAGGGAGCACCATCAGGTGTTCTAGGGGCATAAGTTTCAAATCTAATTTGACTACCTATTACACTTTTGTGAGGCACTGTAGTGGCATGGATGTGGCATGGATGATAAATGATGTGGCATGGATGAGCATGAATGGGGATGGATGAGCCATGGATGGGGATGGCTGAGCATGAACGAGTATGGCTGGGTATGGCTGAGTACGATTGGGTACGGCTGAGTATGGCTGGGTATAGATGGGATGGCTGGGTACGGCTGAGTACGGATGGGTATGCCTGGGTATAGATGGTACAGCTGGGTACGGCTAAGTATGGCTGGGTACAACTGAGTACAGCTGGGTATGGCTGGGTATGGCTGGGTACGGCTGAGTATGGCTGGGTACGGCTGAATATTGCTGGGTATGGTTGAGTATGGATGGGTATGGCTAATTATGGATGGGGGTGGATGGTATGGCTGAGCATGGATGGATGGATGAGTATTGCTGAGGATGGATGGATGGTTGAGCATGGATGGATAGATGAGTATGCTGAGTATAGATGGGTATGGATGAGGATGGATTGATGAGTATGCTGAGTATGGATGGGTAAGCATGGATGGATGGATGAGTATGCTGAGTATGGATATGCTGAGTATGGATGGGTATGCAGAGTATGGATGGGTATGCAGAGTATGGATGCGTATGCCAAGTATGGATGGGTATGCCGAGTATGGATGGGTTTGCCGAGTATGGATGGGTATGCAGAGTATGGATGGGTATGTCGAGTATGGATGGATGGGTATGCAGAGTATGGATGGGTATGCAGAGTATGAATGGGTATGCAGAGTATGGATGGGTATGCTGAGGAAGGATGGATGGATGGATGGGTATGTAGAGTATGGATGGGTATGCAGAGTATGGATGGGTATGCTGAGTATGGATGGATGGATGGGTATGCAGAGTATGCAGAGTATGGATGGGTATGCAGAATATGGATGGGTATGAATGGCTGAGTATGCAGAGTATGAATGGGTATGCATGGCTGAGAATTGATGGATGGATGGATTTGTCACTGAGCAGCGTTGTGGGCACTACACATCCAGCCCACAGCGCTGCTGCCACTGATCTCTCCCCTCTCTGCTCACACTGGACAGAGAGGGGAAAGAGGAACCGGATATCACGCCGGTTTGTTTACATGTGATCGCGCTGTCATTTGATGGAGCGATCACATGGTAAATGGCCGCAATGAGCGTCCGTTTACCGTGATCCGTGATGCCAGAGGTCACGGATGTGTTCGGGTGCATGCCCCAGGAGGCGTGTGAGAGCGGGATTCTGGGAAGACGTCACTGTACGCCCTCTCAGAGTTATGCAACCACCCTGTAGCCGTCATTCGGCTGTGGGCCGGTTGTTAAGTGTTTTTTTAAAGACACACAGAGACATTTTTTCATTTTTATTTTATTTTATTATGATATATGCTTTTTATTATCATATTGGAATATTGTATTGTGCTATTAATCATGGGTGTATATGTATAAGCATTATTGAAAAGGAGTGGCGCAGCACTGTTTTTCACATATTTAGGTTTTCACTTTTATAGTTGAAAAATATCAACAGGTTTCTTTTATTTTGCAATATCTCCTGCATTCTTGGTTGAAATGTCAGATAAGCAGTCTTTCCCTAGCTTTTAAGCTAGGGAAAGACTGAGGAAAGCAGGGATAGTTGAGACAAATTATTATTATTATTATTATTATACAGGATTTATGAAGCGCCGACAGTTTACGCAGCGCTTTACAACATTAGGGCAGACAGTACAAGTACAATACAATTCAATACAGGAGGAATCAGAGGGTCCTGCTTGTTAGAGCTTACAATCTAGGAGGGAGGGTCCAGTTATACAAAAGGGTAATAGCTGTGGGGGATGAGCTAATGGAGAAAATAGTGCAGTTGTTAGATGGAGGCAGGATAGGCTTCTCTGAAGAGGAAAGTTTTCAGGGATCGCCTAAAAGTGGATAAATTTGGAGACAGTCTGACAGATTGGGGTAGGGAATTCCAGAGGATGGGTGAGGCTTGGGAGAAGTCCTGGAGGCGTATATGGGAGGAGGTGATGAGGGAGCTAGAGAGCAGGAGGTCCTAGGAGGAACGGAGATGGCGATTAGGTTGGTATTTTGAGACTAGGTTAGTGATGTAGCTGGGGGTGGAGTTGTGGATGGCTTTGTAACTTATTGTTAGTGTTTTGAATTTAATTTGTTGGGCGAGTGGTAGCCAATGGAGGGATTGGCAGAGAGGGGTAGCAGACACTGAGCGGTTTGTAAGGTGGATGAGTCTGGCAGCAGCATTCATGATGGACTGAAGGGGGGATAGTCTATTTAAAGGTAAGCCAATGAGAAGTGAGTTGCAGTAGTCAAGGCGAGAGATAACCAGGGAGTGAATCAGGAGCTTTGTGGTTTCATTGGTTAGAAAGGGACGTAGTTTAGAGATGTTGCGGAGGTTGAGGCGGCAAGCTTTGGAAAGTGATTGGATGTGGGGCTGAAAGGAGAGTTCAGAGTCCAGGATAACACCTAGCACCCTGACGTGTGGGGACGGGTGGATGATTTTGCCATTGCTCTTGACAGAGAAGTCAGGGGAAGAGGCACGTGGGGGAGGAAATATTATAAGCTCGGTTTTGGACAAGTTGAGTTTGAGGAAGTGGTGTGACATCCATACAGATATGTCGGTCAATAAGTTAGTGATGCTTGAGGAGACTGATGGAGTGAGTTGAGGGGTGGAGAGATAGATTTGTGTGTCATCAGCATAGAAATGATATTGAAAAGGCGTGAGAGGCTACCAGCTGACCCAGGGAAGAGTTGTAGATTGAAAATAGAAGAGGTCCAAGAACAGAACCTTGGGGGACCCCGACAGGGAAGGGAAGAGGAGTGGAGGAAGTAGAATTGTAAGTGACACTGAAGGTGCGTTGGGATAGGTAGGATGAGAGCCACTGAAGAGCACAGTCACGGAGACCGAGGGAGTAAAGTTTTTTGAGGAGGAGGGGGTGGTCAACCGTGTCAAAGGCAGCTGAAAGATCCAGAAGTAGGAGTACAGAATAGTGTCCGTTGGTTTTTGCAGTTAGTAGGTCATTTGTGTGTTTTAAAAGAGCAGTTTCTGTGGAGTGTTGAGGGCGAAATCCAGATTGAATGGGGATCAAGAAGGTTGTTTTTAATGAGGTGGTCACTCAGTTGGTTGTAAACCAGGCGTTCAAGGAGTCTAGAAGAAAAGGGGAGCAAGGAGATAGGGGGTAGGTTGTTAAGATTGGTAGGGTCCAAGGTCAACTTTTTAAGTATGGGGGTGACCAATGCATGTTTTAGAGCATTGGGGAAGATGCCAGAGGTGAGGGAGAGATTGAAGATGTGGGTTAGAGAGTGTAGGATGGGGTCAGAGGGTGACCCTAGCATTTGAGAGGGAATAGGGTCCAGGGGACAAGTGGTTAGGTGGGCGATAGAAAGGAGTTTAGCAACTTCGTCTGTAGTAGCAGATTTGAATAGGGGGAGTGTCATTTGTACCTGTTGACATGGGGTCTTAGCTGGGGGAGATACCTGTAGAGTGGAGATTTCATCGCAGATTGTATCAATCTTGTTTTTGAAGTGATTAGCGATTTCCTGGCCAGTGAGTAAGTCAGTGGGTGGAGGCGGTGGAGGACAAAGTAGAGAGTTGAAGGTAGAGAAGAATTTACGGGGATTGGATGAGAAGGTGTTAATAAGAGTTGTAAAATAGGTTTGCTTGGCAGTGTGGAGGAAAGAATAGTATATTTGGAGGGCAGATTTGTATTGGTTGAAGTCTTTGAGAGACTTAGTCTTGTGCCACAGACGCTCAAGAGCGCGTCTACGTTTTTTGAGAATTTTAGTGTCATCTGTTTGCCAGGGTTGTAGGGGTCGAGGCCTGATTCTGCGTGTAGTGAGGGGAGCGAGCTTGTCCAGGGTGGAGGACAGGGATTTATTGTAGATGGACGTGGCTTGGTTGGGGCAGGCCAGGGGAGAGATTTTGTCATAGAGGTGGTCAGTAGCAGAATAGAGGAGAGAGGAGTTGAAGTTGCGAAAGTTTCTACGGGTGATGGTTAGGCGATTGGAAGGAAAGGTGGTGGAAGACAGGGGGAGAGAGAAACTAATAAGCTGATGGTCGGAGAGAGGAAAAGGATTGTTTGAGAAGTTGCATGGAGTGCATAGGTAGGAGAATACAAGGTCAAGGGTGTTGCCATAAGAGTGAGTAGAAGCCTGTACCCATTGCTTCAGGTCAAAGAGAGAAAGTAGGGTAGCCAGGCAGAAAACTCATCAAGGAAAGTCGATAATGGTCCAGGGGGCCGGTAGATCACAGCAATTCTTAGGGAAGTAGGAGAGAATAGACGTATACAGTGGGCTTCGAATGATGAGAGGGAAAAAGAGGGAGGAGGGTGAATAACTTGGAAGGTACTCTGGGGGGAAAGGAGGAATCCCACTCCACCTCCCTTGCGTCCATTAGGCCTAGGGGAGTGAGTCCAGTTAAGGCCACCCTGGGATAGGGAAGCAGGAGAAGGGGTGTCATATTCGTGGAGCCAGGTTTCGGTGAGAGTAAGTAGATTAAAAGAATTAGTGACAAAGAGGTCATGAACAGCAGTGAGTTTGTTGCAGACAGAGGGGGCATTCCAGAGGGCGCAGGATAGAGTGAGGCTGGTGTTGGGAAGAAGAGGAATGGAGACTAAATTGTGTAGATTGCGACTACTGCCAGAGGGTGTAGGGTGATGGTGATGGGTGTGTTGGGCACAGTTAAATAAGGGAGGCCCAGGGTTTGGGGAAATATCTCCCAACGATTAGGAGAAGCAGAAGAGTAAGGGAGGTAATATGAGAATATGATTTATATGAGGAGACATGCTTCAGTATCCTGGGGGGTATGTTAGCAAGTGGGCTTAGAGTTAGAAAGAGGTGATGAGTGCAGTAATAGGGGGAGGGGAGAAGTGAGGGTGATATGTACAGATTGTGTGGTGGAGCAGAGGGATGTAGAAAAGAGAGCTTGAGGAGCGAGGCTACAATTGTGAAGAGGAGGAGAGGTAAAGCATGCATGTTTCAGAGAAGGTGAGATAATATGAAAATGAGGTCACCTGCAGTCTGCTATGGTTTGCTTTGTGCAAATCGCTGAAGTGCAAGAGCAGAAGTGCCGCTTATTTAAAGAACCCCACTTCTTTGGAAGAACCCCCTGTATGTGCAGCCCCCTGTATATGTTCCCCCGTAAAGAAAGCCTTGTTATACACTGTGTTGGGTGTGGATGGAATCTGGCAATTAATCAATTAGGAGGTGATATAAAGCACATAGCTAGCTGAGCAAAGCTTTCACATCACAATCAAAATTGCAGGAGGACCAAGAGGCCAAAATTGTAAAGATAAGGGAGCCCATAATTTAGGTAAGACTTAATAGCAAAATAAACATTGAAATAATGTGAGCATGGCTACAGATGTAGTTGAGACAGCGGTGACAAACAGATTTACCAAAAAGGTATATAAGCGGTCAGTCAATTTTCAGTTTGCAGGACATGGGAATGTAAACGCAGATTACCAAAAATTTATATAAGCAGTCAGTCAATTTTCAGTTTGCAGGACATGGGAATATAAACGCAGATTACCAAAAATGTATATAAGCAGTCAGTCAATTTTCAGTTTGCAGGACATGGGAATATAAACGCAGATTAATATCTGCAAACCCTGTGCTTTCTGTCTCCTTACTGAAGCGCTGGTAGCCTCATAGATTGGTTTTAGGTAGCTGCTGTAATAAAGTGAAACTAGTTTTAGAAAGGGGGCGTTATAAATAACAAACAGCACAACTGCAAAAATGGAAAATGCTATAATACACTGATTACTTTTTATCTCAGGATACTGAGAGAGTATATTTACTTTACTATGGAGGTCTAGACTTGGAACACAAAGCCCACACCCCAATAGTGGTACACCTAACTATCTTAAAGGCCTGTGACATTACATTAAAGTGAAAAAAATCATAGGTACAGAGGAGACTTACCTAATTAGAAGAACCTCAAATCCCCACATTAAGATGATGGTGCTAAAAACCCACATGAAGACTTACTATTTTGGCGTCTGGTAGTTTAAAAGAAATGGTAAGTCACTATATTGATGACCCTTGGTCATTGGTCTCTCTATTTTTTCAGATATACAATAGAACTGATTAGGAAGGTACAAGTTCCTTTCTAGTGGGTCTAATATTAAGACTATATTTAAGTATCCCCATAACTGGAGTATTAAATAGTATGAAGATAATTAGGAAAATAAAGAATAAAAAAACAACATAATATTTTTTTTAAATATGTTTCAGTTTATTTTGACTCATTATATGTTTTTTTGGAAGCAACCACCCCACCCAGGTACAGGGTTCAATAATGGGCTCAAGCTTGTGCACCACAATATATTGGCCTGTTCCTAATGTGGGGCATTGACAGAATCTCTATTAAGGAAAAAAAATATTACAATGTTGGATTAGAATTTGAACCTTACAAAAAACTTCTACATACAGTCAACAAATGCTACATTTTTGGGGATTTAACATTGGATAATACAGAGAGGCAGTAAATAACTAAATGATATAGCCAGTAATAACATATTAAGGGCAGACAGTCATCATCTAAAACATGCCATAAACACTATAATATTTGAGGGTAAGGAGAGATTGCTCAGAAGATATGTATTCTAGAAAGGAGGCAAAGGTGATTTGACGAAGGGTCACCTGATGTGCAGAGTCTAAGTACTAACTGGTGTTCACCAGAGCTTCTGATGGTGAAGATGGTGGCATGTTAGTACCAGATTGCGGTCCTCAGGATCGCCCCAACAGGAGGGGAGTAAGCCAGGGTCCAGCAGCGGATAAGCAGGTTGGGATCAAACAGAAGAGTATTCAGTAAACAAGCCAAAAGGTCAGTAATGAGTAGTTGCAGGTTGGGATCAGGCAGAAGCCTAGTCAAGGAACAAGCCAAGAGTTGATAGCAAAATGTGGACAGCAGAGATAACTGGAGAGATCACAATGATCAGGCAAACAGGAAGTGCACAGGCAGAAACATTTATAAATAGTCCGTCTGACGCCAACATACATTGTGTTGTGCCCATTTGCATGCGTGAATTTGTGCATGCATTTCTGGACGCATGCGCATTCATGATAGCCGTTCTGCAGAGATGCATGTGCATTTCTATTAGCCAAATGTCTTCATGCATGCACATTTCTATTAGCCAAAAGGCTGGTTGGTATTCTCTGACATCCAGGCCCTGACAGCTTCTCAAATAATGGGACCAACATGATCTCAAGTTACAGAGACCATAAGAGCATTCTCACTCCACAGATGGCCAACACTCTCACTGTCAGTTCTCCAAGTAGCTCTGCGATCCTGCCACTGGGATACAGCAAAAGTGTCTCCACCACAAGAAACCATGCCTTGACTTATTTCTCCAAGAAGAGCTTACCAGCAATCATATATTCCAAGCTCAAAAAAGAAGAGGCTTCATAGTATAGTCAATTAAAATCCTCTTTAACCACTTCAGCCCCAGAAGGGTTTTCCCCCTTAATGACCAGGCCATTTTTTGCGATACGGCACTGCGTCGCTTTAACTGACAATTGCGCGGTTGTGCAACGCTGTACCCAAACAAAATTGATGTCCTTTTTTTACCCACAATTAGAGCTTTCTTTTGGTGGTATTTGATCACCCCTGAAGTTTTTTTTTTTTTTTGCGCTATAAACAAAAAAAGACCAACAATTTAAAAAAAATAAATAAATAAAAATTTACTTTCTGCAATAATACATATCCCAAAAATATATATAAAAATGTATTCATCAGTTTAGGCCGATATATATTCTTCTACATATTTTTGATAAAATAAATAAAATCACAATAGGCGTATATATTGATTGGTTTGTGCAAAAGTTATCACGTCTACAAACTACGGAATAGATGTAGGGACTTTATTTTTTTAATTGTTTTTACTGGTGATGGCGGTGATCTGTGATTTTTGCGGGACTGCGACATTGCGGCGGACACATCTGCTATAAAAATGCACTGCTCAATGTAAAAATGACACTGGCAGGGAAGGGGTTAACACTAGGGGGCGATCAAGGGGTTAGGTGTGTTCCCTCAGTGTGTTCTAACTGTGGGGGGATGGGCTTACTGGAACATGACAGAGATCACTGTTCCTGATCACTGGGAACAGTAGATCTCTGTCATGTCATCTGGCAAAATGGGGAATCGCCTTGTTTACATAAGCAGTTCCCCATTCTACCTCCTCACCACGATAGCGGGTCCCCAGTGGACATAGAGCCTTTGGAACTCGCGGTCATGCTCCCGGATCACGCAGCCAAAAGCACGGCTGCGGGACCAGCAGACATGTCCATGCGCAATGACCTCACATGTTGTGCATGGTAGCCAATCAGCTTCTAACACAGCTGGCAAAACGGGGAATCGCCAGTTCCCCGTTCTGCCTCAACTCAGAACGATCGCGGGTACCCGCCGGACATCGAGTTTGCAGAATCTGTGGACACGCTCCCGCAGCACGCAGCGAACACTTGCCCGTGATCCTCCTTGCCTGGTGAGCCGACCTGCCGCAGTATATCTGTGTGAGCAGGATGGCAAGTGGTTAATGCAAACAGTTTTGCACTTACATTTAAAATGATAGAAGTCTGCAGTATACACAAGCCAAAAGCACGGCTGCGGGACCAGCAGACACGTCCATGCGCAATTACCTCACACGTTCTGCATGGTAGCCAATCAGCTTCTAACACAGTTTGCTTTGACAAAAAAAAAAAAAAACTGGAAGCTGATTGGTTTCTATGTAGAGCTGCACCAGATTTTGCACTCTCCATTTTTAGTAAATAAACCCCACTGTGTCAGATTATAGGTAAACAGTATGTATGTGCATGTTAGGATAAATATACCATTACAATTGATATTGCCCAAGTTTTCAGGAAGTTTTTTAATGAAAACTGAGTAAAATAATGTGATTGGTGAGGCATTTTTTAAAATGGCAAAGCATTTGCGATTTTTAGTATGCCATGAAAATCTGGAATTAAAAGTTAAATGTTGCAACACATAATCTGCTTTGATTAAGGCCTCCGTGGCATTCTGTTTGATCTGCATGTACGTGTATCTACGTTTCAGTTTGCTATCTCTAGCAAGAACACTGTTTAGTCAGCATGGAGTATGGAACAAATCTCATGCTGATCTGCAGGAGGATGAGTGCATTATAGAAGGGACACATCACCTGAACCTGGGAGCATGTGTAGTTGGCTTAGATTCCAGGATGACACTGACAGTCCCGCAACAGGGAATTATTTGGAAGCTTTATGACAGTCCACATACAGGTTTTGAAAATCTGAATTTTTTCATAACCATATCTAATAAGGTGATAAGCTGTATGGTATACGTCATTGGTTTTCAAATGGATCACCAATGTAGGTACCTCTGCAACGTAACTTTTAAAAAAGTCCATCATATTTAATAAAATGTTGATTTAACTTTACCTGGAAGACTTGACCAATGATATCTTGCATGTATATATAATACTGTTTACAGTAAAATTCACATATGTAGCGATGCTTATGAAAACTGACGTTTTTTGGGGGTTTTTTTTGCTTGATGTTATTTGAAGAGATCAGTGTTTAGTATCACAGTGAATTTTGCTTCTCCTAAATGTGGAGGAAGATTATATTGAAAAATGAATTAATGTATTTCTTATCACACATGGTCATAAAGCAGAGGGGTAGTAAGTTATTTTGTGGTTAGTATTTACATTTTCCTTTTTTTCCTTACAATTAGTTCTCATTTTTGTGACCACATCAAAAGATGATATGTTTAACACCTAAACAACAACTGTATCTGTAATCATTTTTGCCTATTTTGTTGTTTGCATGATCATATACCATGCAGAGTGGCTTACAAGATGCCACTGTGTTGTCACTGCTGGCATTTTTTTTTATCTCTAATTTCTTGGAAATAGCTTTTATTTCTTAACATGCTCATGTACTAACTAAGATCTGATGTTTTTCTGCAGTTCAGTGTGTCATATGCAGTTCTTGTCCCCCATTTGCACTTTTCTATCATACTTAAGCAAATATTTAATTATTGCAATGATGTGCTCTTTTATTTTTCTCTGCACTTATGGGATTTGTTTATTGATTGTGTATTCATGAATAGACTTCCCATGGTTTAGCAATTACTAGTGATAATGGTTCACACTTTTGTCACATTAATTAATTTAGACATATCTCCAATAAAACAATCATTTTAAATCACATTTTAGATGTTAATTTTATTAATTTTACTGCTTGTAGATACACATCTTAATGTTAATATTCTTATCAGTATTTCAAATATCTTAATAATTATTATACATTTTTTAGAACAGCACAATATATTTATTCCCCATAGCAAAAACATTTCTAACAAACATTTTGTCCAGTGCATATCCAAACCCACATTAACATAAATGTTAAATCCCAAGTGAATGTACCTAAACAAAAGCTTAGCTGTTTTGCTTAAAATAAAAATTAGAATAAATAAATTAGAATAAATTCAAAAAAATAAACACAGCTAAATGAGTCTGAGCAGTCACTCCTTTCCCCTATCTTTCCTCTTTCTCTCTCCACAGCCTAATAAAGGCTGATAAAGAGGCACTATGAGAACTAGGAGCTACTACTTTGCTCCCTCTTCTGAAAAAAAAAAATATATGCAATGAAGATTTTGCTATATCTCACACCTTTTGAGCTATTATGAAGTTAGTAAGGTACATTCACAATAATTTGTTACAAAGATAGTTGAGTTCAGACTTAGAGTTTTTAGGTTAAATTAATTTCAAGATCATAACAATTTGGGATTACAATAAACATTAAATTATAATAATACCATTGCAGTAATGGATAGTACTGAATCCAGTTACATGGGATTCAATGAATATATTGTTATTGGTAAGCATTTCCTGTATTGGCAATTTGACATACTGTATTAGCTTCCAATATTATGGGCACGTTTTAATCATCAAGCCAATGTGCTGAAGGAAAGTAGTCAAGCTATTATACCCACATAACTATGAAAACACCTAGGTATCTTCAGTTTAATACTGTCTTGTTTTAGGAGGCTTCCATTTCTGGTTTCAGCTAATGTACATTGTAACACAGTGAATTAGCATATATAAATGTTCACCAAATATTTCTAGACTGCTATGAATAACACATACATTCAGTGGAAATGATCTTCAAAGCAGTTATAAATTATTTTACATAAACCAAACAAATGCTTTTATTAATTTAAGAAAACTGAGGAATATTAGGTTAGCCCATACTGCAATAATGGACTTTACCAACCAATCTCTTTGTGCTCTGAATTTGTTTGAGTTCCCTTCCTCCTGGGTAGAGATGGATAAAAGGATAGATTCATGGATGGATGGATGGATAGATTGGTTGGTTGCAGATATAGGGTTGGGGAGAAAATTTGTTCTATGATTGAAAGAGAGGAATAATTCAGTATAATCTGACTAAACTTATTTAAAAGAATACTGTTCTATTAAGTTTTGAACTTCCCCATTTTAACCCCCACAAACTCAGATAAACATATTTTATGTTTTATCTATTTACCCCCTTTCTCCCTCCCCCTTCCCTCTCCCCTCTCCTACCCCCCCCCCTCTCCCTTAAGCCAATGAGATACCTATTGTCTCGATTAAAACCTTATTTACTTATATTTAACTTACAGAAAAATTGAGTTATTTTTTTAAATTGAAGTACTACTATTGTTTTATATTTAATGATCTATTCACTATTTTCCTTCTTCATTACTGGCATTCCTATGATAAGTAATATTGCTATGCAAACTATATAGTTTCTTATTTGAATGTATTTTTCCCTAGGGTTACCTGTAGGTATTTATATTCACCTTACAGTATAGTTGTTTATAGCTAATTAACCTTTTATTCATTTTTTTTACCCTTGCTCATTTATTTGTTTATTTTTTCTCAACGGCCGAACTTGGGTGTCCAAATATTTATCTTTTTCTGTATATAGATCAAGGCTCTTTACACTCATCTTATTACTAAACCCAACTCAGACCCACCATCATATGTGGCGAAGTGAGATATGGATCTTGGGTTTTCGTTGGAAGCAGCCGATTGGGATAAGATTTGGATCACAACTAAGTCATCCTCACAAAACATAGCTGCCTTAGAGACACATTACATTGTACTCACACGGTGGTATTTGGTCCCTGTCAGAATTGCAAAATATGCTCCAAATTATTCCCCATCTTGTTTTCATGGCTGTGGTGATCTTGGGTCACATCTTCATACTTGGTGGGATTGCCCGGTAACAAAAAATATCTGGAAAGTTGTATTTCTTATGATTTCAACACTGTTTGAAATCCCTATCAATCCTGATCCTACAATAGCACTTTTAAACTTAAAACCGGCCACTCTCTCCTACCGCCAATTCAAACTCCTATTATACTCCTATTACAGATCACTACAGCCGCAAAACAAACAATTGCCAAAGCTTGGAAATCCCCATCCTTAATAATTGAAACTAAAAATAGAGTCAATCAAGCAATGATCCATGCCAAAACAGAGGCTATAACTCAAGATAAAATATCCAACTTTGAGAATATATGGATTCCCTGGGTGACTCACTTTTTGCCTTCCAATTTAGATGCTTCCCTACTAAGACCTTGGTAATCTCGATTTATACTTCCATTCTCTGCATTCATGGTATGTGTTTATTACCATGTACTACCCGGGGGACCCCTACTACCTCTCATTTCTTTCTTTCCTATCTATTTTTTCTCCTACCTATTACTTTTATCTTCTTTCTCTGTTATAATTTTTCCCCCTATTCTCTCTCTCCTTTTTCAATTTACTCTTTATATAGTTCTGGTAGCAGAACTTTTATTTCCTTGGTTATCATTATACCAGTTGTACATCATTCCAATATATAGTAAACGATTTTAGATTCCATAATAAATTATTTATTTATTTTTTAATTTTATTTAAAAACACTACTCCTCATAATAATAAAGACCTTTTTTTTTTTAATCTGAGGTCATCTTATATTAACCTGGTCTAAGTTGGTTTTATCCCCTCTTATACAATGTATGACACAATCTTTTGAGTACCGTATTTATCGGCGTATAACACGCACTTTTTTCCCCTTAAAATCAGGGGAAAATCGTGGGTGCGTGTTATACGCCGATCCCCGCTATCGCTATGTGAATGTCGGCGATCGCCGCCGACATTTACATAGCGAGTAGTTTCAAATATGGCGCCGCGGACTTCGGAAGGACACGGCGGTGCTGAACGAGCGCCGCCGAAATCACAGAGCCGAGATACACATAGTCGGGTGTATTCGGCTCTTTCCGGCGCCGCTCACTGTCACGCCCAGTCCCGCCATTGGACCTGTGTTATGTCCATCATAGGGCGGGACTGGGCGGGACTGTGAGCGGCGCCGGAAAGAGCCGAGAACCCTCGGCTATGTGTATCTCGGCAGCGTTCGTTCACTTCCGCCGGCGCTGAGTCTCTCCGAACTCCGCGGCGCCATATTTAAAACTACTTCTATGTGTATGGCGGCGGCGGCAGCGGCAGGAGGCATGGACACTAGGCTGCACTGGGGACAAGGCTGCAGGGACAAGGCTGCACTGGGGACAAGGCTGCATTGATAAGGCTGTACTGGGGACAAGGCTGCATTGATAAGGCTGCACTGGGGACAAGGCTGCATTGATAAGGCTGCACTGGGGACAAGGCTGCATTAATAAGGCTGCACTGGGGACAAGGCTGCATTGACAAGGCTGCACTGGGGACAAGGCTGCACTGACAAGGCTGCACTGGGGACAAGGCTGCACTGGGGCAAAGCTGCACTGACAAGGCTGCACTGACACTGAAAAGGCTGCAATGACACTGAAAAGGCTGCAGATGAACACTGATGAGGCTGCATTGATGGGCATTTTAATGTAAGTTTCTTTTCCTTAAACTTCCCTCCTAAAAGTTTTTTTTCCTTAAAATTCTCTCCTAAACTTGGGGTGCGTGTTATACGCCGGCGCGTGTTATACGCCGATAAATACGGTAGTTGGATGCATGCTAAAATTGTTTTAGTTAAACTACTTTTAGTTTATGTTGGAACTACAACTCAAAATTATTACCATATATGTGATCTTTTCTTTTGCTGCCACCATATGTTTGTTTTGCATAATCGTTACCTGGATTATTTCAAAATAATTCCTGCTTCCTTTGTCTCAGCCCCAATATACATTAGGTAAAATATACAATATATGCAGCATAAGAAAATATGTACTTTGAGTCAAAAGGGAAGCCAAGCTATTATCAAATATATAGTATACGATTTTAGATTCCATAATAAATTATTTATTTATTTTTTAATTTTATTTAAAAACCCTACTCCTCATAATAATAAAGACCTTTTTTTTTTATCTGAGGTCATCTTATATTAACCTGGTCTAAGTTGGTTTTATCCCCTCTTATACAATGTATGACACAATCTTTTGAGTAGTTGGATGCATGCTAAAATTGTTTTAGTTAAACTACTTTTAGTTTATGTTGGAACTACAACTCAAAATTATTACCATATATGGGATCTTTTCTTTTGCTGCCACCATATGTTTGTTTTGCATAATCGTTACCTGGATTATTTCAAAATAATTCCTGCTTCCTTTGTCTCAGCCCCAATATTCATTAGGTAAAATATACAATATATGCAGCATAAGAAAATATGTACTTTGAGTCAAAAGGGAAGCCAGCTATTATCAAATAAATATTATGATGCATGCCCACATTAATACAAGGGTACTTCAAAATGTGCATATAAATACGTGTTGTTCTAAAACCATCATATTCAGTATTTTTTTTTTAAAAAAGAACAAACAATCATAAATATAATGTGACCCTGCAATGTGCTTCAATGTAAATTTGTGGAGAAAGTTAAAAAAACAATCCTAAATCTCTCCTGAACTTATGACAGCACTCACTCTCCATGTGTGACCTCTACTGACCTCTCTTTGGGTGTTCTCTAACCTTAATTTGACCCTCACCACAAAGGTCAAAATATGATTGTGTTTCTTTAAATCCAAGGCCAATACAGAGGTAGTGTCACGTTCCAGGTGTGAGGCCGAGGTGCTGAGAGGGCTCACCTTGAGGCTGAGTGCAGTGCACCCCTGAGAATTGTACAGGGAATGCAGTGCCCAAAGAAGCACGGTTTGCCGGTTACTGAAGTTTGATGAGCTTATCACCAGAGAGTAACTGGAACAGGCAGGATGCGCTGTAAGGCAGATGTGCTTGGGTGTTGCCAGATGTATGTGGCAGTGGAGCAAACTGGGAACAGAATCAGGTGCCAGGGCAGGGGTAATATATGTCAGATCAGTCAGAGATGGGTTCAGATAGCAGAACTGGAACAAGCCGGGATCATACACAGTGAGATAGGTAATAGCAGAGTCGTCAGCCAAGCCATGGTCAAACACAATGGAGTAGACAGGAGCAGAGTCAGGGTGCAAGCCAAGGATAAAATCAGGAGATCAGGATAAGCGGGTCACAACAAGCCATGTCAGTAATGGGAGGTCCAAGAGTCAGGATACACAGAAGCACAGGGAAATATGGGGGAGCTGACGATAATCCAGCAACATCATGCTCACAGCAGCAGGTTTAAATAGGCCGGTGGGTGCCAGCATCTATTGAGCTATCCGCGCCATTGTGCATTTGCATGCGCCAATGCGCACAGGAGTTTGCCGTATTCACCCATGAAGGGTATTAGCAACATTGCAAATTCTTCTGCGGGCATTTCCCTGATAGGTAAGTAAATTAAGCCAGCATTTGACACCCCACTACAAGGACTTCTCAACATGAATCTCTTATTCCCAGGTTCAAAACAGCAGGTAGTTAACAAGGCTCAACCTCTGTCATATACATCGGCCCAAATAAGTCAAAGAAAATACATAGTGCTCTCCATTTGATATTCAATAATTAAAACTAAGTAAAAAATACACTCACAGATTGTATCAAGATAGGCGCTTGAATCACAGAAATGATTGTGTGTGTCTTACTATGGACTACCGGCAGCTAACAGCTGCATCTTCGAGCCTGACAACACTAGGCTCACTCTGGGTTTGCAGGACTTTGCTAAATGAGTTGCATCATCCAGCCAAAATATCCAAAGTGTTACACTTGTGTATCCACCACGTTTCTCTCTTAAAAAGGGCCCTTTTGAAGTTCCTCCTACCTCCAATGTTTAGACACTTTTTCTTAGCCCCAAAATATCAAGCCACTTGGGTCTTTATATATTTATTTTTTTAATATGAAAATGTTTAGGCAAATTATGACCTTTGAATCATCCTTTAAATTTTTTTTGTTTACAAAAGTTTTATTTGGAAGTTCAAATAAACAATTATTAAGTATATTTGCATATTGTGTTTTACAATTATATAAATTGTGTCATAATAAAGGAATATAACATTAAGTTATCAACACGGTAGTAAAATTATTAACAAATTGCTTATACAGGGATGATATGCGGTATAGTACAATAGAAAAATATATAATTATAGAGAAATAATATAGTATCACAGTGAATATTTACATAGGGTTCCAATAAGACCATTTTCTTTTGTGAATGTGAATTGTATCATTTAGAGTATGGTATATCCATTCAGAGAGTTTAAGTGATTCCATTCTATTAATTACTTGTTGCCAGGGTAGCGTATCAGATTTCCAGTTATAGGCTATCATTCATTGTATAGAACTGCACAAGGAGTGGAATAGTCTCATACAGGGAGAGGGAATGTTTGGTATGTTGGCATACAGTAAGCATATCTGAGGGGTGGGTATAATTTTTTGATTAGAGGAGTTTTCTATTATCTCAATGGCTTTGAGCCAAATTTGATTAAGATGTCTGCAACCCCAAAATGTATGTAAAAGAGTGCCCGATTCTGAGCATCCCCTGAAACAGTTTGGAGAGATGGATGGATAGTATGTGTGAAGTTTGGAAGGAGTTAGGTACCATCTGGAAAAAATTTTTATTGGGGTTTCTCTAAAGGAAATAGCTCTATTACTTTTGCAGAGATTATCTGACATGGAGATCCAATCTTCCATATTGAGTACGACATCCATGTCTGTCTCCCAATGAAGCATCGGTGTGGATTTATCTGGCAATCCAAAATCTCTAAGATAATTATATAGTCTTGAGATGAGGCCTCTGTCTCTGGGAGATGAGATACATATTTGTTCAAATGTAGTGTGAGTGGGGTGTGTGGTGAGTGAAAAATATTTGGCATAGAAATTTTTAATTATATGGTAATGATGGAGTTCGGTAATGGGTAGGCCATGTGTAGCTTGTAATGTAGAGAATGGGACAAATTCCCATTTTAGTTGAAGGGATCTAAGTGTGGTGATATTTTTGTTGATCCAAAGGGAGAAGGATTGGCTATTGTTATAAGCATATGGGAATCTAGGGTCACCTAGAAAGGAAGCTAATGGTGGGGTGTCAGATGAGAGCTTGAATGTATCTTTGCATTTATTCCATATTTGATAGAATTGAGCAATGATAGTATTATATTTAACAAGTTTGTTGTATGAGGTGTAATTAGACCACAATATTCCTTGTAGGTGTAGCGGGGATATAGAGATGGTTTCGAATTGTTTCCAAGGTAATTCATTGGTAGGTGTGAACCATTGGGTAAGTTGTATTAATCTGGCAGCAAGGTAATAAAGCCATAAATTAGGAAGGCCTAAGCCTCCTGCTGATTGAGGTCTATGCATGAGGGTATAACTAAATCTGGGTTTTCTTTCCGCCCATATAAATTTATTGATTTCTCTTTGAAGGGAGATCAATTTGGATTTTGGAACATTAATTGGTAGGGCACGGAAATAATATAGGAGTTTAGGAAGGATCGTCATTTTAATGGTGCATATTCTGCCCAGGAATGATATGTGAAAAGATGACCAAGATTTTAAAAGGGTTGTGATCTGCGAAAATAGTGGGATATAATTGGATTTATACAAGAATTTATGTGATGAAGGGATTGTGACACCTAGATATTTAAATGACTGAGAACACCATACAAATGGGAAATTTTTTGAAAGTGAGGATTGCGTTTCTTGGGTATAATTAATTGGTAGGGCAGAACATTTGTTGGTATTAATTTTGAGTCCTGAAATAGTGTGGAAAGATTGGAGTTCTTTGAGGAGAGATGGGATAGAAGTAAGGGGTTCTGTGAGAAAAATAAGTGTATCATCAGCGTATAAACTGAGTTTGAAATCCTTATTTCCTTTAGTGTATCCTTTAATATCAATGCTGTTTCTAATTTTGTGGGCTAGGGGTTCAATTGCGAGGGCAAATAATAGTGGCGATAAGGGGCAACCTTGTCTAGTACCTCTACTAAGGGGGAAGAATTCAGAGATATGTCCAGGGATTTTGATTCTAGTTTGAGGGTAGTGATAGAGTGCGTTAAATCCTTGCAGGAATTTATCTGAGATTCCATATTTGGGCAGGAGAAAGTTAAGGTAAGACCAGCTAACGCTGTCAAACGCTTTATGGATATCTAAACTAAGGAGACATACTTGGCGGGAGTGTATCTTAGCATCTTGTATAATATTGGTTACTAATCTAACATTATCGACAATCTGTCGTCCTGGGATGAAGCCAGTTTGATCAACATGTATTAGCTTTGTAATGACCGTAGCCAATCTGTCAGAAAGCATTCTCCCAAAGATTTTAAGGTCATTATTAAGGACTGAGATAGGGCGATAGTTTTGGGGAAGGGAGTGGTCTTTCAGTGGTTTAGGGATAAGGGAAAGGTTAGCTAGGAGCATCTCGTCTGGGAAGTGGTTGCCGTTGAGAATATGGTTAAAGAGTTTGGTCAGGTAAGGTGTTAATGAGGAAGTGAATTTTTTATAGTATGAAGATGAGAAACCATCTGGACCAGGGGCGGTGGATGTCTTGAGGGATTTAATTATTTTGGTTATCTCCATCTCTGTACATGGAGCATTAAGGAATTCTATTTGTTGTGAGTTGAGGGTAGGTAATTGTATATCATCTAGCCATGATTTTGCGGATTGGTTAAGAGGGGGTTGTGAACTGGAAAGGAGATCTTTGTAAAATGTGGAGAATATTTTAAGAACTTCCTGAGGGTGGGTAATCATGTTACCGGTTTGATCTCTTAGTTTGTAAATATGTGGGGGTTTGTGTTCATTGTTTAGTTTTTTGGCAAACATAGTTGAAGGGGAATTACTATGAAGTAGAAACTTAGCTTTTGAAAATCTGAGGGATTTTTCTGTATTTGCGGATAAAATAAGGTCCAAGGCCTTGCGTTTGTCTTGTATTTGTTTTGTGATTTCGTGAGTTGAGTTGTGTTGTAATTTGTTATATAAAGAGTTTAGATCTTTAGTGAGACTTTTGATGTTGGAGATTCTTTCTTTATTTTTGTTTGCCGCTAGGCTGATTAGATGGCCTCGGATAACGGCTTTATGTGCTACCCAAAGTGTTGTAAGGGGAGTGTCGTCTACCGCGTTTTCTATAAAATAGTTTTCAATATGTGATGTAATAGCTTGTCTTATTGATGGGTCAGTTAAAATTGAATCATTTAGTCACCAATTGTAGGGGGAGGGCAAGAGTCCAATATGTGATGTGTCAAATGAGGTGATGTCATGGTCCGACCATGGGCAGGGGTGGATAAGAGCTTTGGATGAGTTGGCTAACAAGATGGGAGTGCAGAATATATAGTCGAGTCTGGCATAGACTTCATGGGGATGAGAGTAGTGTGTATACGCTTTGATTCCAACATTATGGGCCCTCCAAGAGTCAACCAGTTGGAATTTGTTTAGGGAGCGGTTCAATGATTTAGAAAATGCTTTGGAGGAAGATGATGTCCTGCTTCTATCAAGGGTCGGGTGTGAGGTTAGGTTAAAGTCCCCACCCAAAATTATGTGGGGAGAGCTATATTTGTCAAGATTTTCGAAGAAGTTTATAAAAAAAGTAGATTGAGATTCATTAGGTGCATATATAGAAGCTATAGTTATTGCTTTGTTATTTATTTGTCCTTTAATAATGATATAGCGGCTATCTAGATCGTTATATATATTTTGTATATCAAAGACAATGGTATTACGAATAAAAATGGCCACACCTCTAGTTTTGTTATGGAAAGTAGTATAATAATATTGGTTATAGGTCTTGTTAAAATAGTTTGGGTGATTAGTAGTAGAAAAGTGTGTTTCTTGCATAAGAATGATGTCAGCCCCTAGTCTCTTATAGTGTTGGAAGGCTTTTTTCCATTTATGGGGTGAGTTAAAACCTTGTACGTTATGTGATAATACTTTAAGAACCATTGGTTATGGGTAAATGATAATGTTTAAGAAAAGAGTCAAACTTGTATATATAGGGTAGCATAAAAGTATATAGTTCTGGAGTATATTCAGAAAATATTATGTCGAGGATATTTAGGAGTTGGGGGGAGATGTGTGATGATTTTTGGTGAAACAACCTGAATTGCACATCATACCTTGAAATTATCCCATAGTAGCAAAGATAAACATAACATTGTTTTATCTGTTGTAACTGAAAAAAAAAACAGTAACTTCCAATTTTGGAGAAAAATTTTCCATTGGCCTTAAGGGCGAATATAATATGTAACAACATAAAGAAATAAAAGAACATTGGGACAAGAATTTTCTTGTCACTGAACATCATTTTTGAAGGACAAATCTGTCCTAGACCTGCAATCATGGCCAGGTGCAACATCCCTACAAGTAAGGGTGTTGCAGTTAACTGCAAAAGCAGGAGGGGGGACAATCCAGCGGCGGCGGACCACATAGGCTTTTTGATTAAACTAGCTTAAAACAGTAAGAAATTGTTACCAGGGGGTGAGTAGGTTAGGGGAGGAGAGGGGAAGGGGGGAAATGGGGGGAGGGAAGAGTAAGGGGGAGAAAGGAAGTAGTAGGGAAAAAAAAAAAAAAAAAAGGGGGGGGGGGGTGGAAGAGGTGTCATAGGTATCAAAGTTCTTTCCGTCTTCAGAGGATAGGAGTTACCGGAGATGTATGTGATACAGTTTATGAAGACAATCGAACCGAGGAGCACGATAAACAGTGTTGATTGGAGAATAAAAGGAAAAAAGAAACCAGAAAAATCAAAAAAGAGTCATTCCATTTTTCTTAGAGAGAAAAAAAAAAAATATATATATATATATATTTAGCACATAAACAAAAATTTCCAGTATGTGGTTAGGCGTGGGATGTATTCAGGGGGCTTGATCTTGAAATGGTTGGCGCCAACTTCTTCGGTCATTTGTATTGCGTCTGGAGGACGGTGTAGACCATATTGGAGAGGGTCTTGGAGTTGATGGGATATGGTTAGGGGGTTCTGGTTCCAGTAGGCCCAATTTTACGAGCAATTCTTTGCCCTCAATAATGTTGTACACTGTGTATGTAGAACCGTTGTATGGAATAGTGAGTTTAAATGGGAAACCCCATCTATATTTTATTCTTGCTGCTTGCAGAATATTAGTGACCTCTTTCATCCTGCGTCTTCTGTCCAACGTGGCAGGGGAGATATCTGGGTAAATTTGTAATTTTTTACCATCCAGGGCAATATTGGGCGAGTTTCTCGCAGCGCGCATGATGTCCTCTTTAACCAGGAAATCCTTCATGCACATAATAATGTCTCTGGGAGGTTTATCAGAAGTGGGTTTAGGGCGTAGTGCTCTGTGTATTCTGTCGCATGTAAATGCGGATAGCGGTTTGTCTGGGAGGAGGTTATGAAAAATCTTGGAGACTGTGGGCATGAGATCTGTGACCGATTCAGGGACTCCACGTAATCTAATGTTATGTCGTCTGTTTCTATTGTCGAGATCTTCGACTTGAGCTTGCATAAATGCAAAGCTGTCAGCAAGCGATTCATAATCTTTCCTTAAATCATTATGGGCGAGTGAGAGTTCGTCATGTTTTGTTTCCAGGATGTCTGTGCGACTGCCAATGCCTGCTATCTCCTGGGACAAGGCCTCAGTGGATTTGTGTACTTCTTTTTCTATCTTGTCTACCATTTTTTCAAAGATTGCAGTCAGACTGGCATCTAAATCAGCCTTGGAAAGGGGAGAGGTATACTCACAGTTCCCGTTGTTAGTTGAGATGTATGGATGGATGGATGTTTCCCCTGTGTGCTGGCACGAGAGCTGGCGCCGGCGCCATCTTGGGACATCTTCCTGCTTTGTCTGGAAGCAGTGTCAAGGAGAAAGTTCATCAGGTTATGTTTTGAGCGTTTTAAATGCCTGGATCTCCTTGTAGGCATGAGCGGGGATGTTGCCCCGGTATAGGTGTTGTTTTCGCTGCCGTTTGTGCTGTTTAGCCCTGGTATTTTGAGCCTGCTGTGAGCGGGTCCGACGGAGCTTAAGCTACTCGCCTCTTCCCCTCATTGCGCCGCGCATGCGCCCCCCATCCTTTAAATTTGTAAATGTGTTCTCTGATTAGGACTGCTAGTTTCCTTAAGGTCCTCCCAATATATTGGAGTCCACAATGATACTGATTTCAATATACCGAATTACAAAAAAAAAAGAAACTATTTGATATTGTTTGAAACTGTTTTAAACAAGAAAGAAAAAAGATATTTGGTGCCATCAGAATGCAAAATCATGATTATATTTTATCTTGCAAAAATTCATAATCCATCCAATAGTAAATGGAATTGATTCCCTTACAGGAAGGCTAGGGGGATATAATAGATATTTTCTTGCAACCTCTCATACAGACCACAAAATCATACTTAAAGGATGCAAAATGTCTTTTAAATATTCTGAAGGATATTGCTGTGGACCAACATTATTTTCTAGTGACAGCTGGCATTAGCTCTTTGTATACCATTATCGACCACCCAGAAGGTCTAGCTACAGTGAAATGGCTGCTGCAAACCTCTGATTAGTTAATGCCTACATTTACTTTAGAAGCTTTAAGATTTGGTTTCGAGCACATTTTTTTTTTTTTTTGTTTTGGCGCAAAGTTTTACAGGCAAGTAACCAAAGTTACTATGGGGGATAAATTTCTCCCAGTGTTGCCAACTCGATTATGGCTAACTGGAAGACAGATACCATCCTTAACTATAAACCATAGCAATTGGTACTTTATAAACACTTTTTAGATGATGTCATCATGATCTGGATGGGTAAAGAAGCAGAATTGGTGGAGTTTTTTGACTCCAACAATGAAAAAAGTATTGTATTAAATTACCAGGTTCAGCGTACGTCTATCAGTTAACTTGGTTTGAATTATTTGTCAAAAATTACCATCTGGGAACAAGATTATATTTTAAAGACACAGACAGGAATAATTATATTCCTTTGTCCCATTGTCATTTCCCACCTTGGCTACACAGCATTCCCAGAGGGCAGTTTATGATAATGAAATTTTATAAAGTTTGAGGTTGTAGATTTCTTCAATTAGTCAGAAATTTTGAAGATAAATTTTATGTAAAAGGGTTGTTGCTGAAAAAATTTTAATAAAGAAATAGAAAAGGTATGTAACATGGATAAGGATGAGATCTTATTGAGCAAGAAGAATAGTAATAAAACAGCAATAAAGGATTATGTCACCATTATTTTAGATTTTATCATCCAACACAAACAAGTTGAGAAGATCATAAAGAGACACTGGGGAATGCTTAAAAAAAATAGTCATTTGGGTAGCTTGCTGCTGGATAAACCTCATATTGCATATAGAAAGGCCCCATTTACTTAGTAATTCATTAGCTAGGAGCACTATGGACCCTTCTTTGAGAAGTGGAACTTTCAACTCCACCTTTTTGGATAGAAAGAGTTTTTACAGTCATTGTTATACTTCCAAACTAGCTATCTCAAATTATAAAAGAAAAAAAGATTTTAATTTCTGCAGCAATTACAAGAAGGCTCATCCAGTGTCCTTTTGGAATTCAATATATCAGGAGGACCAAAATAAAACAATCCTAATCAGAGAACACATTTACAACATTAAAAGAGGATTCAAAGACCACAATTTGTCAAGTATTTTCATATCCATCACAATAAAGACCAAAGTAACTTAAAGATTGTGGGGCATTGAACGTGACCAAACATTGGAGGGAGGGGGCACACTTTAAAAGGGCCCTCTCTAGGACACAAACTTGGTGTGTACACTAGACTAACAGTTTGGTTACCCATGGCCTGAATGTCGATGTTGAATTAAATTGCTCCATTAGTGATATTTGATGGAATAACACAGCTTTCTTGTCATTTTATAAGTATTTGTCCACATATATATATTTTTTTTAGGTATTACAGACATTTCTATGTAGTGATTTTCATATTTATATTATTGTTTATACATATTATGCATATTATATTATGCATTTTAAGAAAGTTTTCCTAATAATAACCCCATATTTAGTGTACATACAGTATATGTATAGTATATATATTATATATATATATATATATATATATATATATATATATATATATATATATATATATATATATATATATATATATTATATTCATAGTATTCTGCAAGGCAAAGGGAGATTTGATAAATGGTATAAAATAACTGCACCCCTGCTCCCCAACAAGGACTTGGGGAGTAGGGGTGCAGTTGGGAAGAAGGGGGTCCTCAAATCTACCACCTGTTAATATACATATTACTTTAGGACATTCTTAATGGTGCTATATAGTTATTCACTGCATTTATACTATTGCATTATTTTATGCAATTTATCAAAAACTCTTTGCCCTGCAGTATGCAGATTGGTTCCCTTCCCTAACATCTGAGACCACTTTTCCTGGCAATCTGATGAGATATAGTCCAACTTTCTCCCATGACTTTGTGATTGTAGGCCTTATTGCCTTGTTGTTTTTATTAAATAATCTATTCATCTACAATAGGTATGATAAAATGTAAATTATTCCTGATATGTGCCCTTCATGTGGCTGTCTCCTCTGCTGTTGTTTTTTGTACACATTTTGATACAAACCTTTTTATAATTTCAGAGATTCATTGGTATTGCTTGTCTTCCTGATGAAGCAGGCTTATGACCCATGAAACGTGTAGAAGAATTAGCAAGCAACCCATCACCGCATTTCTATGATAGCTTATGGGGGTAACACTATGTAACTATTGTAGGAGATGATAATAGTTATTGCAATAAGTTACTATCTGTACTACATGTATTTGTTATTTTAATATCACATGCATTTTAACATTGCATACAAATAAAACTTAACATTTTATATACTTTTTTTCTGTTTGATGGTACCATCAAAGTCCTGGTAGTTTTTTGTAGTAGATAGGTTTTTTTGGGCAAAGAAATAACATACTTTGAAGAATACAGGAAGATAAAAATAGAGTCTAGAAAATAGAGAAATGTGCAAAGCAAAACAGGTGAGGTTAAAAGCATTTTTTCTTATATAAAAAATATATATTGTAAATACATCAAGTGAGTCTAAGAAGCAGCATACATTTTTGTAATAACAAAAATTTCTTTCAAATGTGTTTGCAACTAGGGATAAGCTTAGTGTTCAGTCTGAATAGATGTCCACAGATGAACAGGACACATGTCAATGGTTGCTAACAAAGCAATGGATGCTTACAGCTGCTGCATCCTCACCAACCACTGACATTGCCCTGTCCATTTGCTTGGTCAGGATTCCCCGGCCATGTAATCATATAGGCAGGAAATGGAGCAGGTTACATCACTGCCTAAATATGGCCATATGGCCATTTTTGGAAAATAATGTCATCATTATCCTGTATTCAATATTTGTTAAGGCAGCAGTGGCTTTTTTGCACCCAGTCCTAACCACTCACTGAAATCATCTGGCCTATTCACTTACATGGTCAGGAATCCAAGTAAGCAGATAGAGGGGGAGTGGAGCCTTACATCTTTCCTAAATATGGCTACAATTAATATTTATGACATCATAAATATGGCAACAATGTCACCACTATCCCAAACCCCCCCTCCCAGCTTAGGTGGCTAGTGTTACCCCCGGGGTTTGGTTGTCTGTGGCAGGCCTTCCTTTTTTTCTGATCGGTCAGTGGCAGCAGGCATCATGATGACTTGTCAAAGGCTTGGGTATTTTTATTTATACTTTAAGTTACATTTTTTTTGTGAATGGGTAGGGATGTTATGTACCCCATCCTCAATTATGTGAGGGAGGAGTATCAGGGGGCCCCTTATTAATAAAGGGGGCTTCCAGATTCTAATAAGCCCCCTGCCCACAGGCCCCCACATTCACCAGGCAAGGATTGTAGGGATGACACCCTTGTCCTCATCAGCATGGGGGCAAGGTGCTTTTACACCCCTCCATGTTGAGGGCATGTGGCTTGGTATGGTTTGAGGGGTGCATGCCCACCCCCCTCTTTTTCCTGGCAAGCCAAGATGCATGCTCAGATTAAGGGTCTGGTATAGATTTTTAGGGGGACACTTTTAGTGTATTTCTGGGTGGAATCCACCTGTAAATCTGTACCAGACCCAAAAGGTGTGGTATGAATGTTCTGCAAGACTTGATGCTTTTTTTTTACACAAGGTACCCCCTTAAAACCCACACCAAACTCAAAGTGTCTGTATGCATTTTTTTTGGGGGAGGGGGCATTTTTTTCATTCTTGATATTAAATGTACTACAGCAAAAGGGATATTTACCAAAAAGGACAGTTTAATTGCTGCCAAAGGAACCTGCATTGCCGGCTTTTATTTTTAAATTCCCTCAACAATACATAACAGAACCTTAACCACTTGCTTACTGGGCAATTAACCCCCCCCCCCCGACCATTTTTTATCTTTCAGCACTGTCACACTTTGAATGACAATTTAGCGCTCATGCTACACTGTACTCAAATTAAATTTGTATCAATTTTTTCACACAAATGGAGCTTTCCCTTGATGGTATTTAATCACCACTTGGGTTTTTATTTTTTGCTAAACAAACAAAAAAAGACAGAAATTTTTGAAAAAAAAACATGTTTCATAGTTTGTTATAAAATTTTGCAAATGGGTAATTTTTCTCCTTCATTGATATTCGCTGATGAGGCTGCACTGATGGGCTGCACTCATAGGCACAGATAAGGCGACACTGATAGGCACAGATAAGGTGACACTGATAGGCACTAATAAGATGTCACTGATGGGCACTGATGGACACTGGTAGTTGGCACTGATGGCCACTGGTAGGTGGCACTGATGGGTACTGGTAGGTGGTTTGATGGGCAGCACTGGTAATGAGGCACTGATTGGTGACATTTATAGATGGCACTGTGGGCACTGATAGGTGACACTGTGGGCACTGATGGGTGGTACTGTGGGCACTGGTAAGTGGCGCTGGTGGGCACTGATAGGCAGCACTTTTGTGCACTGGTAGGTGGCACAGGTGGGTACAAAAGCCTCTGCAGAGGCTCTCCATGATCGGGATTGATGTCCCTCTCACAGCCGCCGGTGACTGGCATCTTTTTTTTTTGCTCCTCACGCTACCAGCTATTGCCGGCTCTGTTTACATCACATGATCAGCTATCATCGGATCGTCCCCTTACTCCGATCTGTGATCAGCCGAGTCTCATAGACTCGATGATCACAGAGCGCGCCTCGCGCTCCCTGCAGGGGCGCAGGCCGCTCAATCACGGAAGGATGTCTATGGATGCCTTTCCGGCAAAGTAGGTCCACGCTGTAGCCGTCTTTCAGCTATAGCGCAGATGGGAAGAGGTTTGAGGTCTGTACCAATTTTTCTTTAAAAGAAAAATATAAGGAGGCACATGTAATTTCCTGGCAATTTAAAATCTTTTCTTCCTTTGTAAATGTCAGTGCTTAAAAAAATCACTGCTCCTAACCACGAGGAATTACAAGAAAAATTGCATTGGTACATGTTTCCCAAAGTGGTACTCACCTCCCATGCTATTTTTTCACATCTCCTTATCTATTAGCAAGATTTGGCTTCCATTGATTTTAATAGGGTTTGGGTTCAGCAGCTGAACTTCTTTGAAGTTTGCCAAACCCCTGCAGAACCTAACCCTTGGCATCTCAGGACATTACTACTTGCAACCTACATGAGGTCCTGTAAAATTGTTAAGCTAATATTCGAATCTTGGTCTTAAAAATATCAAGCACAGCTGGTCTAGGATATGTATGAATTATAGACAAACTAACATTCAAAACATGCTAGAATGTAACGGTTGGTCCCTAAATAGAAGTGAATACATCAATTCCTGACTAGGAATTCTACCAAACCATAGAAAAGAACCTGGCGCATGATTTATTATTATTATTATTATTATTATTATTATTGAACTATATTAGATTATTAGAAGACAATTACAGCGGAAAGAGGGACTGTGAGGTACCAAGTAACTGGGCTGCCAAAATCACTTTTATCAGAGTGGTTAAGTCAATATGGATTTTCAAAGGATTCTAAATCAGAAAATGCTGGGTGGGAGGGCGGGATTTTATTAATAAGCAGAAGACGCATTCAATGGCTGCTAAAGATCTGGTAAGTGGGACCTTTACTTGAGGCCATATGCTGTAACCTACCTTCTGACCCACCCCCTCTGCTGCTGCTACTAAATTAAAGTGTTACTAAACCCAGGACCCTGCACTCAATATACCTGGTCTCCCACAGTACACAAAACATAGAAATGCAATTATTTTAGTAAATATAAACTGTTAAATACTTTTACTCATCAACGGCATATAGCTGTCTTGTGACTTCTATCAGTGTCTGGTTAAAGCTTGTAGGAGGAGTTTTCATTCTACTCTGACTGTCCTATGAGGCTGCAGGACCCCTAACCCTCTGTCTGGACAGTGCTGATTGGTCCTGTGCTGACAACAACTGACAAATAGGGATGAGCCAAACACCCCCCTGTTCGGTTCGCACCAGAACATGCGAACAGGAAAAAAATTCATTTGAACACGCAAACACCGTTAAAGTCTATGGGACAGGAAAATGAATAATCAAAAGTGCTAATTTTAAAGGGTTATATGCAAGTTATTGTCATAAAAAGTGTTTGGGGACCTGGGTCCTACCCCAGGGGACATGGATCAATGCAAAAAAAAGTTTTAAAAACGGCCGTTTTTTCGGGAGCAGTGATTTTAATAATGCTTAAAGTGAAACAATAAAAGTGTAATATCCCTTTAAATTTTGTACGTGTTTCCCGTGTTTAGAACAGTCAGCAAAATGACATTTCAAAGGAAAAAAGTCATTTAAAATTACTCGCGGCTATTAATGAATTGCCGGTCTGACAATACACATAGAAGTTCATTGATAAAAATGGCATAGGAATTCCCCACAGGGAACCCCGAACCAAAATTAAAAAAAAAAATGACATGGGGGTCGCCCTAAATTCCATACCAGGCCCTTCAGGTCTGGTATGGATATTAAGGGGAACCCCGGCCAAAATTTAAAAAAAAATGATGTGGGGGTCCCCCTAAATTCCATACCAGACCCTTCAGGTCTGGTATGGATTTTAAGGGGAACCCCGTGCCACAATTAAAAAAAAAAAACGGCGTGGGGTCCCCCCCAAAGATCCATACCAGACCCTTATCCGAGCACGCAACCTGGCAGGCCGAAGGAAAAGAGGGGGTGACGAGAGAGTGCCCCCCCTCCTGAACCGTACCAGGCCACATGCCCTCAACATTGGGAGGGTGCTTTGGGGTAGCCCCCCAAATCACCTTGTCCCCATGTTGATGAGGACAAGGGCCTCATCCCCACAACCCTGGCCTGTGGTTGTGGGGGTCTGCGGGTGGGGGGCTTATCGGAATCTGGAAGCCCCTTTAACAAGGGGACCCCCAGATCCCAGCCCTCCCCCCTGTGTGAAAAATGGTAAGGGGGTACAAAAGTACCCCTACCATTTCACAAAAAACTGTCAAAAATGTTAAAAATGACAAGAGACAGTTTTTGACGATTCCTTTATTTAAATGCTTCTTCTTTCTTCTTTCTTCTATCTTCTATCTTCCTTCGGTTTCTTCCTCCATCTTCTTCTTCTTCTGGTTCTTCTGGCTCTTCTAGTTCTTCCTCCGGTGTTCTCGTCCAGCATCTCCTCCATGGCGTCTTCTTCCCTTCTTCTCCTCGGGCATGGAGGGAGGCTCCCGCTCTTCTCTTCATCTTCTTCTCTTCTTCATCTTCTTCTCCGGGCCGCTCTGCATTCATGCTGGCATGGAGGGAGGCTCCCGCTCTGTGACGTTTCTCCTCTTCTGACAGTTCTTAAAAAATGGGGGGGCGGGGTCCCGGTGACCCCGCCCCCTCTGACGCACGGTGACTTGACGGGACTTCCCTGTGGCATCACGGGGAATGCCACAGGGAAGTCCCGTCATGTCCCCGTGCGTCAGAGGGGGGCGGGGTCACCGGGTGGCCCCACCCCCCCATTATTTAAGAACCATCAGAAGAGGAGAAGCGTCACACAGCAGGAGCCTCCCTCCATGCCAGCATGGATGCGGAGTGGCCCGGAGAAGAAGATGAAGAAGAGAAGAAGATGAAAAAGAGAAGAAGATGAAGAAGAGAAGAAGATGAAGAGAAGAGCGGGAGCCTCCCTCCATGCCAGGGATGTGGAGCGGCCCGAGGAGAAGAAGGGAAGAAGACGCCGCGGAGGAAATGCTGGACGAGAACACCGGAGGAAGAACCAGAAGAGCCAGAAGAACCAGAAGAAGAAGAAGATGAAGGAAGAAACCGAATGAAGATAGAAGATAGAAGAAAGAAGAAAGAAGAAAGAAGAAAGAAGAAAGAAGAAAGAAGAAGCATTTAAATAAAGGAATTGTCAAAAATGGTCTCTTGTCATTTTTAACATCTTTGACAGTTTTTTAGTGAAATGGTAGGGGTACTTTTGGGGGATCTGGGGGTTCCCTTGTTAAAGGGGGCTTCCAGATTCCGATAAGCCCCCCACCCGCAGACTCCCACAACCACCGGCCAGGGTTGTGGGGATGAGGCCCTTTTCCTCATCAACATGGTGTTTTGGGGGGCTACCCCAAAGCACCCTCCCAATGTTAAGGGCATGTGGCCTGGTACGGTTCAGGAGGGGGGAGGCACTCTCTCATCCCCCCTCTTTTCCTGCAGCCTGCCAGGTTGCATGCTCGGATAAGGGTCTGGTATGGATTTTTGGGGGGACCCCACGCCATTTTTTACAATTTTGGCGCGGGGTTCCCCTTAATATCCATACCAGACCTAAAGGGCCTGGTATGAAATTTAGGGGGACCCCCCACGTAATTTTTTAAAAAAATTTTGGCCAGGGTTCCCTTTAATATCCATACCAGACCTGAAGGGCCTGGTATGGAATTTAGGGGGACCCCCACGTCATTTTTTTTTTAAATTTTGGTTCGGGGTTCCCCTGTGGGGAATTCCCATGCTGTTTTTATCAATGAACTTCTATGTGTATTGTCGGACCGGCAATGCATTAATAGCCGCGAGTAGTTTTAAATGACTTTTTTTCCTTTGAAATGTCATTTTGCTGTCAGACTGTTCTAAACACGGGAAACATGCGCCCCTTTACAGGCATACTATAGATACCCCCCAGCTACAAAATTTAAAGGGATATTACACTTTTATTGTTTCACTTTAAGCATTATTAAAATCACTGCTCCCGAAAAAACGGACGTTTTTAAAACTTTTTTTTGCATTGATACATGTCCCCTGGCGCAGGACCCAGGTCCCCAAACACTTTTTATGACAACACCATGTATATAAGCCTTTAAAATTAGCACTTTTGATTTCTCCCATAGACTTTTAAAGGGTGTTCGAATTTGCCACAAACACCCCAAATTGTTCGCTGTTCGGCGAACTTGCGAACAGCCGATGTTTGAGTCGAACATGAGTTCGACTCGAACTCGAAGCTCATCCCTACTGACAAAACTGAGAATGTGCAGAGTGACTCTAAAGTGACTCTGTCTTATCGGGGGGATGGATTAGGGACAGTGTAAGAAGGGGGGATCAGAAGAGAACACAAGATCAAACAGCCTTTTTATACAATGCAGAGGATTAACCCCTTAGGTACCACAGTGAGTATAACAAGCATGCTTTATTGCATGTACAGACTGATTTTACTGTTGCAGGTTTAGTAACACTTTAAGTCTTTTTGCAGATTACATCAGATTACAGCAGATTACAGCAGATGCATAAGCATAGGCACCACATTAAAAACCTCATGCCATGCTTCCAACTGTCAGAAGTCCCTTTCACTAAGTCTCCAGCGCCTATGCCATACTTAATTTTGGAATAAAAACTAAAACTGTGTTTTTCTCACACAATCTCTTTTTAATATTGCTCACTAGGAATTACTTACACTGAGATCCCATGCCTCTTTCTGAAGCATCACTGTTTTGTTTACCAGGGTTTGACATAACACCAGGTTGACCATCTTTCTATTGCTATATCTTCTATTCTATTTACAGTATCAGTATCTTATGCCGCATACACACGGTCGGACTTTCTAGAAAGCTAGGTCCGACGTACTTGCCGCCAGACTTTCGGCGGACTACCGCCGGACTTTCTGAACGGCCGGACTTGCCTACACACGGCCGGACTTTCCGGAATCCGGTCTTCCCGACGGACTTCCGCCGGACTTTCAGAATGAACGGACATTCCCACACACGGACAAGTCCGTTCATTTTGAACGTGACTCGGGTACGACGGGACTAGAAAAGGAATTCAATCTCGCCGCTTTTTTTGGCGAGATTGAAACCTTGCGAGCCCCGTCGCAGGCCCTTAGGTCTGGTATGGAACTTTAAGGGGAACCCCCTACGCTGAAAAACTGGCGTGGGGGTCCCCCCAAAATCCATACCAGACCCCGATCCGAGCACGCAGCCCGGCCGGTCAGGAAAGGGGGTGGGGACGAGCGAGCGCCCCCCCCCCCTCCTGAACCGTACCAGGCCGCATGCCCTCAACATGGGGGGGTGCTTTGGGGGAGGGGGCGCCTTACAGTGCCCCCCAACCACAAAGCACCTTGTCCCCATGTTGATGAGGACAAGGGCCTCTTCCCGACAACCCTGGCCGTTGTCGGGGTCTGCGGGCGGGGGGCTTATCGGAATCCGGGAGCCCCCTATAATAAGAGGGCCCCCAGATCCCGGCCCCCCCACCCTATGTGAATGAGTATGGGGTACATGGTACCCCTACCCATTCACCTAGGTAAAAAGTGTCAATAATAAAACACAACACAGGTTTTTAAAATAATTTATTAAACAGCTCCGGGGGGGGGTCTTCCTCCGTCTTCGGGGGTTCCTCCGGTTCATCTCCTCCCGGCGTCCGGTTGGTTCTTCTCCGCTCTCCGGCCTCTTCTCCCGGTGTCCCAGGTCTTCGGCCGGCCCCTCCGCTGTCTTCATGTAGCTCTATTGCCAGCGGAGGTCCGGACTTCTGGGCTTCTGGGCTTCTGGGCTTCTTGGCTTCTTGGCTTCTTGGCTTCTCTTCTCTTCCCCCAGATGTTGACACGACGCTCTCTCCGGCTGGACTGGTCGACCAGTCGCCCCCTAAAACGTCACAGTCCCAGCATGCCAAGGGACTGTGACATCATATGGGGGCGGGGTCTCCGCCTATATAAGTTACAACGCAGCCCTCAGAGACCAGTCCAGCCGGAGAGAGTGTCGTGTCAACATCTGGGGGAAGAGAAGAGAAGAGAAGCCAAGAAGCCCAGAAGCCCAGAAGCCCAGAAGTCCGGACCTCCGCTGGCAATAGAGCTACATGAAGACAGCGGAGGGGCCGGCCGAAGACCTGGGACACCGGGAGAAGAGGCCGGAGAGCGGAGAAGAACCAACCGGACGCCGGGAGAAGATGAACCGGAGGGACCCCCGAAGACGGAAGAAGACCCCCCCGGAGCTGTTTAATAAATTATTTTAAAAACCTGTGTTGTGTTTTATTATTGACACTTTTTACCTAGGTGAATGGGTAGGGGTACCATGTACCCCATACTCATTCACATAGGGTGGGGGGGGCCGGGATCTGGGGGCCCTCTTATTATAGGGGGCTCCCGGATTCCGATAAGCCCCCCGCCCGCAGACCCCGACAACCAACGGCCAGGGTTGTCGGGAAGAGGCCCTTGTCCTCATCAACATGGGGACAAGGTGCTTTGTGGTGCCGGGGCACCGTAAGGCGCCCCCTCCCCCAAAGCACCCCCCCATGTTGAGGGCATGCGGCCTGGTACGGTTCAGGAGGGGGGGCGCTCGCTCGTCCCCACCCCCTTTCCTGACCGGCCGGGCTGCGTGCTCGGATCGGGGTCTGGTATGGATTTTGGGGAACCCCCACGCCGGTTTTTCGGCGTAGGGGGTTCCCCTTAAAGTTCCATACCAGACCTAAGGGCCTGGGATGCCCCCCGCGCTCGCCGCAATGGGAAAATTTGTTTTTTCTATTGCAGCGAGCGCGAGATGCAGTAACCTGCTCCTCCGTCGTATATGGTCCGTCGGACCAGCATACAGACGAACGGGCTTTCCGTCAGGAACTGAGTCCGGCAGAGTTACGACGTAAAGATTTGAAGCAGGCTTCAAATCTAAAGTACGTCGGATTTCCGACCGAAACGATCCGTCGGAAGTCCGATGGAGACCACACACGGTCGGATTGTCCGCCGGACTTGGTCCGGCGGCGTCCGTCGGACTTTTGCAGGTGAAAAGTCCGACCGTGTGTACGCGGCATTACACTTTCAGTGGCAAGAGAAGCAGTGAGGCTAATAGTCATTTTAATAAAATATCATCAAACTGTTACGATAATATCTGTAATTTTGTTCTGTGTTTTCTTCTTCTCTCTTTACATTTCTATGGATATTTATTGTGAAGTGATTCAGCTATTCAATCATGCAAGTAAAACATCATCAATAAATCTGTTGTGGCACATTTCTTTGCTCTCCTAAGTTCTAGAAGTCACACGCCTTTAATTAGTGGTAAAACTATTCTCACTTTGCTGTCAGGTGTCACAGGAAAATGATGATGTGCAGACAATCAGATGTTTACAGGACTGGCTGATAAACATAAATGTTCCTCACCTGCCAATCACCATGGACATAGAGCCGGAAATCTGACTTGGAGAATTAATGGTTAAACTCTGAACTTCTTTCTTTAGCTTTATCACTCTGCTACATGCACTAACAGTTACCCTACTCACGCTGCACGTAATCAGGGACCTATCTAAAAGTGACAATAAACAATAACCTTATTTTCCAAAAATATTCTATACACATCCACTACTTAATGGCCCTGTAATCTATTTTTCTATTCCAATATTTTTTTATTGATTTTTCACAAAAGGATACAGCAGTAGTGTAAAACAGTACAAAAACAAGGGGTATATAGTATCTGAGAGTTGGCCATTAACACATTGGCATCAGTGGTAGCTGGTGCTCAAAATTTTTTTGGAGGGGTGCAAACAGAGTGAAAAATTTAACTGTTAGTAATGAAGGACTGTAAATAGCCATTTATTGGATGATTATGAATCATGACTGCTGGATAAAACTGTGCCCATCATATACAGCCTCACTGTGCCCATCAATTGCAGCCTCACTGTGCCCATCACAGTAGGCCAATCACATCCACATTTCAAGTAAAAGAAAATAAAACCACTTAGCATAAGGTGGCCTCATCAGAGTCCCCATTTACATCAGGTGTCCCATCAGAGTCCCCCTTTACAGCATGTGCCCCCTTCACATCAATTGTACCCATCAGAGTCCCCCTATACATCAGGTGTCCTCATCAGAGTCCCCCTATACATCAGGTGCCCCCATCAGAGTCTCCCTATACATCAGGCATCCCCAACAGAGCCCCCCTTTATATCAGGCATCCCCATCATCAGGGTCCCCTTCACATCAGGTATCCCCATCAGAGTCCCTCCTTTTTTAATTTATTTTGGCTTGGGGTTCCCCTTAAAATCCATTTCAGAACTAAAGGGCCTGGTATAGATTGGGGGGGCCCACACCGTTTTTTTAAACTTTTTTTTTTTAATTCAACTGTCAGCGGGGATGCCAGTTGAGAGCTAATGACTCATCCTTTGTTAGGGAAACAGCGGTTGGCTTCCCTACCAGCTCCTTAACAACCAGCTATTCACTGTGCCATGATTGGGCAAAGCTTTGCCCAATCAGGACTTAGAATGCACTGTGCAGTGTGCAGTGTATTGTGGGGCATTCGGCAGGTGAATATTCCACTAAACACTGCGCAAATTTGGGTGTTCACCAAATGGACGAACAGGCAATGTGCGGGCCAAACTTTTGCTTGGCTTGAACTGTTCACCCTACAGTAGCCCCGCCTCCCTCTGACACCACGGGGAAGCCATGGGGAAGTCCCCGTGGCGTCAGAGGGGGCGGGGTCACCTGGTTATGTCACCGGGTGGCCCCGCCCTCAGTTTTATAAGAACTGTCACAGTGAAGAAGCATCAGACGGCGCGAGCCTCCCATGGAGGCGGTTTGGTGGCGTTTTTTTTTTTTTTCTTTTTCGGTCCGTTGGGCAGCATGATAGAAGAAGATGAATGGACATTGTGGGACATTTTTATTTTTTAATTTTTTAATAAAGGACTTGTCCCAAGCTGTGTCTTGTCTTTTTTAACATTTTGACACTTTTTTTGTGAAATGGTAGGGGCACTTGTACCATTTCACACAGGGGAGGCCAGGATCTGGGGGTCCCCTTGTTAAAGAGGGCTTCCAGATTTCGATAAGCCCTCCACCCACAGACCCCCACAACCACCTGGCAAGGGTTGTGGGGATGAGGCCCTTGTCCCCATCAACATGGGGATAAGGTGCTTTGGGGGGCTACCCCAAAGCACCCGCCCCATGTTGAGGGCATGTGGCCTGGTACGGTTCAGGATGGGGGGTGCTTTCTCGTCCCCCCTCTTTTCCTGTGGCCTGCCAGGTTGCGTGCTCGGATGAGTATTTTTAAGCCCCCTAGTGGCTAGAGAAAATCTCCGGGAAAAGACTCTGGCAATTGGAATTACCCTAGACGCAAACGAGAAGAGTCCTAACAAGGACTGAACATCACGCAAAAGAACCTTTCTTTTTGACAGAAAACTAGAAATGAGTAAACACATTTTTATAATTTTAGACTTTGGCAAATGTAATTTCATTGCGACCGAATCAATTGTGATACCCATAAACTCAATGACCTTCACTGGACCCACCGTTTTCTCGTGGGCTAGGGGAACGCCAAAAAGACTCACAGATGTTGAAAAAATAATTCAACATATGAGAACAAACCTGAACTTCAGCTGGACCTATAAATGAGAAATCATCCAAATAATAGATAGTGCCACCCTGAGGGGAATTCTGTGACAAAACCCACTGTACAAAAGTCAAAAAGGCCTCAAAATAAAAACAAGACTTGGAAAAACCCATGGGCATACACTTATCAAAATACAACTGATCCTCAAAATAGAAACCAAGGGAATTAAAACCTGTGGGATTGACAGGTAAGAGGCGAAATGCAGATTTTAACTCCGCTTTTGCCATTAAAGATGATTCACCATATTGTTTTAACAAGTACAAAGCTTCGTCAAAGGAAGCATGAAACAGATGAATCTAATTCTGCTATCTTATTATTCAAGGAATTGCCATGAGGAAAGGATAAATGATGAATCAAACAAAAGGAACCTGGCTCCTTTTTTGGGCCCAGGCCTAAAGGGGATAAATGGAAATTTATAAAGGGGGGGAGAGAAAGGTCCAGCTATTCTACCTTCCTGCAATAACTTTAAGATCTTCTCTTTAACTATGTCAGGGTGCTCAAGAACAGAACGTACATTTTTAACATAAGACAACCCTGACCTATAAAAGAAGGGATTAGAAAACCAAACTTGAATCCTTCATACAGTAGATCCGCCATCTTGCGGTCTGGGTATTGTTCTAGCCAGAGCTGCATTTTTGACAATTTTACTGGCCTCCATGCCTTTTGCATTGCCGTCTCTTGACTGAGATGTACTAGCGGATTTATTAAAACAGTGAGTTGCTGGATGTGTACCTGCACAGAATGAACATGCGTGCTTGTACCTGCAGTTAGATAATCTGCATTGGGAATCATATGAGAAACACACTCCCTTACGAAAAGTAGGCTGAGGATTGGTTATTTGAGGCCTCTGTATATTGAGGTCTTTGTGGCAGCATCAGGTTCAGCCAGAGCCCTACATCTTTAACCCCTCAGCAGAGGGATGGGTGAACGGACAGCTTTTGTCTAAAGCTCTCGTTGTAGCTGAACCAAGAAATGCCTCCAAAGTGGCGGTATGCCTCAGCCACTATATCCAGGTGTTGGAACAATCCTGAGCATTTTTCAGGAAAACGCTCACCCATCACAGAAGAAGGAAATACAAAATCCAATTATGAAAGGTCCGTGGGAATCGCCCTCCTCCTATCCTCCTCAGACCTGTCAACAATTCTTTTATCAGATTTTAAAAAGAATTCCTTTAATGAAGTAAGCAAAGATAAAATATCTATGAATTCTCCCCGCCGTATTTTTTCTTTAACAGCAGAAGATAGATGATAGCCCAGAGGAGAAAATTCACAGGAGAGAGCCTCCTTAAGACATGATTCAGAAACAGAAGCTTTAACAGGTAAAGAAAGTGTTGAATTTAAAACAGAAGCTGGCATAGTAGAAACAACACTGGTATTATTAGCATTAACAATAAATTTATCAAATTTAGAAGCAATAGCATTCAAAGGGTTAACACTCAATGAAGTGGCTGGGTTACCCTGTGAAAAAGCAAGTACATTGGCTAAAGTGCCAACTACTTTACTCAATTCAGAAAGATTTAAATCATTTTTCTCACCAGAACTGCGGTCTGCAACAGGTTGCCCAGACGTTGCCACCTCACTAGAAATGCCCGCAGAAGCTAACTGAGGTGATCCATTTCTGGCTTGTTTGAGGAGTGTGACCTTGCCAGCTTTAATACATTTCCTACAGGAGAAGAGGGAGAATCTTCCCTTCTGAACCTCTTACCCTGTTACCGTTGTGACCTCTTTTCTGGGCAGTAGGGGGAGCTGGGCGATTGCCATTCTCCATATCTTCAGTGGGCACAGACTGGGTATGCTCCATATCAGCAGAGGCTGATACAGACGGTACTGCCTCTTCTTCCAAACACCTCCTCAGCCACTCCGCCCCTCAGCAGCCCTCAGCTTTGTGAATAAGGTGGCGCAACAGCTCTTCCATGTCTCAGGTAACACTGCATGCAGCAGCACGTGGCTCTCTCTTCAGTGAGGGTCTCCTCAGGCAGTGAACGGAGTCGGAAAGCTGCCAGCTTTATAACCGCTACCCGGCTCAATCCAGCCCGATTCAGCCAATCGGGACCCATTGATATGGTGTATCACATTCTGCCATCACTCAGAGCAACCTAAAATGAGAAAAGGAAAGGGGGGAGAGAATGGGAAAGAAAGGCAGCCCTCTGTACTGTCCCATGGAGCCCTGTATAAGCGCTAGGGGCTCAGTCATTCTCAGGGGCATTTCTGGATGAATAGTATTGATAGTCAGACTGACTTAAAAACAAAGTGTGAGTTTATTGTCTCACAGTTGGCATCATAAATACAATATAAAAAGTATAACAGTTCAGTTCAGTGTAGGTAAAAATATATGAAATTGAAGCAATACTTATGAAAAATGTCCTAAAAGCTTGAAATTATGGCAGCTCTTTCCATGTGCTGCTGCCTTCTATCTGTCCTCTGTCTTGTGTGTCAGAAGAAACCGCAAAATACATTCTTATGCCCCGTACACACGATCAGACATTGATCGGACATTCCGACAACAAAATCCATGAATTTTTTCCGACGGATGTTGGCTCAAACTTGTTTTGCTTACACACGGTCGCACAAAGTTGTCGGAATTTCCAATCGCCAAGAACGCAGTGACGTACACCACGTACGATGAGACTAGAAAAGGCCAGTTCAGAACCAAGCGTGGCACCCTTTGGGCTCCTTTTGCTAATCTCATGTTAGTAAAAGTTTGGTGAGAGACGATTTGCGCTTTTTCAGACTCGTGGTTTTCAGATCGTTTTCTGCTGTTCAGTTTGTGCTTGTGGGTTTGTATCTGCTTTTCAGTGCGTGCAGCAAGTGACGTGTGACTCTTGTCATTCTGTTCTTGTTCGTTCGTTACTGTTTTTCAGGTCGCTCTTTACAGGCCTTGCTGTTCGTCAGTGCGTTCTGTTACTTCGTTCTGAGCAGCCGACCGTTTTCTAGCGATGTTGCGTATACGTACTCCTCGTAGAGTTCATGCTGTGTGGGGGCTTGGTGTTGGGGTCCTGACCTTGACACAAGTCCAGTCCATGAACAGGGTGGGGAGGAGTTCATGGACCAAGAATTGGTTGCTTCAGCATGACCAGTTCTGTCATATGCCTTTGCTCCGTGAGATCCGTGAGAATAATTCTGATGATTTCAGGAACTTTCTCCAGATGACGGACCCCGTATTTCACCGTTTGTTGGCTTTGCTGACCCCCTATTTCAGCAGGCAGGATACCTGCATGAGGCAAGCCATCACTCTAGAGCAGAGGCTCATCGCCACCCTGCGGTACTTAGCGACGGGGAGAAGCCTGCAGGACTTGAAGTTCTCGACAGGCATCTCCCCCCAGGCTCTGGGGATCATTATCCCAGAGACC